>NC_060149.1:251439331-252039640 GCF_021461385.2 Schistocerca piceifrons
CTGCGATTTCGTATGACAGCAGGAGCACTCTCGTGGTTATCCCATGCACAATACTGCAAATTTGTACGTCAGTCTGGTGATTCGACCTCTTCCGCTGCCATTTGTGACAGCATTCCAGGGGGCGTTTTCCGGCAGGATAACGCTCGCCAACGTAGCGCTGTTGTAACCCAATACGTTCTACAGAGTGTCGACATATTGCCTTGGCCAGCTCGATCACCAGGTCCGTCTCCAGGCGAGCACATCTACATCTACATCTACATTGATACTCCTCCAGCCACCCAACGGTGTGTGGCGGAGGGCACTTTACGTGCCACTGTCATTACCTCCCTTTCCTGTTCCAGTCGCGTATGGTTCGCGGGAAGAACGACTGTCTGAAAGCCTCCGTGCGTGCTCTAATCTCTCTAATTTTACATTCGTGATCTCCTCGGGAGGTATAAGTAGGGGGAAGCAATATATTCGATACCTCATCCAGAAACACACCCTCTCGAAACCTGGCGAGCAAGCTACACCGCGATGCAGAGCGCCTCTCTTGCAGAGTCTGCCACTTGAGTTTATTAAACATCTCCGTAACGCTATCACGGTTACCAAATAACCCTGTGACGAAACGCGCCGCTCTTCTTTGGATCTTCTCTATCTCCTCCGTCAGACCGATCTGGTACGGATCCCACACTGATGAGCAATACTCAAGTATAGGTCGAACGAGTGTTTTGTAAGCCACCTCCTTTGTTGATGGACTACATTTTCTAAGCACTCTCCCAATGAATCTCAACCTGGTACCCGCCTTACCAACAATTAATTTTATACGATCATTCCACTTCAAATCGTTCCGCACGCATACTCCCAGATATTTTACAGAAGTAACTGCTACCAGTGTTTGTTCCGCTATCATATAATCATACAATAAAGGATCCTTCTTTCTATGTATTCGCAATACATTACATTTGTCTATGTTAAGGGTCAGTTGCCACTCCCTGCACCAAGTGCCTATCCGCTGCAGATCTTCCTGCATTTCGCTACAATTTTCTAATGCTGCAACTTCTCTGTATACTACAGCATCATCCGCGAAAAGCCGCATGGAACTTCCGACACTATCTACTAAGTCATTTATATATATTGTGAAAAGCAATGGTCCCATAACACTCCCCTGTGGCACGCCAGAGGTTACTTTAACTTCTGTAGACGTCTCTCCATTGATAACAACATGCTGTGTTCTGTTTGCTAAAAACTCTTCAATCCAGCCACACAGCTGGTCTGATATTCCGTAGGCTCTTACTTTGTTTATCAGGCGACAGTGCGGAACTGTATCGAACGCCTTCCGGAAGTCAAGAAAAATAGCATCTACCTGGGAGCCTGTATCTAATATTTTCTGGGTCTCATGAACAAATAAGGCGAGTTGGGTCTCACACGATCGCTGTTTCCGGAATCCATGTTGATTCCTACATAGTAGATTCTGGGTTTCCAGAAATGACATGATACGCGAGCAAAAAACATGTTCTAAAATTCTACAAGAGATCGACGTAAGAGATATAGGTCTATAGTTTTGCGCATCTGCTCGACGACCCTTCTTGAAGACTGGGACTATCTGTGCTCTTTTCCAATCATTTGGAACCCTCCGTTCCTCTAGAGACTTGCGGTACACGGCTGTTAGAACGGGGGCAAGTTCTTTCGCGTACTCTGTGTAGAATCGAATTGGTATCCCGTCAGGTCCAGTGGACTTTCCTCTATTGAGTGATTCCAGTTGCTTTTCTATTCCTTGGACACTTATTTCGGTGTCAGGCATTATTTCATTTGTGCGAGGATTTAGAGAAGGAACTGCAGTGCGGTCTTCCTCTGTGAAACAGCTTTGGAAAAAGGTGTTTAGTATTTCAGCTTTACGCGTGTCATCCTCTGTTTCAATGCCATCATCATCCCGTAGTGTCTGGATATGCTGTTTCGAGTCACTTACTGATTTAACGTAAGACCAGAACTTCCTAGGATTTTCTGTCAAGTCGGTACATAGAATTTCACTTTCGAATTCAATGAACGCTTCACGCATAGCTCTCCTTATGCTAACTTTGACATCGTTTAGCTTCTGTTTGTCTGAGAGGTTTTGGCTGCGTTTAAATTTGCAGTGAAGCTCTCTTTGCTTTCGCAGTAGTTTCCTAACTTTGTTGTTGTACCACGGTGGGTTTTTCCCGTCCCTCACAGTTTTACTCGGCACGTACCTGTCTAAAACGCATTTTCCGATTGCCTTGAACTTTTTCCATAAACACTCAACATTGTCAGTGTCGGAACAGAAATTTTCGTTTTGATCTGTTAGGTAGTCTGAAATCTGCCTTCTATTACTCTTGCTAAACAGATAAACCTTCCTCCCTTTTTTTATATTCCTATTAACTTCCATATTCAGGGATGCTGCAACGGCCTTATGATCACTGATTCCCTGTTCTGTACATACAGAGTCGAAAAGTTCGGGTCTGTTTGTTATCAGTAGGTCCAAGATGTTATCTCCACGAGTCGGTTCTCTGTTTAATTGCTCGAGGTAATTTTCGGATAGTGCACTCAGTATAATGTCACTCGATGCTCTGTCCCTACCACCCGTCCTAAACATCTGAGTGTCCCAGTCTATATCTGGTAAATTGAAATCTCCACCTAAGACTATAACATGCTGAGAAAATTTATGTGAAATGTATTCCAAATTTTCTCTCAGTTGTTCTGCCACTAATGCTGCTGAGTCGGGAGGTCGGTAAAAGGAGCCAATTATTAACCTAGTTCGGTTGTTTAGTGTAACCTCCACATATGGGGCATCATCGGAGACAGCTCTAGCGTCGTCCACAAACAACACCAACCGCCCCTGTATTGACCGACCAAGTGCAACGGACATGGAACTCCATCCCAAAAACTGACATCCGGCACCTGTACTATACAATGCATGCAAATTTGCATGCTCGCATTCTACATCCTGGCTGTTACACCCCTTATCAATGTACCAGTTTGTGACAGTTTTAATGGCTTATCTCACGCTTACATTAACCTGTGATCTTGCAGTTTTAATCACTTCATGTATTACCTAGACATTGTATTCCCGTAATTTGATTACTCTACATTAATTATTTTTGGTGTTGCAATTTTAAATTTGTCTTAATAGGTAACTATTAGTTTATATGTATAGATGAAGGTTCATACCGAGAAAGTGAATATCAAAACTTAACATTCCCAATATTTTGATGTGTCTGCTCAAGATGTGGCCTGCAAACTAAGGGAAAAAGCGCCTCGCGGTACAGTGTCGGCCAGTTGGTTTCTCCCAAGTGCTATTTTATTTGAGGTAAGGACCTCCAATTGTTGTGAGTCTGCACGGTCAATGATACTGGACTAGGGTCAGGCCTGAAGACTAGACCGTGTACAGTTCAGCGAGACATGGACGTTATAGATTTTGCGAGGGGTATCGGCAAGCTAAGTATTCTTGTGGGTTGCTTTTTGAAGAAATGTTTTTTCCCTAGTGTGTAGTTTTAGTCGCAGAAAATTGGGCGTTACTCAAGAACAACCAAAGTTACTACCAAACAGCTCAATTGGCGAGAGAAAGAATCCCAGCTGCAGCATGGAAAGTCAGAACACAATCACGGTAGACGAAACGAGCGTAAGGCATCGTTGGCCGGGAGGCCCCATCCGGGGAAGCTCGGCCGCCAAGTGTAGGTCTTAATTCAGTCGACGCCACATAGGGCGACTATCGCAACGGTGATGAGGATGAAATGGTGATGAGGACAACACAACACCCAGTCCCCGAGCGGAGAAAATCTCCAACCCGGCCGGGAATCTAGCCCGGGCCCGATGGCATGGTACGCGAGCGCATTACCACCCAGCTAAGCAAGCGGACACAATAATGGTGAATTCTGCAGAGGAAATAAGATCTTTCGATGTAGTTCTCCCACGAAATACTTTGTTGCTCAAATGGTTCAAATGGCTCTGAGCACTATAGGACTTAACTGCTGAGGTCATCAGTCCCCTAGAACTTAGGACTACTTAAACCTAACTAACCTAAGGACATCACACACATCCATGCCCGAGGCAGAATACGAACCTGCGACCGTAGCGGTCGCGCGGCTCCAGACTGTAGCGCCTAGAACCGCTCGGCCACCCCGGCCGGCCTTTGTTGCTATGACTGATTTGAGGCACTTCAACTTCTCTGGAGAGTGGTTCAAGATTTTAGCCATCAGTGTAACTGAAGAAGACCAATCAGTCATTAGTGGCAGAGACCTGCCCCAGATTGGCTCAGCCACGGTCTTGGTTGCAAATGCTGCATTTTTCCGGTGCAGTTCGAAGCCACGCAACAGCTGACACAATCAACAATCAACTGCCGCATGCCAATAATGTGTATAAATATTTATCATCAAAAGCTACCTGCTTATGTCCCACATGTCTTATAGTAATAGCTAACTTTTCTGACCTACTTGGCGTAGGTAGAACAATGTTTATGATAACTACTGCTGGCAGTAGTGCAGAGACCGTAGGAACAAACAGGCTACTCCTATGGTCGTTGATGGTGGGATTTGCGAAGTGAACGGCTAGGCAGAAAAATTGTCCAGAGCATAAAGAAAGTCGTCATAAGCGTGCGCAATAGTCCGGGGAGCGATCCGAATCGAAAAACGCAGCACTGGTAAAGTCTTGTAGACTTCTCCAGAGACCGTCCAGATCACGTCGTACGTTCTACACGATATTTCGGCAAATAGACTCGTTGCCATCCTCAGATGGTTCCTTATGACTACAGGTCTGCTGGGCTCGGTGTCATATATATGTTTGCGATTACCCAAACCACTACCCTCCTCCTGTCGCTATCTCTGCAGCCACCGCGGTGCGTGGTATTGGTGATGGGGATAGCGGCGCCTGCAGCGTTCTGCGCGTCTGCAGTGTCTGCGCTACAGTCGTCGGGTGCGGATCTCACTGTGCGGGATCGCTTTGCTCTTTCTCGGTTCAGTGAAGAGGCCCACGTCTGACTCACTTGTAGTCCGCTAGCTTTGTTAATTTGACTATCCTGGACCCTAGTTCAAAGGCCTCATTAAGGAAGACTGCCTATGTATCTCGGTTTTCTTGCAATCTATAGCATGGCTAGTTTTTATAGTATAGTTGGCGATGGCTGACTGGGTGGTCTAGCACAGTTCCGTGAGGCGCTATGCCCATGGCACCTCTCTTCTAGTATGCTTACGTTTCCCCAGTGTAGAGGAAAGGTGCCTATTATGCGATAGTTCCCTAATAAGAGACACCCCAACTGTGTTCATGTTAGGGGTTGCACTCTGGTGGAGAGTTTTTTAAACACGTCTGTTGCGTGCCAGACGACGACACAGCGAGTAGGACGCCATAGTTGAGCCGGAAACAGTACGTAGAGGATGATATAAAAATTCTTGTCTTTGAAGTTTTTGCGACATCGTGGTTGAGACAATATTTCAGCTTAAAGGTGAGTGGACATTACTGCACTCTTTTATTGTTGTTATTTATAACGGTATTACCTATAATTATTGACAATTAGGATCATTTTCCAATGAACGTTGTTAGCAAGTGCGTGATTCTTTGTGTAAGATGGCGAAATTCCTAATATGCGATAGTATGGAGATCCAAATACGCGACAGTGTCGCATATTACGATACCTATCGCATATTGGGGGAACTCGTTCTCTCACGATTTTTTATATGTAATTTACGCAATATTATCATGAGATAACAATATTTCATCATTTATTGTAGTAAAATTTTGGCAACTGCGTTGGTTTGAATTCGATTAAATTATCATAAACAGGGATTACTTTGGCTAGTCTTATGATCAGAAATTGGAACGTTTTCTGGAACTTGATGGACGGTGCATCTGCAAGATCAATATCAGCTTGTCATCCAAGTGGCTGGATACAAACTCACAATTTGACTCAGTGGTTTGATCATTTTGTGAGTCATGTAAAACCATCTTCAAATGACCCTGTCATTTTGATTCTTGATGGGCATTATTCCCACACAAAAAATCTCGATGTGGTGCATAAAGCACACGAAAATAATATTCATATTGTATGTTTGCCACGTCACTCAACGCATAAAATGCAGCCACTTGACGTCGGATTTATGGGGCCTTTGAAAACCACTATGCCCTTGTGATAGAAACGTGGTTGGCAAGTAGCCCAGATCGTGTTAAAACCCCATTATTAATAGCCAAGTTATTTGGAGCAGCTTACAACCGAGCAGCAAAAATGGAAGCATCTGTGAATGCCTTCAGAAAAAGATTCTTATCCCATGCAACACAAACATCTTTAGGGAACATGAATTTTCAATTCATCGCCATGCTAACGCTCTTCAAGAAAGAGATGCCAAAAACGAAAATGAAACTACTGATGGTGATGGTCAAGCTGTCAGCCCGGCAGACATCAGACCTCTCCCACACATCGCAAAACCACCTGTAGTTAGTCAAATAGGCCAAACATCGCGTTCGTGCTCTGCTGCGTTACTAACTTCAGCTCCTTATGTGAAGCAATTGCAAGAATCTAAACAGAAGAAATCAGAGGCTGAAGCTAAGAAAGCAGCGAGAAAGTTATTTGGGGAAAAGAGTGGAAAATCTTCCAATCGTAGACCTAAAGCGGAAGAATCGTCTAGTGACTCAGCTTCCGATGTCCATCTTGATGACAGTGGGGATTCAGACAGCAGTGATGACGATGACGCAGAGTGTCTGTTCTGTACTGGGCGCTTTTCTGAAGACAAACACGGGGAGAAATGGGCACAGCGCACGAAATGTTACCGCTTTGCCCATGAAGATTGCGGTGTCACAGAAGACAATTTTGTTTGCCCCAGATGTCGTAAATATAAACCTAAGTAGTGTGAAATGAGTGAAGGATAACAGAAATGAATGAACATGTAAAAATTGTATATTCATATGTCATTATTATGTAATAAAATAATTAAAGCAAAATATTATTACTGTCTCATGTTAGGAAACCTTGATCTCATTTCTACGAAATGCCTTGTTTGTGAAGATTTAATAACTACTCTGAAAGATTGTTTATTATTACAAATATGATAATTGTATGATAAAACTAAATAATGCAAAATCTTATTACCACCATAAAAAATACAATTTCACTAACTTTTAAGTCTTTCAAATGGGTTTACAAAAGTGTGTCTCATATTAGGCACCTTTCCTCTATGCCTTGTCATATTATTAGGAGATTTGGCAGCTGCTGGTTTGCAACGGTCTAGATGATCCTTTACTAAACATAGTAGTGTGTAGGTTTAAGGGTGTTGGCGAAATACATATCTGACATTGTGTTGCTCCAAGGTTCTGCAGACTTTTCTGGAGGCGTTACAGACAAACGGGACGCACGCTAATGATTCGTGTTCCCCTCTCCCTTCCTGCTGCTGCTTACGTACATAGTCTCTAAATTCACGCCTTATCTGCTTGTTGCCGTGCCCATTCCTTTGGAATGTTACCGGGAAAACGTAATTTTGCATGGGCAGTGTCAGTTACTCTACTGTCGGTGACGCGTATCGAAAGCTTCAGGGAATAGCAAGAATTGACAGGCACGTGCAGGGTTGCGGTATTTACGGACGCTTATTTATCTTTAACCTTACTTCCATATCAATACTTGGGCTGGGCAGGGAATCCGAATCACTGTTGAATACCAAACTAACTCCAAAGAAAGCTTGTAAGAGGCTGGACATGAGCTGACAAGACTGTCAGGTGCGGGTGGACCATCTGGCAGTCAGAATGCTCCCCACTCACCAGACACGTAATTTAAAATGTAAGACATTCAGAAAGCAGATGGCATGTACAGAAAGCAGATGGCAGATGGCAGTTATAAGAGTCGAGGGACATGAAAGGGAAGCAGTGGTTGGGAAGGGAGTGAGACAGGGTTGTAACCTATCCCCGATGTTATTCAATCTGTATATTGAGCAAGCAGTGAAGGAAACAAAAGAAATATTCGGAGTAGGTATTAAAATCCATGGAGAAGAAACAAAAACTTTGAGGTTCGCTGATGACATTGTAATTCTGTCAGAGACAGCAAAGGACTTGGAAGAGCAGATGAACGGAATGGATAGTGTCTTGAAAGGAAGATATAAGATGAACATCGACAAAAGCAAAACAAGGATAATGGAATGTAGTCGAATTAAGTCGGGTGATGCTAAGGGAATTAGATTAGGAAATGAGACACTTAAAGTAGTAAAGGAGTTTTGCTATTTGGGGAGCAAAATAACTGATGATGGTCGAAGTAGAGAGGATATAAAATGTAGACTGGCAATGGCAAAGATAGCGTTTCTGAAGAAGAGAAATTTGTTAACATCAAGTATAGATTTAAATGTCAGGAAGTCGTTTCTGAAAGTATTTGTATGGAGTGTAGCCATGTATGGAAGTGAAACATGGACGATAAATAGTTTGGATAAGAAGAGAATAGAAGCTTTCGAAATGTGGTGCTACAGAAGAATGCTGAAGATTAGATGGGTAGATCACATAACTAATGAGGAGGTATTGAATAGGACTGGGGAGAAGAGAAGTTTGTGGCATAACTTGACTAGAAGAAGGGATCGGTTGGTAGGACATGTTCTGAGGCATCAAGGGATCACCAATTTGGTATTGGAGGGCAGCGTGGAGGATAAAAATCGTAGAGGGAGACCAAGAGATGAATACACTAAGCAGATTCAGAAGGATGTAGGTTGCAGTAAGTACTGGGAGATGAAGAATCTCGCACAGGATAAAGTAGCATGGAGAGCTGCATCAAATCAGTCTCAGGACTGAAGACCACAACAACAACAAGACATTCAATAGAAAAAGATCCAATTAATGGCCTTTTTATTGCTTGTAATGGTCAAACACAGAGAAACTGTACGTATAGAAAATAAATATTCAGTTGTCATAAACATGCATCGAAGATCATTATGTAGTATGAAATAACTTTAAAACGCTTTTGTGTGGGTTGCAGAGTACGACGGAACGAATGGGAACAATGTCTCAATGGTACATTTCTAATTTACTTTCATCTATAGTACAAAAATAATTGCACCAAACATGCTGTGGATGCGGGACAGGCATGTAAAGGAGTGAATAGTAGGCTACTGCCATTATAATGATTAATCATTTCGTCCACTCAATGTGGGTTAGTCGCGCCATAACAGAAAGTAAAAATCATACTGTACATTAAATAGTTCGCGAATTCGCGTGAGTATTCTCCATAACTACGGTAAGAATGCTGAAAATGATTGCATACGAGCGATCTGATCTCCAACTAATCGACCAAATATCAGCACAAATACCTATACCAGCTACTTGACAGGACTTATAAAAGTTGCTCAAACATTGCCTGTGGAAGAGATGCACCTAATTACCCAGAAGGAAGCCAACTACTTGTCATTACCATTATTTCTGTTATGTTTTATTGTTATTACGATCATATATAATCAAAGTGTTGGAGCTTACTGTAAGAGGAAACGAGTCACCCAGAAAATTGGCGGATGCATTTCTACACTTTGTGATCAAAAGTATCCCGCCACCCCCCATAACATACATTTTTCGTATTAGGTGCATTGTGCTGCCACCTACCGCAACGTACTCCATATCAGCGACCTCAGTAGTCATTAGACATCGTGAGAGAGCAGAATGGGGCGCTCCGTGGAACTCACGGACTTCGAACGTGGTCAGGTGATTTGGTGTCACTCTTGTCATACGTCTGTACGCGAGATTTCCACACTCCTAAACATCCCTAGGTCCACTGCTTCCGATGTAATGGTGAAGTGGAAACGCGAAGGGACACGTACAGCACCAAAGCGTACAGGCCGACCTCGTCTGTTGACTGACTGAGACCGCCGACAGTTGAAGAGGGTCGTAATGTGTAATAGGCAGACATCAATCCAGACCATCACACAGGGATTCCAAACTGCATCAGGATCCACTGCAAGTTCCATGAAGTTTTGGCGGCAAGTGAGAAAACTTGGATTTCATGGTCGAGCGGCTTCTCATAAGCCACACATCACGCCGGTAAGTGCCAAACGACGCCTCGCTTGGTGTAAGGAGCGTAAACATTGGACGGTTGAACAGTGGAAAAACGTTGAGTGAAGTGACAAATCACGGTACACAATGTGGCGATCCGATGGCAGGGTGTGGCTATGGCTAGTGTCCGGTTAACGTCATCTGCCAGCGTGTGTAGTGTCAACAGTAAAATTCGGAGGCGATGATCTTATGGTGTGGTCGGATTTTTCATAGAGGAGGCTTGTACCCCTTGTTATTTTGCGTGGCACTATCACAGGATAGGCCTACATTGATATTTTAAGCACCTTCTTGCTTCCCACTGTTGAAGACCAATTCGGGGATGGCGACTGCATCTTTCAACACGATCGAGCACCAGTTCATAATGCATGGCCTGTGGCGGAGTGGTTACACGACAATAACATCCCTGTTATGGACTGACCTGCACAGAGCCCTGACCTGAATCCTATAGAACACCTATGGAATGTTTTGGAAGGCCGACTTCGTACCAGGCCTCACCGACCGACATCGATACCTCTTGTCAGTTCAGCACTCCGTGAAGAATGGGCTGCCATTGCCCAAGAAACCTTCCAGTACCTGATTGAACGTATGCGTGCGAGAGTGGAAGCTGTCATCAAGGCTAAGGGTAGGCTCAAAATGGTTCAAATGGCTCTGATCACTATGGGATTCAACTTCTGAGGTCATCAGTGCCCTAGAACTTAGAACTACTTAAACCGAACTAACCTAAGGACATCACACACATCCATGCCCGAGGCAGGATTCGACCTGCGACAGTAGCAGTCGCGCGGTTCCAGACTGTAGTGCCTAGAAACGCTCGGCCACTCCGGCCGGCGCTAAGGGTAGGCCAACACCATATTGAATTCCAGCCTGACCGATGGAGGGAGCCACGAACTTCTATGTCATTTTCAGCCAGGTGTCAGGATACTTTTGATCACATAGTGTAGCTGTCGTGAGACTATTACTAATACACTCCTGGAAATTGAAATAAGAACACCGTGAATTCATTGTCCCAGGAAGGGGAAACTTTATTGACACATTCCTGGGGTCAGATACATCACATGATCACACTGACAGAACCACAGGCACATAGACACAGGCAACAGAGCATGCACAATGTCGGCACTAGTACAGTGTATATCCACCTTTCGCAGCAATGCAGGCTGCTATTCTCCCATGGAGACGATCGTAGAGATGCTGGATGTAGTCCTGTGGAACGGCTTGCCATGCCATTTCCACCTGGCGCCTCAGTTGGACCAGCATTCGTGCTGAACGTGCAGACCGCGAGAGACGACGCTTCATCCAGTCCCAAACATGCTCAATGGGGGACAGATCCGGAGATCTTACTGGCCAGGGTAGTTGACTTACACCTTCTAGAGCACGTTGGGTGGCACGGGATACATGCGGACGTGTATTGTCCTGTTGGAACAGCAAGTTCCCTTGCCGGTCTAGGAATGGTAGAACGATGGGTTCGATGACGGTTTGGATGTACCGTGCACTATTCAGTGTCCCCTCGACGATCACCAGTGGTGTACGGCCAGTGTAGGAGATCGCTCCCCACACCATGATGCCGGGTGTTGGCCCTGTGTGCCTCGGTCGTATGCAGTCCTGATTGTGCCGCTCACCTGCACGGCGCCAAACACGCATACGACCATCATTGGCACCAAGGCAGAAGCGACTCTCATTGCTGAAGACGACACGTCTCCATTCGTCCCTCCATTCACGCCTGTCGCGACACCACTGGAGGCGGGCTGCACGATGTTGGGGCGTGAGCGGAAGACGACCTAACGGTGTGCGGGACCGTAGCCCAGCTTCATGGAGACGGTTGCGATTGGTCCTCGCCGATACTCCAGGAGCAACAGTGTCCCTAATTTGCTGGGAAGTGGCGGTGCGGTCCCCTACGGCACTGCGTAGGATCCTACGGTCTTGGCGTGCATCCGTGCGTCGCTGCGGTCCGGTCCCAGGTCGACGGGCACGTGCACCTTCCGCCGACCACTGGCGACAACATCGATGTACTGTGGAGACCTCACGCCCCACGTGTTGAGCAATTCGGCGGTACGTCCACCCGGCCTCCCGCATGCCCACTATACGCTCTCGCTCAAAGTCCGTCAACTGCACATACGGTTCACGTCCACGCTGTCGCAGCATGCTACCAGTGTTAAAGACTGCGATGGAGCTCCGTATGCCACGGCAAACTGGCTGACACTGACGGCGGCGGTGCACAAATGCTGCGCAGCTAGCGCCATTCGACGGCCAACACCGCGGTTCCTGGTGTGTCCGCTGTGCCGTGCGTGTGATCATTGCTTGTACAGCCCTCTCGCAGTGTCCGGAGCAAGTATGGTGGGTCTGACACACCGGTGTCATTGTGTTCTTTTTTCCATTTCCAGGAGTGTACAATACGCATACTTTTGTTGTGCTCTTAATGGTATTTTGCAAACGGAAAATGCCAATTGTTTTGATTCAAACGCCTTAGAGTGAATTTCTTTCGTTAAGGGAAACTGCCATCAATTGAAGCTTTGACCAGTGTTATATACTGACGGAAAAAAGTCGCAGCACCAAGAAGGAGTTGTGTGAAAAAAGCGAAAGTTGGTAGGCGTGCTTCCACATCTGGAGGGAGAAGATAGCGTCAATTCAAATTTCCCGCCAGTCACATAAGAGAGTCGCTAGTAGCGCCAGTATGAAGATGTAAATCAGGTTTGCTTTTGCTGGTTGATTTGGGGGAGAGGACAAGACATCCAGATCTTAGGTCCCAAGGTTTGATTTAAAGGTTTGCCTTAAATACACGCTGTAACGGTCGTGAGCGCTAGTTATCTTTGAGACTGGACATGGTGAGTTGATGTTAATCAAGACTGCCTTTAAGGCGACAAAGAGGCCATAATCAGCACCTCACTGTTTGAACGAGGTCGTAAAACAAGGCTACGAAAAGCTGGATGTTCCTCCTGAGATATTGCAGAATGGCTTGGCGGAATGTAGCCAATGTACATGATTGCTGGCAGTGGTGGTCACAAGAATGTACAGTCGCAAGAAGACCAGGCTCCGGACGGCCACGTGACATTACCGAGAGGGAAGATCATCGTGTGCTGCGTAGGGCGCAGTTGCATCGTACTGCGTGTGCTGTAGCAATTTTAGCAGCAATTGGCACCACTGTGAATCAACGAACTCTTACAATTCGGTTACTACAAGGACAGCTCCGAGCCAGACTCCCCGTAGCGTCCAAAACACCATAATTTTCGAATTCAGTGGTGTCAAGAGAGAGCTCGTTAGAGGGCAAAGTGAAGGTCTGTTGTGTTTCCTGATGAAGCATGGTTCTACCTCGCTGTCAGACCGTGTGTTGGTTAGAACGAGACCACTTGAGGACCCACACCCAACCTATCTGCGTGCTAGACTCACTGGACCTACACCTGGAGTTACAGTCTCGAGTGTGATATGGTATGACAGGAGGAGTACTCTCGTGGTTATCCCAAGCACGAAACTGCAAATTTGTACGTCTGTGTAGTGATTCGACCTGTTCTGCTGCCATTCATGTCAGCATTCCAGGAGGTGTTTTCCAACAAGATAACGTTCCGCCAGCGTACCGCTGTTGTAACCCAACACGTTCTACACAGTGTCGACATATTACCTTGGCCTACTCGATCACCAGATCCGTCTCCAAACGAGCAAATATGGGACATCATCGGATGACAACTCCAGTCTCATCCACAAACAGCAGTAGCGGTCCCTGTATTGACCGACCAAGTGCAACAGGTATGGAACTCCATCCCACAAAATGACGTCCGGCACTTGTACAACACAATGCGTGCACGTTCTATGCTTGCATCCAACATGCTGGAGGTTACACGGGTTACTAATGTACCAGCATTTCACGTCTGGTATGGCTTATCTCGCGCTTACATTAATTTGTCATCTTGCAATGTTAATTACTTAAATATGTGACCTAGACAAACGTATTCCCGAAATATGATTACTCGAGATTAATTATTTTTCGTGTTGCCATCTTTTTCCGTTAGTATATATACTGCGGAAATGAAAACAATAATGATGTGATTCAGTCACAGTTTTGCAGGTGGCACACCTAATCCATTTATTTTTTTTATAGATTGCAAATACTCTACGTAAGTACCTTGCTTATAATTAATAAATGCAATTAATCATAAATTATCTTTCTAAATTAGATAGTGTAGTACATCCATCACCAAATACATTCCAAACTTTACCTTCAGGGTTCAATGCGTGCCTAGGTCCCCAGTGTACTAACACTACAATATTAAAACCGTTTTGGCATTATAATAGTATACTCAAGAGTTAGCAAAAACTTAGAACTCTGTCATTTCACTCGCTTCCTTTTGATATAACCTTTGTATCCTCACAAAACTATGTTGCGGTGTATCGACTGAATGCAACGTGCAAATAGAGCTTAGCCTACATCTCCATCTGTACTCAGCTAGCTACCTTCGGTGGGAGGCGCAGGTTACATAGCGTACCGGCATCACTTTCTCCCCTTCCTGTTCCTTTTGCAGACGGTACGCGGAAAGAAAGACTATTGGTGCTATTTACTTTTAGCGTCCCAGTCATTACGCTAAATGTATGTTGGAGGAAACGGTATAGTTCTTGATTCATTTTGGAATATGAGCTATAGGAGATTTGTAAGTTTCGCCATCATGCACAATCTTTCTGCACTTCGTTGAGTATCCGTGACACTCACATTGATGAAACAAACCTGTAACCAATCTCGCGGATATTTTTTAATCTTTATTTATTCCACTGATACAAGCAGATAAGCACCCAGACTGACGAAGAATACTCAAGATTTGGTCCAAAGAGGCCTTTGTAGGCGATCTCTTTAAGGAGAAATACATTTCCTTAGAGTTATTCCCATAAGTCGTTGTCCCAAGGCTAGATTTATGTGGTCATTCCACTTGAACTCACTCCAGAGATGAACTCTAAGATGCTTAATGCTTATGACTAATTCTAGTTACTGATCTTGGACAGTGTAGCCAAACAGTAGCGGATTCTTTTGTCTGCTTACACGTTTATAATCAGCTGACAATCTTCGCACCAGGCACTGGTCATTCCGCAGTCTGTATCTCGAGCACTCTGCACTTCGTAATAAGTTTACAATGAGGTGACAACAGTCATAGGATAGCGGTATGCACATATATAGATGGCGGTAGTACTGCGTACACAAGGTGCAAAATGGCAGCGCATTGGTGGAACTGCCATTTGTACTCAGGTGATTTCTGAGAGCTTGCGTCAGTCTGCTCTGAAGTTGGCCTAAAAATGAACTATGATAAAACATAGAACATGGTGAATGAAAGGACACCAAAAGGGAACATATCTGTTGGAAGCATGCTACTGCAAAGTGTTACAGAATATGTCTCTCTGTGCCAACCGCTACATGTGAAAGGAGACTTAAAACCAGAAATATTTCCACTTATTATTTTAGGCTGGCAAGCTTATCGAAGATATTCTTCAGTTTTGAAGTCCAAGATGTCGGCCGAGCTGAAGAAAACAGTTTATGACCAACGTATATTGCCAGTAAGAACTTACAGTTGTGAGACATGGACATTAAATGAGTTCATTGTTAGAAAACTAATAGTAGACAAAAGAATAATGGAAAGATCAGTATTGGGCTACACAAAGAAAGACAGAAAGAAACCCATTGTTATGAGAGAGATAACAAAGGTCAGAGGCATAATGGAAAGCGTGAATACCTTGAAATGGCAGTGGGCTGGTCATGTCACCCGAAAGAAAGGCGGTAGCTGGTCAAAACAACCAGTAAATTGGAGCAAAATTTAACAAAAAAGACCAAGAAGAAGACCATCGTACATATGGGACCGAGAAATAAGAAAGGCAGCCGGATTGAACTGGCAATGGAATGCTCAGGATCGGCAGGAATAGAAGAACCTGCGGGGATCCTATGTTCAAGCCGATTCAAAGAGGCAACGTCACCAAGAGATCGAATTGGCTTATGATGATTATGATGATGATGCCAATCCAGCCCGCATCTCGTGGTCGTACGGTAGCGTTCTCGCTTCCCACGCCCGGGTTCCCGGGTTCGATTCCCGGCAGGGTCAGGGATTTTCTCTGCCTCGTGATGGCTGGGTGTTGTGTGCTGTCCTTAGGTTAGTTAGGTTTAAGTAGTTCTAAGGGACTGATGACCATAGATGTTAAGTCCCATAGTGCTCAGAGCCATTTTTTTGAACCATGCCAATCCATGTGAAAACGTTTCCGACATGATAATCGCCTCACGATGGGAATTAACACACTTTGAACGCGGAGTAGTAGTGGCTGGTGAATGCATAATACATTCCATTTCGAAAATCGTTAGGGAATTCAATATTCCGAGATCAACAGTGTCAAGAATGTGACGAGAATACTAAATTTCTCCGGCCGGAGTGGCCGAGTGGTTCTAGGCGCTACAGTCTGGAACCGCGTGACCGCTACGATCGCAGGTTCGAATCCTGCCTCGGGCATGGATGTGTGTGATGTCCTTAGGTTAGTTAGGTTTAAATAGTTCTAAGTTCTAGGGGACCGATGACCTCAGAAGTTATGTCCCATAGTGCTAAGAGCCATATGAACCAATACCAAACTTCAGGCATTAACTTTCACCACGGACAAGGCAGTAGCCGACGACCTTCCCTTAACGACCGAGAGCAGCGACGTTTACGTATAGTTGTCAGTGCTAACAGATAAGCAGCACTGCGTGAAATAATCGCAGTAATCAATTTGGGATGTACGACGAACGTACCCGTTACGACAGGGTGCCGAAATTTTGCGTTAACGGGCTTTGTCAGCAGATGACCGACGCGAGAGCTTTTTATAGCAGCACATCACGTGGAGCGTCTCTCCTGGCCTTGTGTCGATATCGATTCGACTCTAGACGACTGGAAAACAGTAGTCTGGTTAGATGAGTCTCGAATTCAATTGGTATGAGCTGAAGGTAGGGATCGAGTGTGGCGCTGATCCCACGAAGCCATGGGTCTTGGTTATCAACAAAGGCACTGTGCAAGCTGGTGGTGGCTCCATAGTGATGTGGACTGTGGTTACATGGAGTAGATTACTTCCTCTGGTCCAACTGACCCGATCGAATGACTAGAAATGGCTATCTTCGGCTACTTGGAGACCAATTGCAGCCATTCATGGACTTCATATTCCCATGACAATGACCTATCTCACCGGGCTACAGTTGTTCGCGATTGGTTTGAAGAACATCCTGGATAATTCGAGCGAATAATTTGGCACCCAGATCGCCCGACATGAATCCCATCGAACATTTATGGGACACAATTGAGAGGTCAGTTGGTGCATAAAATTATGCGTCGGTAACACTTTCGTAGTAATGGACGGCTATAGAGGCATCACGGCTCAATATTTCTGCAGGAGACTTCCGGCGACTTGCTGAGTCCATGCCACGTCGAGTTGCTGCACTACGCCAGGCAAAATGAGCTTCGACACTGTATCAGGAGGTATCCCATGACTTTCCTCACCTCAGTGTACAATGATATGAATTCCCTGTAGACAAACGCATCATCTGTAGAGAACCCAATAGAGCTGCACATGTTACACTACTGGCCATTAAAATTGCTACACCACGAAGATGACGTGCTACAGACGCGAAATTTAACCAACAGGAAGAAGATGCGGTGATATGCAAATGATAAGCTTTTCAGTGCATTCACACAAGGTTGCCACCGGTGGCGACACCTACAACGTGCTGACATGAGGAAAGTTTCCAACCGATTTCTCATACACAAACAGCAGTTCACCGACGTTGCCTGGTGAAACGTTGTTGTGATGCCTCGTGTAAGAAGGAGAAATGCGTACCATCACGTTTCCGACTTTGATATAGGTCGGATTGTAGCCTATCGCGATTGCGGTTTATGGTATCGCGACACTGCTGCTCGCGTTGGTCGAGACCCAATGACTGTTAGCAGAATATGGAATCGGTGGGTTCAGGAGGGTAAACGGAACGCCGTGCTGGATCCCAACGGCCTCGTATCACTAGCAGTCGAGATGACAGGCATCTTATCCGCATGGCTGTAACGTATCGTGCAGCCACGTCTCGATCTCTGAGTCAACAGACGGGGACGTTTGCAAGACAACAACCATCTGTATGAACAGTTCGAAGACGTTTGCAGCAGCATGGACTTTCAGCTCGGAGACCATGGATGCGGTTACCCTTGACGCTGCATCACAGACAGGAGCGCCTGCGATGGTGTATTCAACGACGAACCTGAGTGCACGAATGGCAAAACGACATTTTTCCGGATGAATCCAGGTTCTGTTTACAGCATCATGATGATCGCATCTGTGTTTGGTGACATCATGGTGAACGCACATTGGAAGCGTATGGACGTTACATTTCAGATGTGTTACGACCCGTGGCTCTACCGTTCATTCGATCCCTGCGAAACCCTACATTTCACCAGGATAATGCACGACCGCATGTTGCAGGTCCTGTATGGGCCTTTCTGGATACGTAAAATGTTCGACTGCTGCCCTGGCCAGCACATTCGCCAGATCTCTCACCAACTGAAAACGTCTGGTCAATGGTGGCCGAGCAACTGGCTCGTCACAATACGCCAGCCACTACTCTTGATGAACTGTGCTATCGTGTGGAAGCTGCATGGGCAGCTGTACCTGTACACGCCATCCAAGCTCTGTTTGACTCAATGCCCAGGCGTATAAAGGCGGTTATTACGGCCAGAGGTGGTTGTTCTGGGTACTGATTTCTCAGGATCTATGCACCCAAATTGCGTGAAAATGTAATGACATGTCAGTTCTAGTATAATATATTTGTCCAATGAATACCCGTTTATCATCTGCATTTCTTCTTGGTGTAGCAATTTTAATGGCCAGTAGTGTATAAAGAAAGATTGGGTTTAACGTCCCGTAGACATCTTGGTCATTAAAGACGGAGCACAAGCTCGGGGGGGGGGGGGGGGGGGTATCAAGGATGGAGAAGAAAATCGGCCGTGTGCTTTGGAAGTAACCATCCCAGCATTTACCTGTAGCGATTAAGAGAAATCATGGAAAACCTAAACCTGGATGTCCGGACGCGGTTTTGAACCGTCGTCCGGAATGCGATTCCAGCGTGCTAACCCTTCGCCACCTCGTTCGGTGCACACGTTATCGATAGGCCTTTTACATACAGGGTGTTTCAGAAGTAATAGTAAATACCTTAGGAGCTGGTAGTGTAGACAAAACCGAACATAGCGTTCTATATAACACGTGTCCAGTTTCCACTGGTTACAAACATATTGCTGGTTACAGATGTAACTTTTTATTTTTTGATTGATACTTGAGCTGCTATGAGTTTGTCATTTTTGTTTTGAAATTCTAGTTGTGAAGCTTCGCTTGAGTTTATAAAATTGAATTATTCGAATGTGATTGTGGTTTTTTGGCGAGTCCTACTGTATCGTTTAAGCTTGCCGCAGGTATTTGCAAATAGTGATTATCTCGATATGGTATATGGGTACGGCATTTGTAATGGAAATGATGCTGGTGTTGTATCTAGGGAACACGGCAAACGATTTCCTAACCACAGGGTGCCAGATTCAAGAGTGTTTACTCGACGCGTGTTTTCACTATACCTGAAGATGGATCGGCAGGAATGGTTACATTTCTTGGCCAGTAGTTTCCTCGGACCTTACCTCTTCAGATTTTTGTCTGTGGCTGTGATGGAAAGAAGAAGTCTACAAAAAAAAGTGAACACAAGAGACGAATTGATCGTTCGGATTGTGAAAAGTGCTGCGTTCATTAACAACACCAAGACGACCTTACAATGGCTTCACGTGATGCTGTCAAGAGAATTAAAAAATGCGTTGACGTCGGAGTTGCAATGTACGTAAATCAATTTTGACCTTAAACCATTTGATTTTTTTAAACACTATCTGTGAGTATTTGTTCGGATTACATTGTGACATCTCTGTCTCTGTAACCAACAAAAACTGGACATATGTTATATGGAATGTTTTATTTGAATCAGTCTATACTACCACGTTCTAAAAGGTGTGCAATTTTGCTTCCGCCGTTTTTTCCCCTACATTTGAGGCTTTAATGAAACAAGTTGGTTACACATGTCCCATTCGAAGTATTATCCATCGCTCGCCACTACTTTCTCCTATCTTTCGGGCAGTGTACGAATCCCGCGTCGAAAAAATTGTTCATCTTTTGAAGCGATCCATGAATCGATCCTATTTGTGACTTCTTCATGAGTTCGGAAGTGTTGGTCAGCCAGGCCTTGCTCCATTGATCTTAACAGGTGATGGTCAGAGGGAGCAATGTCTGGAGAATACGGTGGGTGGCGTAGGACTTCTCATTTTAACGTTTCCAAGTACGTTTTGACCTCTTTTGTATCGTGGGGTCGAGCGTTGTCATGCTGCAAAATCACTTTTTCGTGCCTCTCGCTGTATTGCGGCCGTTTGTCTTTTAATGCTCTTCTCAGATGTATTAATTGCGTTCGATAACGAGTACCTGTGATTGTTTCACTTGGTTTTAACACCTCATAGCACACGACGCCGAGCTGGTCCCACCAAATGCAGAGCATGATCTTGGAGCCGTGAATATTCGGTTTGGCCATCGACGTGGAAGCATGGACGGGATATCACCATGATTTTCTGCGTTTAGGGTTATCGTAATGAACCCATTTTTCGTCCCCGGTCACAATGCGATGCAGAAATCCCTTCCGTTTTTGCCTCTGAAGCAACTGTACACAAACACAGAAACGCCGTTCAACATCTCTTGGTTTCAGCTCACACGGGACCCAAGTTCCTTCTTTCTGAATCATACCCATAGCCTCGAGACGTTTTGAAATGGCTTGCTGTGTCACTCCCACTAATCGTGCCAATTCTTCTTGAGTTTGACGCGAGTCCTCACTCACCAATGTCTCCAATTCTGCATCTTCGAAAACTTTCTCTCTTCCACCACTGTGCCGGTCTACGACGTTAAAATCACCGTTCTTGAAGCGTTGAAATCACTCACGACACGTTCTTTCACTAACAGCGTTCTTACCACATGTACTTGAGAGCATTCGATGAGACTCGGCTGCTGTTTTCTACATACTGAAACGAAACAGTAACACCTCCCGCAAATGACGAGAATTAGGCTCGTAAAGTGACATTTCAATCAAGAGCAACTTTATGATGCAGACACAAATCGACTAATGTTTGAATAAGGTTATGTCGACCGAGGTCCAAGGTAACTGTCTGACGTATGCGATCTGTTTCTTTCGATCGCTACTTACCGTTGTCGCCACCTATCTGCAAACGGCGGAAGCAAAGTTGTACCCCTTGTAAAATATGCACTTTCCTCTTCAAACGCTTTGTACATCGGGTACCATAGAGGTTCTGTTACATTACCTTGAGTTACAGCGGACGCTGCCGTCTAATCAAAACTACATACTGAGCTTGGTTTGCTATGAAGTCTTCTTTTCGATCTTATATCTGTATATCCCACATGCACGTATTTACTAGGCGTTGGTTCGGATTTATATTGCAGGCGTTCTGGCGAACTGCATCGACCAGATCTCTCCGCTTTCAGGGTCTCGTGAACGAACGGAACAACGTAGATTTCAGACTATGGATGCTTGTGAATACCATGTTGATGCCTAGATGGGATTCATTCAGTCTCCAGAAAAGGCATCTCATCGGAGCACAATACATATTACATGGAAAAAGAAGTGTAGCACCCAGAGGACACAGTCGTATATCAGTCAATGTAACTTCGTACACATAAACACCGTCAACAAGTATGTAAATTAATAGACCTGCAATTCTCTGAAACACGTAGGACGGACGAAAGGGTGAATTGGTGTTATGTGAACAGCGTCAGATGTTGAATGAGAAATGTGAAGTACACGGAGATGGAGCGTACGAGTGTGTGACAGCGTTGGCAGCACCTGACAGAGTTTGGGACCTCATTGTGGGTCTCCGTTTGGCCGGCTGGTAGTATCATGCAACATCTAGATTTGTGAGGCATTCTTATATCACAGTGGTCCAGCGTTGGTATGCATGTGAACGTAACTCGTGGACAAGGTTCTGGTCGGCCAGTCTGACCACCCCAAGGAAGGGTCACCATACTGCGCACCAAGCACATCAGAATCTCTACACATCTGCGCCTGCCATCTGAGAACAAGTAATGGACTCCCTGCACCATTCTGTGTTATCCCATACCATTGGTCGGTGACTAATAGCAGCCACACTAGGGAATTACAGCCCTATGCGCATACCAGAAGCAAGTACCGCTGATGAATGGCGTCGCATAGTGCACAGCGATGAAGCGTGTTTCTGTATCACCCTGGATAACTATAGTCGGCCAGTATGGCGGCGATTTGTTGAGAGGTCCCATTCTCCCAATGTTTTGGAGAGGCATGGCTGGCTTTAAGGTGTGGAGAACCGTCGGGTATCACCTTAGATCACGGCTGTTAGTGGCAAAGGGAAATCTAACGGCACAGCGGTACATCATGGACACCCTGCGTCCTCATGTTTTACCTCTAATGTGACAGTATCTTAGTGCTATTTTTCGACAGGAAAATGCTCGTCAACACAGGGGACGTGCCTCTATGAGCTGTTTGATAGAACATGTGTGAGAGAAGTTTGTACGTTAACTCCGCCCAGGATATCAAGAACTAGTTACAACAGTTGTTGGTCATCTTGTCTCAGGAGAAGGTACAGCTGCTTTACGTCACGATTTTGGATCGAAATCAGGGCATGGGTGCAGGTCGGAGGGATACAACGTCATGCTGACAAGTGGACTCATACTGCCAAGTTCTTTGCAAATTTGGCTCGATTTTGGAATCACTGAAATGACATGATATATCCTCTCAATCCTTGAGGTTTCATTTCTTTTCCCCCACCCTCTTTCGTATGCTTCACTTTTTGTGTCAGAGTATTTTTCGCAGCTCTACAAGAAATTGGCGTAAGTTACACAGTTTAATAGTTGTGGCGACATAGACTTTAATAGTGGTATTATGGTTCTCTGCATGCTCGTTGCTCATAATGACCTTGGTTTTAGTTTACGGATACTCTGATTCTCAACTTCTCATCTAAAGTATCTCACCATCATATACGGGCTTGTACTATACAAAGGTGGGAAAAAAATGTCATGGGATAGCGATATTCAAATACACATATGGCGGTAGTATCGCGTACACAAGGAATGAAAGGGCAGTGGATTGGCGGAGCTATCATTTGTTGTCAGGTGATTCGTGTGGAAAGGTTTCTGCCGGCCACTGTGGCCGAGCGGTTCTAGGCCATTCAGTCCGGAACCGCACGACTGCTACGGTCGCAGGTTCGAATTCTGCCTCGGGCATGGATGTGTGTGACGTCCTTATGTTGGTTAGGTTTAAGTAGTTCTAAGTTCTAGGGGGCTGATGACCTCAGATGTTAAGTCCCATAGTGCTCAGAGCCATTTGAAAAGGTTTCTGTCGTGATTATGGCCGCACGACGGGAATTAACAGACTTTGAACGCGAGATGGTAGTTGGAGCAAGTCGCATGGGGCTTTCCATTTCGGAAATCGTTAGGAAATCCAATCTCCCGAGATCCGCAGTGTTAAGAGTGTGCCGAGAAAACCAAATGTCAGTCATTCAGGCATTACCTCTCACCACGGGCAACGCAGTGGCCGGCGGAGTTGACTTAACGACCGAGAGCAGCGGCGTTTGCGTAGAGATGCTAGCGTTAACAGACAAGCAATACTCCGTGAAATAACCGCAAAAATCAATGCATCACGTCAGAGCGGCAAAATTTGCCGTTAATGGGCTATAGCAGCAGACGACCGACGCGAGTGCCTTTGCTAACTGTACGACATCGCCTGCAGCTCCTCTCCTGGGCTCGTGACCACATCGGTTGGACCCTAGATCTGGAAAACTGTGGCCTGGCCGGGTCAGTCCTGATTTCAGTTAGTAAGAGCTGATGGTAGGATTCGAGTGTGACGCAGACCCCAAGAAGCTATAGACCCAGCTTGTCAACAAGGCACTGTGCAAGCTGGTGGTGGCTCCACAATGGTGTGGGCTGTATTTACATGGAATACACTGAGTCCTCTAGTCCAGCTGAACTGATGTTCGGATACTTCGACACCATTTGCAGCCATTCTTGGACTTCTCCTAAACAACGATGCAATTTTTATAGAATGCGCCATGTCACCAGGCCACAACTGTTCGCGATAGGTTTGAAGAACATTCGGGACAGTTCGAGCGAGTGATATGGCCACTCAGATCGCCCGACATGAGTCCCATCGAACACCTATGGGACATAATTGAGAGGTCGGTTCATGCACAAAATCTTGCACCGGCAACACTTTCGCAGTAATGGACGTTTGTAGAGGCAGCATTACACAGTATTTCTGCATGGTACTTCCAACGACGTGCCACTGCGAGTTGCTGCGCTACACCGGGTAAAAGTAGGTCCGACACTATATTAGGAGGTATTTCATGACTTTTGTCACCTCAGTGTAAACTTCACTGTTGTCTCCATTGTTGTGACCTCTATGCTCCCAGATGCGTTAGTCAGTTTTTAAAAGCATGATATTTTACTAGTGATGCAAGTGTCTGTTATTGATAAAATTCTTTCTAAACTGATTTATTGTGTTGCACAAACACGTCAAATTTCAAATTGGACTTACAAGTTTCAACCACCACCGATTTGCGACTTCCTAGTCTCTCAGTCTTTTCTCAGTAGCTGCAAGTGACAAATGACGCGGAATATTTCTTTTGGTAGACGTTTTCAATTACAATCGTGCAGCAGCTCTGCCGTTGCCATTAGTTTTACGATATGCCAGCAGCACATCGTCGTCTCATTAATTATATACTGTTACTTGTCTTAATGCTGTCAACAGCGTTACTGCACCGGTACACAACACAACTATCCAATAATGACGAGAGCAAAAGACAATGAGAAGGTGTTGTGCACACTATAAAGGCACGGTCTGTCAACCCTTACACTGGTGACCAGTAGGTTGGATAACTAACCTACCAAACACAGTCCAAATACACATTGACGCCACTGTTCTCAAACTTGAACGCTCCACAGTACCCAAGTTATGATTTCTTGGACTGCAGAAAGTCTCTCTTCAAAGATGCTGTGTCTGCCGTCAGATACGGTACACAGCTATGTACATAAAGGCCGTCACACGGCAAGGCCAGTCTAAAACAGGACACCACGTAGTTATGGTTAGTCGCAACAGAGGGCGCACATTACAGGGACCATATCAGTTTCCGTTGTAAGACTTACAGATGGTCTGATCCCTCCGCTCTGACGCCATAGAGGGCGCTGACGACAGGAACTACATTCGGCTTCCGCCTGATGTCAGACAAACAATTCGCAAATGAACATTCACCAGGGACTGTGGATTTAAGGGGACGTGCAACTTCACTCAGACAGTTATCATCAATAAACAGTTATCAGTCACCAATTGCATCCCACCAGCAGTCATCGTACTGTTGTCACGATGCCGCAGTCGTGACACAATGTCGTAGACGTTCCCAAATAATCGTTGTCGATATTATTTGTACATCCTGTACGTCGTTGTGTTTGTAAAGAAAACACCTCCATTGACGATGGATTGACGAACGGTACTCAATGCTGATGATACATCTTAGAGCCCTTTTGCCATTTCCATTTGCAAGGATGGAGTCTGAATACTGTTGCACACTACAATGAAGGTTTCAAAAACAAAGAGTAATGTAACAATCATGTTCCGTACACTGAAATACACAACAATACAAAGCTGCGTATTCACAGAAGTTGATCGAAATGCAGTTCCTTTCATCACAATTGTTTACACAGCGACGCATCATGGTTTGTAGAACACGCTCAGTAATCCCAGGAGATTTACACTCAAGCCACGCATACTCTATTATCGCTTATATGCAAGTCAGTCTGCCCGAAACTAAACCCGACGTGGGGACGAGCAGTACATATATGGATTCTGAATGCAAAGGGGTAAGAAGATATTTGATTGTATTGACAATAATTAATAGCCGGCAGAAGTGGCCGGGCGGTTTTGGCGCTACAGTCTGGAACAGCGCGACCGCTACGGTCGCAGGTTCAAATCCTGCCTCGGGCATGGATGTGTGTGATGTCCTTAGGTTAGTTCTAAGTTATAGTAGTTCTAAGTTATAGGGGACTGATGACCTCAGCAGTTAAGTCCCATAGTGCTCAGAGCCATTTGAACCATTTGAATAATTAATACCATGGATACAACAAAAACGTTTTCTTCACAACACAACTCAAAATTCGTATTAACCATTTCCCAGGGGTGTGCGTGTACTCTCTGGGGGTCACAAAGATAACTACAGTAAGAAACAAAAATAATTCATATTGCGACGAGCCTTTTACTTATGTATTTGTTTTGTCTTTCAAGATTAGAGCCCACAGCCTCTTTTTACATCCTACCAGATATACTTCGAGAACTAACATTGCAATGTCCATCGCGCATCATCTGTACGTCACTGCATCTTATAAATTTAAATCCCACGCCGGGTTTTTCTGCCTGTATATGAAGGCTAATCTCAGGAACTGCTGTAGGTATTTTTATACGGTTTTGACTAACAGACAGGCTAATTCACGAGGAACGTTTGTGTGTATTATTATTACCGCTATGCCAGACAAGTCGTTCGACCATAGATACGGGGTAGTTATAATTAAAGTGCAGCTATTCGCGGAGGTCCAGTGTGGGCTGTAATAACTGTATGGCAGCGGAACTTGGTAGATATGCTAATGCGTTAATGCAGAGCCGATTTACGCTGTAAAAAATTAGTTCCAGTTTTTGTCATCAGGCACAAATCTGGCGCTGTACAGTATCACGTTGACGTCTCTGGTGTTCGTATTGAACAAACAGTGTAAGCGGTTGTTAATAATAAAATAAACATTATTCGTTTCTGACTTGTCTATGCGTCTTTCTTGCATTCACAGCGCCAGATTTGCACCTGGTGTCCAAATTGGAACTAATTTTTTACCAGCGTAAATCTGTGCCGCATTAACACATTACAATATCTACCAAGTTTCGCTGTCACACAAAAATTACAGCCCACACTAAATCTCTGTAACTGCACTTCAGTTATAACCACACAGTACTTAGTGCTACTCGTGCGAAGCCGCGGCATGTTGCTAGTAATAATATAAAAGCAGGAGATCGCTAATAATAATATAAAAGTAACATAGATAGTATGGCAATGTCAGTCTTGTAAACATTATGTTAAATAATCTTCTCATAAAGTAACGTTCATGTCGAGTGGGAATAATGAAATAACAACAGAAATGTAAGGCAGCAGCGTAGAAAAGAAATCAGATCTGGAAAAGAAGACGACTCTTGCGGGAAAGAGCGAGAAGTAGTAGAGCAAAGTTAACAAATATGGTGGAAGAAAAAGACCAGAAATAAGCAGAGTTGTAGATAATTGACAGTGTCTTGGTGAGAGAACTACTGATTCGTTGCTGGACAGAAATAAAGCAGCTGGGATATACCAAGCGGGAAGCCAGGCCGATAATAATAGAAGATGTTTAACCTCCTCTTGAACGCATCGTGGTTTTGGATCATACGTAGGTTACTGTCTCGTTTGTCTGTGAGTTGTTATGGAGAAAGATTTGAAGGCAGTCGTGTAATACACAGGTAAGTCACGTTCGCATAATTTCGAGTAAAACGCAAGAAACTGTCCACAAACCGGAAAACTTTTTAATCGGTCTTGCCTTTTGCCTTTTATTTAAGCCACCATCACAACAGAATAGCTTATTGTTATATTTATTGAACTTTAAGAAATTGGACTTGTTTCTCTCTTGTACCAAACAACCAATAAACAAGCAAGTACAAAAAAATTGTTTTCACTTTATTGGTTACTGAATCTTAGGGGGAGTGTGAGAGTTACAAAAGAAGTGGATATGGTAATAATAGTCATAGCTGTGGAAGGTTAACAGAAAGTTCATTGTGCTTCTCCTTCTGAAGAAATGGATGTAGCATCCACTGCAACATTAATATGCATCCTGTCGTTCTTTACTCTTCAGTTTATTGACGTCCTTGATCAATGTAGTTTTCACTTCATCAAAAATTTTGCTATAGCATTGCCTTTCACATTTACAGTCTGCACTAGTACTTCTTGTGGTTACGACATTTCCGCCACATATGTATATTCCTTTCCCACAGTTCTACATTATTTTCTTTTATTGCGTGCTCACGCACTTACATTTCGTATCTGATTCTTAGCAGCTTTTGGAACACCTGTTTCATCACTAGAAGTATTGGACCCGTACTCAGTTTCCTCAGTTTCTGAATCACTTAAATGGCTGTCACTCACTTCATGTTCATCCAGTCAGCGCAACTAGCAACCACGGAGAATGTAACAAGAACGAACTTTACCGGCTGTCTGCTGTCAGCTACTACCGGTAGTGTTGCATCTGTTATCATTACAATGACATATGACAGATACTATGAAAACACATCAAAACTTCGTTATAACAAGCAGATACAACTAACAATAAACATTCTATTAAAAGACATAGTTATTCACTTATCCAAAGCCGAAGAAAGGAAGTGAAATACTGTTTATAAGTTGTTATAGTACTCAAATTCTATAAAATAAGTAAATACATTTGTTTAAGCATTACAGTCTGTACACAGAGAAGTCATTGCAGAAATACCTGGGTTATACATAATTTTAGCTTCTGAGCAATCGCAGCCGAAGTAATCTAGATTCGACAAACAGCTTCTAGCTGTCAATGAATCTTTATTTACAGGAAAACGAACGGTTTCGTGATATAATAGTCGACATTATGATCCAAAAACGGACACCAATCCTAATAACATAAGCCTGATGACAACCAATATGAAAATACACGTTGTTAAAACTTCATAAGGCGTCATGATTCAAATTCGCCAGTTGAAAAACCTAGCATATTAAAGCTGCGTTAACCTACAATGAAAAGGAAAAAATAATAACTAATAAGAAAAAGTCCCAGCTAGTAGTGTTGATAGCTCGACAATTAAAGACACAGATCATATCGGGAAGCGGTGGACAGATCTACCCAACCGCCTAGTCGTAAAAGGGCCTGCGTTATGTTCTACTTCTTGTAATGCCACTTCCTCGGACGAGAAATAAAAATAAAAAATTAGCTCCCAATACCCCAAAGATTTCCCCCCAAGTCCCAAATTCCCAGAAAAGTGAATAAGCGAACGAAGTTCCATTTATCACTATTATTGGGACAATAACAAGTAATTAAATCAGGAATCTAAGACTTGAAAATTTAGCGATCTACGAAAGAAAAATTAAATTTCAGTAATATTAAAATCAAAATCATAATAAATTGCAAAATTAGGATAAATTAACATTCGCAAAGTAGGACCAACGATCCCAAAGAATACTCCGTGTGAGTACTCTTTGGGAATCGTGAGTAATGACTAAGTATAATTCAATGCATTGTCACTACGTTACGAGAGTTAGCCGAAGCAGGTCGTATATTTGAATGCTCGTACATGTAGGCGCGCTTAGATTGTTTTTGAGATTGAATAATTGCGATCTATTATGACGCAGCAATACGATCTTCTGACTTCAAATATCACGGCTTTAGAATTCGAACGGAGGACTTTTACCTACTAGAATAAAGTGAACTTTTAACTAGATAACTGAACTAAACAGTGATTTAGGCAACGAACACTGATAGACAATTTTCATTCATAATAGCCAGTGGTTTATGGAACTTCAGTGATAGGTCCGAAGCATATAATTTAAATCCCCCCAACAACTGGGAAAGTTTTCTCCTCAAGGCTCGGTTAGGAAGTGACTGATATTGTGCAATAAAACACCCTCTCGTGCCAAGTCGTGCATTTGTGATTTAAAATTCTGTCAAATTATTGACATGAAACTCCAGAGTAATAATTACGCGCAGCGATAATATTTGACTGTAGCGCTCGGCGCTCGGCACTTGTGTAGAATTTTTGACTCAAATATCAAGCTCTCTGTTACGATTTCTTAGATACTTGAAATTACGACCAGCTTGTAGGGAATTTGTTGTGCATGTGCCTGTATTGGTTTTATCATTAATATTTCATCATTAATCAGTTAAACATCGATTACGAACGATTAATTACGATTCTTGGTGAAGTAAATATCTCACGCACGTCGACATTTCGGTTCAGCACTGTTATTTTGTGTAATGTCGTCTTCGTAACTTGATAACGATCTCAACACTCTACCGACTGTCACCGAGTTTTAGCCGAGGCCAAGTACAAATCAAACCAAATCATCAAGAAGAAGAGCCGTTATATTGTCTCACATATCAGACTCTGACTAATGCTTAGTGCAATGACCAGGCAAGCCCGAGATCTGTCTCGTTCTTGCCCCAAACAACCGACGACGACAAGTCCATTCTCTATCTTATTTCGAATTGGTCCCATGGAGAAGTGTAATTCTTGCACCATACGATGGAGCAGTTTTCAAACTATGCCACGGTAGTAACATTTTCGGCCAAAACTTGACATATATGGTTATTGCGCCAATGTCTTCATTTAGTGTTAGGCATAGTTACAGCATAGATGCTTGAGATCTCAGATTAAAATTGTGGAATGACGATAATATCTGGTATGCAACTACGAAAACTGTGAAGAAGAAAGAGCAATGGGAGATCACGACGTCTATCCGATCGCATCTACCCTAAGTGAGCATAAGATGACAAAATATTCACCAAAACGCTTTAATTAATCTCTGAGAGTTTAACGGTAGAGCTCGGAGCACGACACTATTTCCTTGTTTCACCCCCGACGTCGGTCGCACACGGTGTGCTGCAGAGCGCGTGGGAGACGGGTGAGGGCAGGGGTAGGGGTAGGGGTCACAAAGCAGACAGAGCATCGACCGCGCTTGCGCAAAGCGCGCCGTGGGCAGCCGGCCGGCCCACGCGCGCCCAGCCTTGGAGCCGCGCCGCGCTTCCCAGTCCAACTCCAGCAGGCTTTCTGCTGCAGGCAGCTGCCCACTGCTCTTGCAACATCCAGCAGACGCCAGATCCCGCACCTCACCACCTACTAATGCAGTTGCTTCATGTTAACTGTTTCTAACATCATTAAGATTCGTACGATTGGTATTTCGCACTCTCGCAGTTAATACGAGGTGCATTCAAGTTCTAAGGCCTCCGACTTTTTTTCTAGCTAACTACTCACCCGAAATCGATGAAACTGGCGTTACTTCTCGACGTAATCGCCCTGCAGACGTACACATTTTTCACAACGCTGACGCCATGATTCCATGGCAGCGGCGAAGGCTTCTTTAGGAGTCAGTTTTGACCACTGGAAAATCGCTGAGGCAATAGCAGCACGGCTGGTGAATGTGCGGCCATGGAGAGTGTCTTTCATTGTTGGAAAAAGCCAAAAGTCACTACGAGCCATGTCAGGTGAGTAGGGAGCATGAGGAATCACTTCAAAGTTGTTATCACGAAGAAACTGTTGCGTAACGTTAGCTCGATGTGCGGGTGCGTTGTCTTGGTGAAACAGCACACGCGCAGCCCTTCCCGGACGTTTTTGTTGCAGTGCAGGAAGGAATTTGTTCTTCAAAACATTTTCGTAGGATGCACCTGTTACCGTAGTGCCCTTTGGAACGCAATGGGTAAGGATTACGCCCTCGCTGTCCCAGAACATTTTTTCAGCACTGGCGGTTACCCGAAATATTTTTGGTGGCGGTGAATCTGTGTGCTTCCATTGAGCTGACTTGCGCTTTGTTTCTGGATTGAAAAATGGCATCCAAGTCTCATCCATTGTCACAACCGACGAAAAGAAAGTCCCATTCGTGCTGTCGTTGCGCGCCAACATTGCTTGGCAACATGCCACACGGGCAGCCATGTGGTCGTCCGTCAGCATTCGATACACCCACCTGGATGACACTTTTCGCATTTTCAGGTCGTCATGCAGGATTGTGTACACAGAACCCACATAAATGCCAACTCTGGAGGCGATCTGTTCAACAGTCATTCGGCGACCCCCCAAAACAATTCTCTCCACTTTCTCGATCATGTCATCAGACCGGCTTGTGCGAGCCCGAGGTTGTTTCGGTTTGTTGTCACACGATGTTCTGCCTTCATTAAACTGTCTCGCCCACGAATGCACTTTCGACACATCCATAACTCCATCACCACATGTCTCCTTCAACTGTCGATGAATTTCAATTGGTTTCACACCACGCAAGTTCAGAAAACGAATGATTGCACGCTGTTCAAGTAAGGAAAACGTCGCCATTTTAAGTATTTAAAGCAGTTCTCATTCTCGCCGCTGGCGGTAAAATTCCATCTGCCGTACGGTGCTGCCATCTCTGAGACGTATTGACAATGAACGCGGCCTCATTTTAAAACAATGTGCATGTTTCTATCTCTTTCCAGTCCGGAGAAAAAAAATCGGAGGCTTTAGAACTTGAATGCACCTCGTACGTAGGTCAGTACGATATTGCAGTGCTTGTGTTGTTAAGAAGAACGATGCAATGTTAAAAAGTGGTTCAAATGTCTCTAAGCACTATGGGACTTAACATCTGAGGTCATCAGTCCCTTAGACTTAGAACTACTTAAACCGAACCAACCTAAGGACATCACACACATACACACCGAGGCAGGATTCGAACCTGGGACCGTAGCAGCAGCGCTTGGTTCCGGACTGAAGCGCCTAGAACCACTCGGGCACAGCGGCCGGCGATGCAATGTTCCTTTGATACATGCATGCATGCATGTCCGAAAGAACATTGCACCGTTTTTCTTAACAACACGGGCACTCCAATACTGTATGTATGCGCCGATACAAGGCAGCGACTTTCAATTAAAATGTCCTCCCCTGCACAGAAATTCCATAATTTTTGTACGAGTACAGATTGTGACGCAGGAACGACGATATGTGGATGTTTGGGTCTGGCCGTGAGTCGTGCACGGATATTTAAAGTGGTTAAGGCGAACGCACGCGTAAAGCGGGAAATCTGAGTTCGAGTCCCGGTGCGGCACAAATTTTCGTTGACATCATTCCCTTGCACAGATGATGGTTGTCCGTATTCTACATCAACATCTACATTTATACTCCGCAAGTCACCCAACGATGTGTGGCGGAGGGCACTTTACGTGCCACTGTCATTACCTCCCTTTCCTGTTCCACTCGCGTATGGTTCGCGGGAAGAACGACTGCCGGAAAGCCTCCGTGCGCGCTCGAATCTCTCTAATTTTACATTCGTGATCTCCTCGGGAGGTATAAGTAGGGGGAAGCAATATATTCGATGCCTCATCCAGAAACGCACCCTCTCGAAACCTGGACAGCAAGCTACACCGCGATGCAGAGCGCCTCTCTTGAAGAGTCTGCTACTTGAGTTTGCTAAACATCTCCGTAACGCTATCACGCTTACCAAATAACCCTGTGACGAAACTCGCCGCTCTTCTTTGGATCTTCTCTATCTCCTCTGTCAACCCGACCTGGTACAGATCTCACACTGATGAGCTATACTCAAGTATAGGCCGAACGAGTGTTTTGTAAGCCACCTCCTTTGTTGATGGACTACATTTTCTAAGGACTCTCCCAATGAATCTCAACCTGGCACCCGCCTTACCAACAATTAATTTTATATGATCATTCCACTTCATATAGTTCCGTACGCATACTCCCAGATATTTTACAGAAGTGACTGCTACCAGTGTTTGTTCCGCTATCATATAATCATACAATAAAGGATCCTTCTTTCTATGTATTCGCAATACATTACATTTGTCTTTGTTAAGGGTCAGTTGCCACTCCCTGCACCAAGTGCCTATCCGCTGCAGATCTTCCTGCATTTCGCTGCAATTCTCTAACGCTGCAACTTCTCTGTATACTATGCTTTGTGACCCCTACATGCGAAAACATTTCATGTGATTACGTAGGGATTTTAGAAAGTAAGTTACACATCTTGCGTCAAATTAAGACCATTGTGCAACAACTGTAACCCTTAGTCAGAAGAGCATAGATGTTCCGGGTTTCCCGTAGGCACAATTCATCTGAGGTACGAACAACGGGTGGGTCACAGCGTGCGAGTGAAATGGCGCGGGTGTTGGACACGTACTCCAGTGCTGAAGTACGCGGGACAGTACGATTATTGGGGACAAAACGACACCGTGAATTTCTAGCAATATATGAACCAAATTCAGTGTCTTATCCAGCTGTAGTGAAATGGTGCCAACAATTTCACCAAGGCCTCACAGACGTGGAAGATGCTGATAGGTAAGTCCAGATCTTGCACCATTAGATTTCCTTCTTTGCGGGAAATTGATAGAACATCTGGCGGAAAGAGATTTTCTAACGATGGGGACGTTAACACAAGTTCTAGAAGGACACCGTAACCAGGGAGCGGATTTCAATCGCCGATCGCGTGTACCTCCACCGAGCATAAGATGCTAAAAAAATGGTTCAATTGGCTCTGAGCACTATGCGACTTAACTTCTGAGCTCATCAGTCGCCTAGAACTTAGAACTAATTAAACCTAACTAACCCAAGGACGTCACACACATCCATGCCCGAGGCAGGATTCGAACCTGTGACCGTAGAGGTCGCCCGGCTCCAGACTGTAGCGCCTAGAACCGCACGGCCACTCCGGTCGGCTAAGATGCTAAATGGCTCACCAAAACGCTCTAATTAATCTCTGCCGTGTAGGGGTAGAGTCCGCACCACATTATTTCCTTGTTTCACCCCCGGCGTTGGTCGCACACGGTGTGCTGCAGAGCGCGTGGGAGACGGGTGGAGGCAGAGCTGAATGATCGGTAGAACACTCCCACAGCTGTATGTAGACTTTGTGACTGTGTCAAAAAATAGTGTCCTGCAGCTGTGTCACTTTGATGTGTAGTGCACCATTCAATAAAAGTTACTCGACCTGCCATAATAACGCATAACTTACTTTCTGAAGCCCCCTTGTGCAAATAATTTTAATTGTGTTTATCACCTAGATCTTCGTAAGAAAGATTCCGCTTTTGCAACAGAATGTTTTTATCCAACAAAATATGTTGCACCTATTCATACTAGGCATCATTAGTCTACAACATAAAGAAAATTATTTAGTTATACATATTTTGTAAGGCGATCTATAGTGTTTCCTGGCAAAACACTTTTAAATTATGTAAATTTTTACAATTGTATGGTTGTGGTTTATCACTTACTTTCATTTTTTTGGTCTTTCCATGTTACCACTGGTTCTTCTGTAGGCACAAGAGGCAGACACTACAGTTTGCAGTTGTCATACTGCTACCTACTATCCACTGGAAACCTGTAATGTATGCAGCTAGTGCCTACAGGGGAACCAGTGGATAAAAGTAAAGTGAAGCCCTATAGAATGAATGTCTGGGAGACCCTATCCTTCGCGCCTGCAGGCGCCTTTCTCCACGCCTGCGCAAAGTATGAGAGCTGTGCATGTAAATGTACTGTATCTGTTAAGTGTACTTGACTATAATGGGTGCGTGTGTAGTGTAGTACCATCTTCGCTTCAGAGATGATGAGTGAAGGGAGAGTATAAAACCCAGTGCCAGCACCTAGCCTACTCCCTTCGAACAGCACCAAGGGGTTCGCCGAGCTTAAAGCCCCAATCCAACGGAAGGATCAACATCAACAGCATCACATGCCCTCAGTTCATGAGACACTACGGAGTGGTTCGGAATTTAATAGAGGGCATTGGTGCAAAGGCTGGTGACCAGAAACTTTACGCCACCTCTTCTCACCTTGCCGGCCAAATACTAGCAGTGAAAATTTCATTCATCACCAGAATCCGAACCGGCTTACCCCTGCGTCGCGCGCCAATGAACAGGCTTGCGTTAGCAACCTCGGCTACATGTATCAAGGGATACATGCAAAGAATAGAAAAATGAAAGTAAGTGAAAAATCGCTACCATATATCATTAACAGTTAGATAATTTAAAAATGATGCCACGAAACACTATAGGTTCCCTTACAAAATATGTGTAATTAAATAACTTTATTTATATTATAAATTACTGTTAATGCTTCGTAGGAATAGTGAAACATATTTAGTTAGAAAAAATAAAATAAATATTCAGTAGCAAAAGACAATTTTTTAAATCTGCATGATGTGAATGTAATTGAAGCAGCAACTGGGGAAGAATGGCTGCAAATATGAACAATATAAGTAATTTTATTCGAGCATGAGAAGAAATTGTTTCTTATAAATATTGGACGTAATTTTCTGCGGCTCAGCGTTGTGTGATAAGAACTAAGCTGGCAACCAGCTGAAACTACAAAGATGAGTAGTCCAAGTCAGCGAAGTAAAACCATTCCGTGTTGTACTTTCGGAAGAAACCAATGAAATTATTTGATTACTCAGGGCAGCTGGAAACTAGACTACGAAGTAAAACGATTTACAGTCGCTGTTTTTGCATGCTATGGAGGAGGAATACAAAAAAATAACGAATAGCTACACAATGCACATACTGAACCGCTGGTAGATCCAAATACGCCTTGTCCTTCTAGGCATATACGAGGGCGTGCTGAAAAGTAATGCCTCCGAATTTTTCATATTAAAATTCTTAGAGCTTTTTAAATAAAACAAACGTTATTAACATTCTACATTTTTATTCTTCATGTCAGCATATTTGTAGCCCTCTACCTCTAGAGGGCTCCGAATTATAGTGTATAACATGGCGGTGTGTAACGTAATTATGTCTATGCTGTGAAACAGTATGCTGTAATCGTGTTTCAAATTTGAAGAGTTCGTCCGCACATGGAGTACCGTCTCCTTCTGCATGACAATGCCAGACCACACACGAGCGCTGCGACATCTGCAACAGTCTTGGGTTCGCTGTCATCGATTATCCTCCACACAGTCCCGACTTACCCCATTCGATCTTCATCTGTTTCCAAAACTTAAAGAACTCCTTCAGGGACTTTACTTTGACAGTGGTGAAGCGTTGCAAGCAGAGATGAGGGTGTGGCTACATCAACGAAGTCAGACATTCTACAGTGACGGTATCAAGAAACTGGTCTCTCGTTGGGAGAAATGTGTTTGTCTCCAGGGTGACTATGTTGAGGAATAAATATGTAGACATGAAGAATACAGAGGTAAAATATTAATAACGTTTGTTTTGTTTAAGAAGCTTGAAGAGAGTTCATATAAAAAATTTGAAGCCATTACTATTCAGCACGCCCTCCTACTTTTCTTGGTTGAATTGTAGAGGCGTCTGTTATGCGTGTACCATTCACTACTAGCAGAAGTAGTGGGAGTGTAGGCCAGGAGCATTGCCAGACAGAAGCTTTCAGTCGGAATAGAGCTGTGCTTGATGGCTGTGTGTTGAGCGATGTAATCTAAACGTGACTGGTAAAATACCAAACAATTGCTGCTGCCTGCTGGGTGAAGTACATCAAAATTATACCCAAGATTAGTTAACGCAAATGATATTTTGTTTCTTTCTGAGAGTGTGAAGCCCATAAAGTCTTCCGAAGTAAGAGTGATTTCAGGTGTGCTGCAGGGGAGTGTCGTAGGACCGTTGCTATTCACAATATATATAAATGACCTTGTGGATAACATCGGAAGTTCACTGAAGCTTTTTGCGGATGATGCTGTAGTATATCGAGAGGTTGTAACAATGGGAAATTGTACTGAAATGCAGGAGGATCTGCAACGAATTGACGCATGGTGCAGGGAATGGCAATTGAATCTTAATGTAGACAAGTGTAATGTGCTGCGAATACATAGAAAGAAAGATCCTTTATCATTTAGCTACAATATATCAGGTCAGCAACTGGAAGCAGTTAATTCCATAAATTATCTGGGAGTAGGCATTAGGAGTGATTTAAAATGGAATGACTATATAAAATTAATCGTCAGTAAAGCAGATGCCAGACTGAGATTCATTGGAAGCATCCTAAGGAAATGCATTCCGAAAACAAAGGAAGTATGTTACGGTACACTTCTTCGCCCACTGCTTGAATACTGCTCACCGGTGTGGGATCCGTACCAGATAGGGTTGATAGAAGAGATAGAGAAGATCCAACGGAAAGCAGTGCGCTCCGTTACAGGATCATTTAGTAATCGCGAAAGCGTTACGGAGATGATAGATAAACTTCAGTGGAAGGCTCTGCAAGAGAGACGCTCAGTAGCCCGGTACGGGCTTTTGTTGAAGTTTCGAGAACATACCTTCACCGAGGAGTCAAGCAGTATATTGCTCCCTCCTACGTATATCTCGCGAAGAGACCATGAGGATAAAATCAGAGAGATTAGAGTCCACCCAGAGGCATACCGACAATTTTTCTTTCCACGAACAATACGAGACTGGAATAGAAGGGAGACCGATAGAGGTACTCAAGATACCCTCCGCCACACACCGTCAGGTGGCTTGCGGAGTATGGATGTAGATGTAGAAGTAAGAACATCGCAGGAAACGCTGCTCGTGTCTTTTGCATCCACCATAAGCATCAGATTTATCACCTGCCGAATACCACATCTTTACACATCTCAATCCTTTCACGAGTACAGTGTGTGCGGGCGATGGCACGGCAGGAGAACATAGCAAATGAAACAGACATCAAAAACGTTATTTATTTATTTATTTTTTCAAGCTGGAACATCAAACTTCCATAGGGGCCGGAACCAGTTTCTTCTAATTTGCAAGTTGAGGGCTATATGCGTATCGTAGCACTCATGTTGTTAGTAGAGTTCAGTTCTAGCGAGTGTGGTAGCTATTTTTTAACTATACAGGGTGAGTCACTATTTCCATCTAGAATTACTCCGAAAGTATGAAGTAGCTGAAAAGTTTGTGGGACAAATGTTGCATGGGACAACGGAAGCCATAATATGACGTTGATTTTTTGTTGCTAGGTGGGGTCGCGTCAGAGATATGAAGGTAAACATTTTTTTTTTTTAATGGGATGCTATAGCTTGGTACTTGTTTTCCGATAGCGGCTATTGACACGAATCCAATGATATGTAGCAGTAAGATCTTTGAAGGTCAGCCGGCCGGAGTGGCCGTGCGGTTCTAGGCGCTACAGTCTGGAGCCGAGCGACCGCTACGGTCGCTGGTTCGAATCCTGCCTCGGGCGTGGATGTGTGTGATGTCCTTAGGTTTGTTAGGTTTAATTAGTTCTAAGTTCTAGGCGACTGATGACCACAGAAGTTAAGTCGCATAGTGCTCAGAGCTATTTTTTTGAAGGTCAACAAAGGTCAAAAAGGTGGCATGAACGCCTATTTACAGAAGGTGTTCTAAGTGATAACAATTGGTATCAATGCGGTGCTGCAATATTCATATCATGGATTGAGGGGTATTCCTTATCACTTCGGCACTTATTGAAGCACATGCTCTGACAATTCTCTCTCGTATATCGTGCAAATAGTAAAAATTTGCTGAATAACAGCGTATCCATCTAAAGTACCATTGACATGTAAACATTATTCGATGGTTTCACAATACAACATTAATAGGAACGGCAAGACTAGTATCGTCGAATCAGGCGAATGTAAATAATGTATTCCTTCGAAGAACAAGTCGATATGCTTCTCATTTACGGAGAATGTCAACGAAATTCAATGAGAGCTAGAGACTTATACTCTGAAAGATATCCTCAATGTACTCACCCTACACGTCGTACATTTGAATATGTGCACGATAAACCGAGAACAACTGGATCTTTAACGCATCGGAAACATATCCGACAAAGGAAATTTACTAGCGAGGAAACGGAAATTGGTACTCTTGCCACTGTGGTTCGAGATCCTTGTGTTAGTTTACATCAAACCACAAGGGAATCTGGCAAGAGCCAGAGGAGTGTTGTTGGCGTTCTGCATCGCCATAAATATCGTCCTTACCACGTCAGTCTCCACAAAGAATTAACTGAAAATGGTTCAAATGGCTCTGAGCACTATGGGACTTAACAGCTGAGGCCATCAGTCCCCTAGAACTTAGAACTACTTAAGCCTAACTAACCTAAGGACATCACACACATCCATGCCCGAGGCAGGATTCGAACCTGCGGCCGTAGCAGTCGCGCGGTTCCGGACTGAAGCGCCTAGAACTGCTCGGCCACCGCGGCCGGCTCAAGAATTAACTGGTACGGATTGTATGCGTCGCATTGAATTCTGCTGATTCTTCAGATTGAGAGGGATGACACATTTTTAATTTGATTTTATTTATTGACGAGGCTACATTCACGAACCATGGAAATGTTCATTTGTATAACATGCACTATTGGGCAACTGAAATTCCATGTTGGCTGTGGCAAGTTGCACACCAAAACCCGTGGTCGGTGAATGTATGGTGTGGGATTCTGTAGGACAGAACTATAGGCCCCTATTTCATTGAAGGAAATCTAGGAAGTACACCACATCCTGTAAGAAACATTAGGTCTCTTATTGGAAGAAATGCCTTTAGGAACAAGGAACAGGATGTGGTATCAACACAATGGGTGTCCGGCACATTTTTCGCTGATGGCTCGAAATGAGATGCAGAGACAATTCCCAAATCGTTAGATTGGACGTGGAGGAGATGAGTCGTGACCCGCTCGTTCCCTAGACTTGACGCCTGTGGATTTTTTCTTGTGGGGATTCGTAAAAGACATTGTTTATAAAGACGTTCCAACTACAGCTGAAGATATGCGAGAGAGAATTGTCAGAGCATGTGCTTCGATAAGTGCCGATGTGATAAGGAATACCACTCAATCCATGATAAGAAGATTTCAGCACTGCACTAATGCCAATGGTTATCACTTCGAACACCTTCTGTAAATGGACGTTCATGCAACCTTTGTGACCTTCGTTGACCTTCAAAGACCTTATTGTTACACATCATTTGATTCGTCTCGATAGGCGCTATCAGAAAATAAGTACCAAACTATAGCATCCCATAAAAAAAAAGTTGCCCTTCATATCTCTGACGCGACCCCACCTAGCAACAAAAAACCAACGTCATATTATGGCCCCCGTTGTCCCATGCAACTTTGGTCCCACAAGTTTTTCGGCTCCTATCACGCTTTCAGAGTTATTCTTGGTGGCTATAGTTAGTGACTCATCCTGTATATAGGAAAACAGACATCTCAAGTGATATGGCATCACAGCTAACTAGCCCCCACTGTTCGAACCGTTGCCCTGACGTGACAATTTGTAGTGTACACTGCTGGATTCCTCGAGGATAAGCAAAGTGTTTCTTAGACAAACATCGACAAATGTTTCAAATTACAGTAAGTTTTCCATCCATTTTCTCCGTCAAGTCTTGTTTATAACCCACTTTTTATTGGCTTTATTGTTTGGGCGTGCCGACCAATTCTACAAAGAACTAACTGTGATAATGAAGATCGACACATAGGACGCATTACTGTTCCTCTGCCATACTCACATGTGGCCAATATTCTACTTTTCCTTTCTTTGTGGGACTTCAGAAATGGTCACCTATTTGGAGCTATGAACGGATTGTGTGAGCCCCAAAGAATATTCAGTTGCTGAAATGAGGCCACAAATCTAGTTGTCAAGAACTGCCTACTGCCCCCTGCCTCACACTGAGACAGCACTAGGTATGCTTAGCATTCTGTGAAATGAGAGCATGAGGAGAAACACACAGTAAATGTTTACATCAGATGAACATGTTTACTACAGAAATACATGGGAATCCTCGATAGGAATAAGATAAGTCGCTCTTTTAGTATCATACTTTTCAGCAGTATGAACGCTTATTTGTTTCGTTACTTAGTATTTAATGCTGTGTTGACTGTATATATATTAAAAGCAGAGCATAAGAAAGCTCGTGAGAAGATAAGAGAAGAATCAGCCATGATCCAATTAAGAGCAATCCGAAGTTACAGCATTTGCGTTTTAGTGGGAAAAACACGAAAAATCAAGTTGGGTGACGGATATGGATGCGAACATGATCTAAAAATAGGAAGGAGAAGAGAAAGATAATGGGGACTCACGCCACATTATTGCATCACAAAGTGCTGTAGCACATGTGTGCCACCACAATGAACATACAACATTTAATGATGTACACGTGTGAAAGTGGTTAGTAAGACCCTGAAGCAAAACATTACAAAACGGTTACAGTGGACCTTGCGGAATGCTACTCCTCAAATTCTGAGACGCATTATGAGCAACCGTATTATTCTAAGCTCAAGCAGACGACAGATGATCCATGCTGCCTATATAGCGATCCATAATTGCGAAAGCACTGCCGGTGCAGTATTTTGAGTACAAACTGACTTCACGATTACGTCCAATAAATGTTCGATGGGTGGCAAAACAATTCGCTCGAATTGTCCAGAATGTTCTTCAAACCAATCGCGAACAGTTGTGGTCCGGTGACATGGCATATTGTCATCCGTAAAAATTCCAGCTCTGTTTGGGAACATGAAGTCCATGCATGGATGAAGATGGTCTCCAAGTAACCGAACATAACCATTTCTAGTCAACGATCGGTTCTGTTGGACCAGAAGACTCACTTCATTCCACATAGATAAAGCCCAAACCACTATGGAGCCACCACCAGCTTGTACAGTACCTTGTTGACTACTTGGATCCATGGCTTCGAGCGGTCTGTGCCACACTCGAATCCCACCATCAGCTCTTACCGACTGAAATCGGGACTCATCTGACCAGGTCACGGTTTTCGGGTCGTCTACGGTCCAACCGGTATGGTCACGAGCCCAGGAGAGGCACTGCAGGCGATGTACTGTTAGCTTTCATCTGCTGCCATTGACCATTAACACCAAATTTCGCCGCACTCTCATAGCAGACACGTTCGTCGTACGTCCACATTGATTTCTGCGGTAATGTCACGCGGTGTTGCTTGTCTGTTAGCACCACCAATTCTAAGCAAACGCCGCTGCTGTCGGTTGTTAAGTGGAGGCCGTCGGTCAATGTGTTGCCTGTGGTGAGAGGTAATTCCTAAAATTTGTTATTCTTGACGCATTCTTGACCCAGTGGACCTCGGAATATTGAATTCCATAACGATTTCCGAAATGGAATGTCTCATGCGTCTGGCTCCAACTACCATTCCGCATTCAAAGTCCTTTAATTTCCGTCGTGTGGCTATAGTCACGAAACCTTTTCACATGAATCACCTGAGTACAAATGACAGATTCGTTAATGCACTGCCCTTTTATAACTTGTGTACGCGATAGTACCGCCATCTGTATTTGTGCATATCGCTATCCTCTGACTTTTATCACCAGTTTATGTTTGAGCAGTTGTCGAGGGTCACTATCTACTGTGTCTAGTGAGATTAGTAGAAAACTCAAAGACAGCCTTAAGAGCAACCCAGATGAGTAAAGTTATGACGCATAATGAAAATAAAACATTTGGATTCCAAAAAATAAGAGTGTACCATCAGGCTTTATCACTAAACGATTCTGAAAAATAAATTTTTTTCAAAATTTAGTGTTATAGTGTCAGAATCTGACAAACGATTTTCAGAGAATATACAGGGTTGATAAAATAAAAATCGCCTGGAAAATATTTCATACGCCATAAGATAGAGCTCGATCGTGGAAGATGTAACTCTGGTCTCCTGTTTTAAGGTACATGAAATATTTCCCGGGATAGTTTTATGTTGGCCAGTCTCTATATTTTAAATCATTAGCACTGGAATATTAGTGTATATGCCTTTTTTTACTACTGTAAAGCCTTAAGGTAAGTAATGGTAGATCCAAACGGGTCGCAAGTATTAGAATAACAAGTGCATCGAACTGAGACAATAACGCAATTCTGGCTAACAGCACAGCCATTTCGTTCATTCTTTACTCCAAGCGAAAACGAGAACGCTGCGTGTCTACCAGCGGAAGCATTACGTCTTTGGAAGGGACGATGTGTTCGCTAATCTTGATGGGCTGACTACGTTGTCAAGTTTTTCTGAAGAAGCCAGTGGCTCTCCGAGAGGAAATTACCCTGCGGTGAAATTAGATTTTAGAGAAGAGAGGATATCTAGCTCAAGCAAGAATCCTTGCTAAAATATGGTGCATGAAACACTATTGTTCGGCATGCGAACGGAATTTTTGGTAACATTCTTTAGGAAGACAGCAAACTATGCAGTCATAATTAAAGTATTGAGAGTGGGGTTTAGTATTAGTTTTCTTCGCTAATGTTGTCTGGAACAATTATGGAGTTTGTTAAAGTAGCACGTGGTGTGGTATGATGTGCTTCACCCGAAATTTATACTGGTATAGTGGTATGGTACACGGAATGAAACAATTTCCCCTTCATTTTCATAGAGCTAATACAGGCAAAGAAAAGTGTGCCTTATGCTTACAGAAATCGCAAATAAAACGTGCACATAGCAATCCGAGGATGTGCAAGTACCTCGAAAGTAAGAAACTTCCTGGCAGGTTAAAACTGTGTGCCGGACCGAGACTCGAACTCGGGACCTTTGCCTTTCGCGGGCAAGTGCTCTACTCTCGAGTCTTGGTCCGGCACACAGTTTTAATCTGCCAGGAAGTTTCATATCAGCGCACACCCGCTGCAGAGTGAAAATCTCATTCTAGCTCAAAAGTAGTTAAGGTTGGTGTTAAGCAAATAGATTAGATGTAAATAAAACTAATGTGGGGGTAATGTAAACCTGGCATGAGTCAGTTCCTTTCGATAAGTTACACTATGTTACCAGGGTTCCAGCTAAATGTAGCACTCTGCTTAAAATGATTCACTGCACATTTTGGTACGTTTTAGGTCCGTTTGCAGAAATGGATTTCGGTATAGGAGTTTAATCACACTCCGTTACACCGAAATCCACTCCTCCAGTGAACCGCACTCACGGTTTCAAATTGGCGACAGCATAGTTTCGTTTAGGTGCAAAGTCACCATTGCGTTGATCGGTCTCTGGAGTGCTTAAGGAAAACGCGTACTTACCAGAGGCTATTAGGAAGGGTACAACTTACAACGTGTCAAGCAACATACTATCACCGTTACCAGGGCAACACAAGGTACTGGGCGCGGTAGTTCAGTTGCCAAGGAGCGATATCATTTTCGGGAGCAATTGTGTAATGGTGACTGAGGATTTCTCTGATACTCGTAAATTACACAATGTGTCAGTTCTTGTGTAACTGTGCTAGTGCGCTGTCTTTAGTTGCCTCCCCGTGAACGGAACGAAGACAGGGAGAAATGGACGTAAGATAGTACATGTCATGCAAGTAGGACCCGGATGCATTGCGCGGCACATTTCTGTCTCAGCTATAGGTGAGAGCAAGCATATATTTTCGAGAGATTTGACTGTTCAGTGAAACATAAGTGTCTGGCGACCACAAGAAGGAGTTCTGAGGCACCGGTTGTCAGAAAAAGTTACAACGCAAGAACGAAATCATTGGCTGGCAGCGCTATATGTGAAATTTTAGAAAAGTACAGTCGAATTATTTCAGATGATTAGTATATTTGCGAAATTACCTTCAGCTGACATAAGATCCTTTGGATTCTACGTCACTGAATCACACAGTGTTTCTGAGGCATTATTTCTGACTGACTACCTATTGCGGGAGATTGCCGTGCGAACATAATAGCCACAAGTATTCAATTAGGAACAAGCTTGTCAAAGGGTAGTGTCAGGAGTGTACTAAGGGAAGGAAATGACTTGGCGTTCGTAACTTTCCCAATGCAGTGGATCTTTTCAGCGACCTCACTATTTGTACCACTCGTCAACGTCGGTAATGATCCGCGGGGCCCTCTAGCAGTAAGCTCATTTCCCGTCCACTAGAACATCCATGAACTCTCGGCATCTCATGGTATAATTCATCCATGGTTATAGCGAGTGGTGTAAAGTGAAATAAAAATGATGTTTTGTTGGGAGATAGCTATGCACTTTTTTATTGTGCTCTTAATATTTTCTTTGATCACAGAAAAAGTTTTTAGACTCTTTACCGCTATCGGCCGTCACTGACCGTCTTCAGATCTAGAAAAAAACTAAAAAATGTCTTTTTTACTTTGTCAGTTAAAATCATGTAAGACAACGTATAAAGGAAAACAGATATTACTTTTCATACCAACTGAAAGTGTCATCAGATGATAACCAACTATCACGTTGTCAGACTGGTAAAACGCAGGGTACAAGTGTTACGTGAGGACTATTATCTCATTCCTTATGCGCAGATGTGCGATTTCTTGGTGCAAAGTTGGCAGAGTTTACAGAAACGGCTTGATCAAAAATTCCCTTTCATTTGAAAGATCTTTTTTAAAAAAACACGTAAAAAACGATGTCTTTCCAATATACTTATGCACTGAAGAGCCAAAGAAACGGGTACACCTGCCTAATAACGTATCTGGCCTCCACGAGCACGCAGTAGTGCCACAACACGACTAATGTCTGAAGTAGTACTGGAGTGAATTGACATCATGAATCCTGCAGGGCTGTCCATAAATCCAAGAGTACGAGGAGGTGGAGACTTCTTCTGAACAGCACGTAGCAAGGCATCACAGATATGCTCAATGATGTTCATGTCTGAGGAGTTTGGTGGCCATCGAAAGTGTTTAAATTCAGAAGAGTGTTCCTGGAGCCACCCTGCAGCAATTCTGGGCGTGTAGAGTGTCGCATTGTGCTGCGGAAATTGTCCAAGTCCATCGGAATGCACAATGGATATGAACGGAAGCAGGTGATCAAACAGGATGCTGACGTACGTGTCACCTATCAAAGTTGTATCTAGAGGTATCAAGAGTTCCATTTCACTCCAGTTGCACACGCGCCACACCATTACAGAGCCTCCACCAGCTTGAACAGTCCCTTGCTGACATGCAGGGTCCGTGGATTCATGAGGTTATCTCCATACCCGTACACGTCCATCTGCTCGATACATGTCGAAACGAGACTCGTTCGATCACACATGTTTCCAGTCATCAATAGTCCAATGTCGGTGTTGATGGGCCTAGGGAAGGTGTAAAGCTTTGTGTCGTGCAGTCATCAAGGCCTTCGGCTCCGAAAGCCTATATCGATGATGTTTCGTTGAATAGTTCGCACGCTGACACTTGTTGATGGCACAGCATTGAAAACTGGAGCAATTTGCGGAAGGATTACACTTCTGTCACGTTGAACAATTCTCTTCAGCCGTCGTTGGCCCCGTTCTTGCAGGATCCTCTTGCGGCTTCAGTGATGTCGGAGATTTGATGTTTTACCGAATTCCTGATATTCACGGCACACTCGTAAATGGTCGTACGGAGAAATCCGCACTTCATCGCTACCTTGTTGACAACTTGGAGCCAAGTCTTCATGGGCACTGTGCCACACTCGAACACCACCATCAGCTCTTACCAACTGAAATCGGGACTCACCTGACCTGGCTACGGTTTTCAAGTCGTCTAGGGTGGACCCGGTATTGTCAAGAGCCCAAGAGAGGATCTGCTGGCGAAGTCGGGATGTTACCAAACGCATTCGCGTCGGACGTCTGCTGCCATAGCCCATTAATGCCAAATTTCGCCACACTATCCTAACGGATACGTTCATCGTACGTCCCACATTGATTTCGGATGTTGTTGCACTGAGTGTTGCTGGTCTGTTAGCACTGACAACTCTACACAGACGCCGCTGATCTCGATGAAGGCCGTCTACCACTGCGTTATCCGTCGTGAGAGGTAGTGCCTGAACTTTGGTATTCTCCGCACACTCTTGACACTGTGGATCTCGGTATATTGAACTCCGTAACGAATTGGAGTGTTCCATGCGTCTCGATCCTGCTACCATTCCACGTTCAGAGTCTGTTAATTCCCGTCGTGTGGCCAACACGTCGAAAACCTTTTCTCATGAATCACCTGAGTTCAAATGAAAGCTCCACCAGTGCACTACTCCCTCATACCTTGTGTAAGCGATACTACCACAATGCCGGTCGCGTTGGCCGAGCGGTTCTAGGCACTTCAGTGCGGAACCACGCAACTGCTACGGTCGCAGGTTCGAATCCTGCCTCGGGCATGGATGTGTGTGATGTCCTTAGATTAGTTAGGTTTAAGTAGTTCTAAGTTCTAGGGGACTGATGACCTCAGATGTTATGTCCCATAGTGCTCAGAGCCATTTGAAACATTTTACTACCACCATCTGTATATGTACATACCACTATCCCATGACTTTTGTCACTTCAGTGTAAGCTCTTGTGTTCCTTGTGGCATGGATGCAGACAGCCTCCAGACGTCACCATGAGGAATTTCTTGCCGTACCTGAAACACATGCTGTGTTACTTAATCAGGTACTGGCGAGCATTCAGCCTCCCTCAACAAACAGCATTTTTTTACAAATAGTAAACAGCTAGCTAGTCAGCTGCAAAATGGAAGGTTTATTAACACAGATTTACCATCCTTTCAACATTTCTAAAAACGTCTTCTTCAGAGGGAAATATTGACAACTGGATTACATTTTGTGGCAGAGGTACGTTAAAATATAGCCTAGAGGGCTCAGTCAAATATAAAATTCCATCTCCGTAAAAAATTAAAACATGCACAACATGGATCTTGTCATTCGGTACTTCGTCCCCAATGTACTGGCTGTATTTACAGTAATGAAGATTGACAGCCGTTCGAAATTAGATCGAAATAAATTCGCCGATTGCGAGCAACTTGCTGTCAGTTGTATTAGGTACAGATGTTCTGCTTGTTGGTGGCATATGATCCGGTGCTAAACATATATGGGAATTGGGTATACGTCCTCATCTGCTTCTCTCTCCCTTCTCTGTCCATCTCCTCCTTCCCCTCTCTTTTCTCATCTCCTCCTGGACCTCCTATCTCTATCACCTCCTCCCCCTCTCTCTGTCCATCTCCTCCACCACTCTCTCTCTACTTCCTTCTTCCCTCCCTCACTACTCTATGTCCATTTGCTTATCCTCCCCCTCACTACATCTCCTCCTTCCCCTCTCTTTTTTCATCTCCTCCTCGACCTCCTCTCTCTATCACCTCCTCCCCCTCTCTCTGTCCATCTCCTCCACCACTCTCTCTCTACTTCCTTCTCCCCCCCCCCCCTTTATGTCCATTTGCTAATCCTCCCCCTCAGTACATCTTCTCTTTTCCCGCCATCTCTGAACTTGATCCCTGTTTATTGTTATCGCCCATAAAACCCTGACTGAGGACTGAAGTCGCTTAAAATGGGTAGGTAAATCGGTTGGGAGCGTACTCTCCTGCTTCTGATCCGTGAGAATAGTATTTTCGATGAAAGCATTTCTTATAGTTTTTACCTGCGAACGTGAAGGATTACAATGTTTTGAATGACGCGGATTCCGTAGAAGTATTTTAATCATCTGCCGATAAACCATAAATACAATTTTGATGTTTTCTGTTAAAAATGACTGCAAGGACGGAAACAAAACAGCACACTGTTGTGTATACAGTTTGTGTTTAAGGTTACAGATAAGGAGAAAGAATACTGTATATATGGGAGAAACAATTTCTCTAATGGTTTAAATGCCCTGCTTTCGTGATTAAAACTGACTGCGAGAAAGATAACGACCATGCATATTTTCACAGCACAGTATTTTCTTTGTTGTAATCGGTTTTAACCGAAAACCAGTAGATTATTGTTTGAAAATATACACTACTGGCTATTAAAATTGCTGCACCACGAAGATGGCGTGCTACAGACGCGAAATTTAACCGACAGGAAGAAGATGCTGTGATATGTAAATGTTAGCTTTTCAGAACATTCACACAAGATTGGCGCCGGTGGCGACACCTACAACGTGCTGACATGGAGAAAGTTTCCAACCGATTTCTCATACACAAACAGCAGTTCACCGACGTTGCCTGGTGAAACGTTGTTGTGATGCCTCGTGTAAGGAGAAGAATGACGTACCATCACGTTTCCGACTTTGATAAAGGTCGGATTGTAGCCTATCGCAATTGCGGTGTATCGTATCGCGACACTGTTGCTCGCGTTGGTCGAGGTCCAATGACTGTTAGCAGAATATGGAATCGGTGGGTTCAGGAAGGTAATACGGAACGCCGTGCAGGATCCCAACGGCCTCGTATCACTAGCTGTCGAGATGACAGGCATCTTATCCGCATGGCTGTAACTGATCGTGCAGCCACGTCTCGATACCTGAGTCAACAGATGGGGACGTTTGCAAGACAACAACCATCTGCACGAACAGTTCGACGACGTTTGCAGCAGCATGGACTATCAGCTCGGAGACCATGGCTGCGGTTACCCTTGACGCTGTATCACAGACAGGACCGCCTGCGATGGTGTACTCAACGACGAATCTGAGTGCACGAATGGCAAAACATCATTTTTTCGGATGAATCCAGGTTCTGTTTACAGCATAATGATGGTCGCATCCGTGTTTGGCGACATCGCGGTGAACGCACATTGGAAGCGTGTATTCGTCATCGCCATACTGGCGTATCACCCGGCGTGATGGTATGGGATGACATTGGTTACACGTCTCGGTCACCTCTTGTTCGCATTGACGGCACTTTGAACAGTGGACGTTACATTTCAGATGTGTTACGACCCGTGTCTCTACCCTTCATTCGATCCCTGCGAAACCCTACATTTCAGCAGGATAATGCACGACCGCATGTTGCAGGTCCTGTACGGGCCTTTGTGGATACAGAAAATGTTCGACTGCTGCCCTGGCCAGCACATTCTCCAGATCTCTCACGAACTGAAAACGTCTGGTCAATGGTGGCCAAGCAACTGGCTCGTCACAATACGTCAGTCCCTACTCTTGATGAACTGTGGTATCGTGTTGAAGCTGCATGGGCAGCTGTACCTGTACACGCCATCCAAGCTCTGTTTGACTCAATGCCCAGGCGTATCAAGGCCGTTATTACGGTCCGAGGGGGTTGTTCTGGGTGCTGATTTCTCAGGATCTATGCACTCAAATTGCGTGAAAATGTAATCACATCTCAGTTCTAGTATAATATATTTGTCCAATGAGTACCCGTTTATCATCTGCGTTTCTTCTTGGTGTAGCAATTTTAATGGCCAGTAGTGTATATAGGGTGAATCACCTAAAACATGCGCTGCAAAATTTTGCGGAAATGGAATTTGCTATTCAAGTGCGATTTTCACATAATGGTTTGGTAATCGGGGGATCGTATTTGTAGCCAATCAACGCACTGTAATTATACTTAGAAAGAGCATTTTTGTACAAACATATACTTTTTAAATGGAATAATGCCTATTGACATTAACAGTCTAAAAGCAGGATAAATTATAATGTCAGTGGTATTTGTAGCAGGATTCTAGTGCGAGTCGTTTACGAGATATCCTATTTTGAAAAGTTCCCATACCGACACCTGTGCAGTACCTGCGGTAGCACACACTAAAGAACAACACAAGTGCATACACTGTTTATGTGGATTCTGACCAGTAACGAGACGAATGACCATCACAGGTTATGTTCAAAATGACCACCGGCAGCGGCAATACACTCCTTCCGTCTGGTATGGAACGACTGCTGCACACGCGCTAGCATTTCAGCGGATATATCCGGGCACGATGCAGTGCACATCATCGGGTGTAAATTGTATGTCCTTGCAGACAGCGTCTTTCAGCTTTCCCACACAGAAAAAGTCTACAGGCGTCAAATCCGGGGAACGGGCCGGCCAAATTACAAGTCCTTTGCGTCCAGCCCAAAGATCTGGAAAAAATTCGTGAAGACATACCATAGTACATCGTGCACTACGGGCTAGATAGCGATGATGTTGGTACCACACGTTCCTCCTAGTCTACAGAGGAACGTCTTCTAGCATGCGTGGAAGATGGTCTGTTAGGAAGCTGCGATACCTGCGCGCTTTCAGCGTTCCGTCTATGAAAAACGGGCCTACGAGCTGATGGTTCACTATCCCACACCACACGTTTAAACTCCATGGACGCTAATGTTCCACCTGGCGAAGCAAAGGGGGCTTGTCAACAGACCTATTATGCATGTTTCGGCAATTTACATGGTTACAAATGGTAAATGTGGCTTCATCACTGAACAAGATACATGATACATTTGAAGTATCCTTTCTTCATGCCCATACACGTAAGTTATCACCATTCTCACTATCGTTTACCATGCAGCTCTTGATGGAGAGAAATGTGATACGGATGACACCTATGTCGATGGAGAATGCGTAGGACGCTTGCCTGACTCATACCACTTCCTCGTGCGATTACGCGGGAGCTAACGCACCGATCAACTGCAACTTATGTCAAAGCGGTAGGTGGATCAAAACAAAATGTCCAGACACTCTGTGACCAAAATGGTACTGAAACAGAGGATGACAGACTAAAGGCCGAAATGCTAAATGTATTTTTCCAAAGCTGTTTCACAGAGGAAGACTGCACTGTAGTTCCTTCTCTAGGTTGTCGCACAGATGACAAAATTGTAGATATCGAAATAGACGACAGAGGGATAGAGAAACAATTAAAATCGCTCAAAAGAGGAAAGGCCGCTGGACCTGATGGGATACCAGTTCGATTTTACACAGAGTACGCGAAGGAACTTGCCTCCCTTCTTGCAGCGGTGTACCGTGGGTCTCTAGAAGAGCGTAGCGTTCCAAAGGATTGGAAAAGGGCACAGGTCATCCCCGTTTTCAAGAAGGGGCGTCGAACAATGTGCAGAACTATAGACCTATATCTCTAACGTCGATCAGTTGTAGAATTTTGGAACACGTATTATGTTCGAGTATAATGACTTTTCTGGAGACTAGAAATCTACTATGTAGGAATCAGCATGGGTTTCGAAAAACACGGTGGTGTGAAACCCAGCTCGCGCTATTCGTCCACGAGGCTCAGAGGGCCATAGACACGGATTCACAGGTAGATGCCGTGTTTCTTGACTTCCGCAAGGCGTTCGATACAGTTCCCCACAGTCGTTTAATGAACAAAGTAAGAGCATATGTACTATCAGACCAGTTGTGTGATTGGATTGAAGAGTTCCTAGATAACAGAACGCAGCATGTCATTCTCAATGGAGAGAAGTCTTCCGAAGTAAGAATGATTTCAGGTGTGCCGCAGGGGAGTGTCGTTGGACTGTTGCTATTCACAATATACATAAATGACCTTTTGGATGACATCGGAAGCTGATGCTTTTTGCAGATGATGCTGTGGTGTATCGAGAGGTTGTAACATTGAAAAATTGTACTGAAATGCAGGAGGATCTGCAGCGAAGTGACGCATGGTGCAGGGAATGCCAATTGAATCTCAATGTAGACAAGTGTAATGTGCTGCGAATACATAGAAAGAAAGATCCCTTATCATTTAGCTGGAAGCAGTTAATTCCATAAATTATCTCGGAGTACGCATTAGGAGTGATTTAAAATGGAATGATCATATAAAGTTGATCGTCGGTAAAGCAGATGCCAGACTGAGATTCATTGGAAGAATTCTAAGGAAATACAATCCGAAAACAAAGGAAGTAGGTTACAGTACGCTTGTTCGCCCACTGCTTGAATACTGCTCAGCAGTGTGGGATCCGTGCCAGATAGGGTTGATAGAAGAGATAGAGAAGATCCAACGGAGCGCAGCGCGCTTCGTTACAGGATCATTTAGTAATCGCGAAAGTGTTACGGAGATGATAGATAAATTGCAGTGGAAGACTCTGCAGGAGAGACGCTCAGTAGCTCGGTACGGGCTTTTGTTAACGTTTCGTGAACATGCCTTCGCCGAAGAGTCAAGCAGTATATTGCTCCCTCCTGCGTATATCTCGCGAAGAGACCATGAGGATAAAATCAGAGAGATTAGAGTCCACACAGAAGCATACCGACAATCTTTCTTTCCACGAACAATACGAGACTGGAATAGAAGGGAGAACCGATAGAGGTACTCAAGGTACCCTCCGCCACACACCGTCAGATGGCTTGCGGAGTATGGATGTAGATGTAGACGTAGATTTAGATGCAGCAGGGACATTAATTTCCTCCTCTTCTGTCGTCACTTGTTTCCTTCTGTTACGTTGCCTAGGTGTTACGCTACCATTTTCACGTAACTAGCTGAAGAAGTCGATAAATAAATGCCATGGTGGACGTCTATTGGGATATCTTGCTGCATAAAGCATACAAGAACGAAATGCATTCTTCCTACACTCTGCATACATCATGAGCACGTCGACTTTTTCTGCGTTAGTAAATCCCATCGTCCATTCACGAACTACTGCTTGGACTGTCACACGCTGACTAGCAAGTCGCATTGCGCTGAAGGAACACACAAGCACACTGTAAGCAAACATAACAACACCGTACCTAGCATCTATGAAGTTTGAATTGCGTAAACAAGTGTCGGTGTGGAAATTTCTCAAAGCGAAGCCGATTTAAAAAGTTTATGATTGCACAAAAATATACTCTCTAAATACTATTACAGTCTGTTTAATGACTAACAGTACGAGCCCCTGGCTACCAGTCCATTCTGTGAAAACAGCACATGATCAGCAGCGCTTTCGATTTCCGCAATATTTTCGGTGCAGGTTTTAGGTGCTTCAAATGGTTCAAATGGCTCTGAGCACTATGGGACTCAACATCTTAGGTCATAAGTCCCCTAGAACTTAGAACTACTTAAATCTAACGAACCTAAGGACATCACACACACCCATGCCCGAGGCAGGATTCGAACCTGCGACCGTAGCAGTCCCGCGGTTCCGGACTGCAGCGCCAGAACCGCACGGCCACCGCGGCCGGCTTTTAGGTGCTTCACCCTATATAGCCTATGTCCCTCTCAATGTTTATTGGAGTATTGTGGAATAATTTGAAGTAAATCGGTCGATAACCTTTCAGGATTTTTGGTAAGAACGATAACCAACAACTTGTCTACAGTAGTATAAATGGTTCAAATGGCTCTGAGCACTATGGGACTCAACTTCTGAGGTCATTAGTCCCCTAGAACTTAGAACTAGTTAAACCTAACTAACCAAAGACATCACACACATCCATGCCCGAGGCAGGAATCGAACCTGCGACCGTAGCGGTCTCGCGGTTCCAGACTGCAGCGCCTAGACCCGCACGGCCACTTCGGCCGGCTACAGTAGTATAGATTTATTTATAACGATCATAGCATAAAAACAGCAATCAGCCGCAAATAAGGTGTAAAATATTAGTCAAAACTTATCATTACTGGTTTCGGTTGCAGTAATCCATCTTCCGATGATTGTCACAACCTTTTAGTGTTGATGCTTCGTTTTGTTGGCATTTACCGGTGTGCTGCCGCGGCGTATGTTCCTGAGCAACTCAGTCGTCTTATTCTGTGAATTTACCTTTTCAGAAAGTATTTAGAGGCACGTACCAAAGGGACCAAATAATGATGTACTAAGGGCCGTTCATATTTGTTGGACTCACATGCAATTACAGTGTTTCAGAACCTGTGCTCCAAATTCAGACGGAAATGGAGACAGAGCAGCATTCCATCGGTACGAACGGAATTCGTAGCTGATGTTTCGGCAGTGACAAAGGAAGAGGGGAGCAGACTGCATCGAGGGGGACCCATCTGGAGAGCATCGTTTCCGAGATGACGTGCCACGTTGAAACTAAGACAAGTTTCTTATAGAAGCAAACCCAAAAAGGACAAGGAAAGTGAGTATCACGATTACGAATATTAGTACGTACCCTTGTCCACGCAACGATAGAGGATTTATACACGAGGAGAAAGTGATAGTAAAAGAAATGATTTTACCAATAGTAATATTGAAGCTATAGCACTGAACGACCGGGGTAAAGAAATCGTTATTTAATCTCAGTGCCATGAACAACTGGAGAACAATAGTGAAATTGCCAAGTCTTCCAGTTAGGGGAAAAGCATTTTAAGTGCAGTCACAAATAAAAGTAACCTGTGGAAGAGTATTTACTACTAAGTTCTTGGCGATTCCTCATTTGTATTTACTCTCTACATCTACATCTACGTGATTACTCTGCTATTCACAATGAAGTGCGTGGCAGAGGGTTCAATGAACCACATTCATGCTGTCTCTCTACCGTTCCACTCTCGAACGGCACGCGGGAAAAACGAGCACTTATATTTTTCCGTGCGAGCCCTTATTTCTCTTATTTTATCGTCATAGTCATTTCTCCCTATGTAGGAGGGTGCCAACAGAATGTTTTCGCAATCGGAGGAGAAAACTGTCGATTGAAATTTCATGAGAAGATCCCGTCGCAACGAAAAACGCCTTTGTTTTAATGATTGCCACTCCAATTCACGTATCATGTCTGTGACACTAGCTCCCCTATTTCGCGATAATACAAAACGAGCTGCACTTCTTTGTACTTTTTCGATGTCATCCGTCAGTCCCACCTGATGCGGATCCCACACCGCACAGCAGTACTCCAGAATAGGGCGGACAAGCGTAGTGTACGCAGTCTATTTAGTAGACCTGTTGCACCTTCTAAGTGTTCTGCCAATGAATCGCAGTCTTTGGATTGCTCTACCCACAATATTATCTATGTGATCGTTCCAATTTAGGTTATTTGTAGTTGTAATCCCTAAGTATTTAGCTGAATTTACAGCCCTCAGATTTGTGTGAATTACCGCGTAATCGAAATTTAGCTGATTTCTTTTAGTACTCATGTGAATAACTTCGCACTTTTCTTTATTCAGAGTCAATTGCCACTTTTCGCACCATACAGATATCTTATCTAAATCATTTTGAAAGTCGTTTTGATCATCTGATGACCTTACATGACGGTAGATGACAGCATCATCTGCAAACAATCTATGACGGCTACACAGATTGTCTCCTATGTCGTTAATATAGATCAGGAACAACTGTCGTGATAGTAGACTGCTTAAAGAACTACACTGCCCCGTTACATTTACGTGAACACCTGTCAAAAGCCTGAATTACTACCTTTTGCAGTGCGGGTCGCTGCGAGAAGTGCACGAAGAGAGTCAGTATGGTTCTGCAAAGTAACGCCATGGATGCAGAGCCATAGGTTTCTCTGTTGAGGATCCATGGCGCGAACATCCCGATTGAGGTGGTCTCATATATTCTCGATTGAGTTTAAATCCTGAGAGTTTGGTGGCCAGAGGAGTACGGTAAACTCATCCTCGTGCTCCTCGAACCACGCACGTACACTGCGAGCTGTGTGGCACTTTGCATTATCCTACTGGTAGTTACCCTCCTTCTGAGGAAATACACTCATGTTCAGAGATAGGACGTTCGTATTCACAAGATATGTTCTGCAGAAATGATTAGCAATTGATCATAATGCCCCGCAGGTTCAAGGTCAACATCTATATCGCGGCGCAAAACCACCTACCTGTAAAATGTGCCTGCAGCTCTCGTTGTTACTATAAACCGAATGTAATGGATCAGCGTGATTTGAGCAGACGTGCAGGATACCTCCAAGACGTATGCCCGAACTGTACCACCATATCAGTGAATTTGAAAGAGGGCGCATTATTGGCATGAGAGAATGTGATGCACCCATCCGGGAAATTGCTGCTTGTGTGGGACGAAGCGCTTCGGCAGTGCAACGGGTGTGTGCCGTATGGTTCACGGAAGGCCGTGACGAGATGGATCAGGTCGCACCACACAGCGACAGCTCATCTGAATGGCATTGCAGGAAATGCAGATGATAAACGGGTATTCTTTGGACAAATATATTATACTAGAACTGACATGTGATTATATTTTCACGCACTTTGAGTGCATAAATCCTGAGAAATAAGTACCCAGAACAACCACCTCTGGCCATAATAACGGCCTTGATACGCCTGGGCATTGAGTCAAACAGAGCTTGGATGGCGTGTACAGGTACAGCTGCCCATGCAGCTTCAACACGATACCACAGTTCATCAAGAGTAGTGACTGGCGTATTGTAACGAGCCAGTTGCTCGGCCACCATTGACCAGACGTTTTCAATTGGTGAGAGATCTGGAGAATGTGCTGGCCAGGGCAGCAGTCGAACATTTTCTGTATCCACAAAGGCCCGTACAGGACCTGCAACATGCGGTCGTGCATTATCCTGCTGAAATGTAGGGTTTCGCAAGGATAGAATGAAGTGTAGAGCCACGGGTCGTAACACAACTGAAATGTAACGTCCACTGTTCAAAGTGCCGTCAATGCGAACAAGAGGTGACCGAGACGTGTAACCAATGTCATCCCATACCATCACGTCGGGTGATACGCCAGTATGGCGATGACAAATACACGCTTCCGATGTGCGTTCACCTTGATGCCGCCAAACACGGATGCGACCATCATCATGCTGTAAACAGAACCTGGATTCATCCGAAAAAATGACGTTTTGCCATTCGTGCACCCAGGTTCGTCGTTGAGTACACCATCGCACTCGCTCCTGTCCGTGATGGAGCGTGAAGGGTAACCGCAGCCATGGTCTCCGAGCTGATAGTCTATGCTGCTGCAAACGTCGTCGAACTGTTCGTGCAGATGGTTGTTGTCTTGCAAACGTCCCCATCTGTTGACTCAGGGATCGAGACGTGGCTGCACGATCAGTTACAGCCATGTCATCCCGACTGCTAGTGATACGAGGCCGTTGGGATCCAGCGCGGCGTTCCGTATTACCCTCCTGAACCCACCGTTTCCATATTCTGCTAACAGTCATTGGATCTCGACCAACGCGAGGAGCAATGTCGCGATACGATAAACCGCAATCACGATATGCTACAGCCGACCTTTATCAAAGTCGGAAACGTGATGGTACGCATTTCTCCTCCTTACACGAGGCATCACAACAACGTTTCACCAGGCAACGCCGGGCATCTGCTGTTCGTGAATGAGAAATCTGTTGGAAACTTTCCCCATGTCAACACGTTGTAGTCTTCGCCACCGGCGCCAATCTTGTGTGAATGTTCTGAAAAGCTAATCATTTGCATATCACAGCATCTTCTTCCTGTTGGTTAAATTTCGCGTCTTTAGCACGTCATCTTCGTGGTGTAGCATTTTTAATGGCCAGTAGTGTATTTGCGTCCTACGCGGCTGTGGCGCAGCAGTCGAACAGTGTAACATATCGTATACTAACAGGGGTTACAGCCCGTCGCCGTTTATTACGGCATGGGTTACGTGCCCGTCGTCCACTTCTCCGCCTCCCTTTCATGATTGTACTGAATCATGCTAGACGGCAATTGTGTATGGAACGGCGTCAGTGGGGAAGGAATGACATCGTATAGTGTTTTCGGACGAATCCAGGTTCTGTTTGTTTGAAAATGATGACCGCTTTTTGGTTCACCGGAAACACGGGGAGTGGCATCACAGTGACTGCATTCGCACGAGACATACAGCGCAAACTCAAGGCCTTATGGTGTGTGGTGCTGCTTGGTACAACCACAAATTATAGTTTGTGCGTGTCGTACAGTGACCAGTGTGACCTACGTGAATAATATCCTGTGACCCATAGCCATACCCTTTCTGCACAACACCCCAGGCACTATTTTTCAGTGAGACAATGCACGATCATATGTTGCTGCACGAACATGTGCCTTCTTGATGTCGCAGGATGCCAGACTTTTGCCCTGGCCCGCCAGATCACTAGACTTGTTGCCAATCCATGGGTTCAACGCTGTGACCCAATGTCAACCGCTGCAGATGAATTTTGGAACCAGGTGAATGCAGCATGGATACCTATACCACAGGGCGCCATTCGCGCCATTTACTCATCGATGCCATCACGCATGGAACAAGTTATGAGGGCCCATGGCAGACGCTGAGCCTACTAGGCAACAGGACACATGTTGAACCGAGGTGACTGAAATGCTAATCATTTTTGCAGAACTTTAGTTTTTTCTGAACAGCCGCCAGGATAGCCGAGAGCGCTAACGCACTGCTTCCTGGACTCGGGTAGGCGCGCCGGCCCCTGATCGAATCCGCCCGGCGGATTAACGACGGCCTAGATGTGGTTTTTAGGCGGTTTCCCACATCCTACTAGGTGAATACTGGGCTGGTCCCCACGTCCCGCCTCAGTTACACGACTCGCAGACTTTTGAAACACGTTCACACTATTTCACGATTTACACTAGACGCAGACAGCTGGGGTACACTAATTCCATGCCGGGGGGTATGGGGTGGCGGCAGGAAGGGCATCCTGCCACCCCTTAAAATTAACCATGCCAAATCCATACTTCAGTCTGCTGACCCTGTGCACAATGCGGGATACAGGCTCTAGCAAAAGAAAGAAAGAAAGAATTAGTTTTTTCTGAACATGAGTGTACAAACTGCATGTATAGGTGGACATGGTCCCCAGGGATATATGCACCCTTGTGTTGACTGTGCCTTCTAGAATGACGAGATCACCCAGTGGTTGCCAAGTAAACATTCGCCAGACCATAATGCGTGCAGGGCGTTTGCTTTCAGATGTTTCACGTTGTACACTTCAAGTGCCATCTGTCCGATGGAGCATAAAACGTGATTCATCTGAGCAGACCACCTTTTGCCCCTCGGTGGACATACAGTTGCGGTACTGACTTGCAAATTCCAGCCTTTGTCGCTGATGAACAGCAGTCAGCATGTGTGAATGAACCAGGTGCCTGCTGCAGAGGCCCATATACAGGAAAGTTTGCCGAGCAGTCGTTGAGGAGAGACTGTTGGCTGTTGGTACTTCCTTGGTTCATTTGGTTGGTCAGTTGCTCAACAGTTGCACGTCTGTTCGCTCGTACACATCTCCACAGCCATCATTCACCCCTGTCATCTATGGCCGGCGGTGCACGCCAATTGTCTCGGCGCAGGTTTTGGATAGCACCATTTTGCCATGCACGGTATATTTTAACCAGGGCGGCACGCAAACAGTTTAGAAATTGAGCCGTTTCAGAAATGCTTCCACCCTTGGCCACCGGCCGTGTGTGGGTGCTTATTGCACGTTGACATCGAACATAGGTGGTGGTTACACTAAAGTGAGTGGACAGTGTATAAAGCTGAAGATGACTTTTATATTAACAACAAATGTTTTATTACAATTTGTGCCCACATCAATGATAAACTTATTAAAATAGAGCACGTTTTCTACATTGGGTGTTCCTTGTTAGAAGTAAAATTCTTTACTCCCTTTCAGTTCCTCTATAGGCCACTTTCGAAGAGTCGGTTATTAACAAGTATGCCATTTTGATCAAAATGGCACACTCAGAGGAAATCGGCCTTCTGACACTATTCTACGTCATGTTAGGAAATGTCTGAGTCTGGTATCCACAATCATTTGGACTGGAACTGATCTTAATCACTGATATTGTCGATGACTGCTGAACTAATTTTTCCGTCTAGATCGAATGCTGGACTTTTTCCCTGTCTCAACTACCCTACTAACGCGAGAGAGTAACACAACATGTTAGTTGCACAACTCCAAAGATTCTACCGACAAGCGATGCCATCATGAAGATGGCAGGCCTTTACTGGTTGCTCGACATTTGTGTCGTTATCACCTCTGCTGAAATACTGAGAGGTGAGTGAGATAACAATGGTAAAGCGAAAAAAGTTTCCATTAAAAATGTGCGAAGTAAACCTTTCTCCACACACACACACACACACACACACACACACAGTAAAATCTACATCTACATACATACTCCACAATCCACCAGACGGTGCGTGGTGGAGGGTACCTCGTACCACAACTAGCATCTTCTTTCCCTGTTCCACTCCCAAACAGAACGAGGGAAAAATGACTGCCTATATGCCTCTGTACGAGCCCTAATCTCTCTTATCTTATCTTTGGGGCCTTCCCGCAAAATATAAGTTGGCGGCAGTAAAATTGTACTGCAGTCAGCCTCAAATGCTGGTTCTCCAAATTTCCTCAGTAGCGATTCATGAAAAGAACGCCTGCTTTCCTCCAGAGACTCCCACCCGAGTTCCTGAAGCATTTCCGTAACACTCGCGTGATGATCAAACCTACCAGTAACAAATCTAGCAGCCCGCCTCTGAATTGCTTCTATGTCCTCCCTCAATCCGACCTGATAGGCACCCCAAACGCTCGAGCAGTACTCAAGAATAGGTCGTATTAGTGTTTTATAAGCGGTCTCCTTTACAGATGAACCACATCTTCCCAAAATTCTACCAATGAACCGAAGACGACTATCCGCCTTCCCCACAACTGCCATTACATGCTTGTCCCGCTCCATATCGCTCTGCAATGTAACGCCCAACTATTTGATCCACGTGACTGTGTCAAGCGCTACACTACTAATGGAGTATTCAAACATTACGGGATACTTTTTCCTATTCATCTGGATTAATTTACATTTATCTATATTTAGAGTTAGCTGCCATTCTTTACACCAATCACAAATCCTGTCCAAGTCATCTTGTATCCTCCTACAGTCACTCAACGACGACACCTTCCCGTACACCACAGCATCATCAACAAACAGCCGCACATTGCTACCCACCCTATCCAAAAGATCATTTATGTAGATAGAAAACGACAGCGGACCTACCACTCTTCCCTGGGGCAGTCCAGATGATACTCTCACCTCCGATGAACACTCACCATCGAGGACAACGTACTGGGTTCTATTACTTAAGAAGTCTTTGGTGATGCCAGTTCTTAAGACTTTATGTAAAAACAAGTACATAAGTCGATAGAAAAGAGGCAAACACTACCTCAGATACATGCCGCTGGCTGATCATTAAACTAAATTGGATGAGGCAGACATTCTGGAACACAATGGTAGAGTACGGGTCCTTAGCAGTTCTAAAGCGCGTGTTATGCGGCTTAATCTTAAGATACAAGCGTCCCCTGTTAACGAGCGGCTTCAAGTAGCTCGTCCTTGGGAGCAAGTAGCAGCTGGTCCCATATTGTATGGTGCGCGTTAAAATCTACATGTGACAGCAATGCACAATGTGGAGATTTCTGATGAGATTAATAGTGCCTTTGTATCGACATGTTCATGAGATGGAAGGCAAAGAGAACGTATTGTGATCTCGTGACGCACTTGAATTGCTAGAGCTAATACTTTGAAATTGTTCGTAAGGGAGCGGACGGGGGGGAGGGGGGGGGAATTGGCGGAGGGGCGAGGGGGATCAGGTGAGGGTATGGCTGGTGTGCATCATCAACAATGATGAATACACCTCCCTTAGCCCTCTCCCCACTATGACGGCCCATCGTGTGCAGGTTAGTCCCTTATAGCAGGGTCTAAAATAATTTAAAATGTGTTTCTTGAAAGTAATAGCACGTACGTTGAACTAGTGCTAGAAGTCTGGCTTCCTCCACATGTAGACTTGCAATGCTCAAAAAATGGTTCAAATGGCTCCAAGCACTATGGGACTTAACATCTGCCGCGTGGGATTAGCCGAGCGGTCTAGGCGCTGCAGTCATGGACTGTGCCGCTGGTCCCGGCGGAGGTTCGAGTCCTCCCTCGGGCATGGGTGTGTGTGTTCGTCCTTAGGATAATCTAGGTTAAGTAGTGTGTAAGCTTAGGGACTGATGACCTTAGCAGTTAAGTCCCATAAGATTTCACACACATTTGAACATTTGAACTTAACATCTGAGGTCATCAGTCCCCTAGACTTAGAACTACTTAAACCTAACTAACCTAAGGACAGCACACACATCCATGCCCGAGGCAGGATTCGAACCTGCGACCGGAGCAGCAGCGCTGTTCCGGACTGAAGGGCCTAAAACCGCTCGGCCACTTGCAATGCAATCAAGTCAATAATACAGTAAGAATATACGATACAAATGGATATTTATATTTACAGTTGGATATAAATAACTTTACATATACACACATCCGTAAATAATTAGTTGTTTCATGTTTAAATATTCATATTACACATATCTGAAGTAACGTTGATGTCTTTTATTTAAATTTCTCTAAATTCATTTTTATTAATTATTTCAAAGACGTACCAACAATTTTGATTTTATATTGTATAACTGTTCTTCTTCGCTGCGCATAGCATTGGCGGGAATCGTGTGTGGAATGGACAATCTTGACGGAATAGCTGTTATAAATGGAGATAATCTGTTTTTTTTTAATACGGCTCAAGGCAGAAGTACTTTTTGTTAATAGTTCAGTGTGTGCAAATATTAGTGAACATTGTTGTTTCCAAGTTTTGAAATTGTATTTCAATGAATCATGATTGGAAGACACCTACATAACACAATCCTTCCACCATTTAATGCTTCTTCGTATCAGAAATAGGATCCGAGTTCGTTTTATACCGTAGAAGACAACGAGTCCGCCAACAAAATAACAAAATTAGTAATATTTTGTGACTCTATATGTGATTGAGGGATTCAGTGCAACTCAATTAAAATAAGTGATCTACATGTTTCTAAGACAGATCATTGGACTTTAAGCATTTGAAGACTCTATTGCGGGCTGAACATATTTATGTTTCACTATAAAACTGGAATAATCCCATATTCGAAGTTCTTGCTGATACCCTCGGGCCTACTTACACATCGGTTCATCGGATTTTATATGTTATTAAGAATTGCCACGTAAGACCAGCGAAATTTGGTTTCTTGACTTCTGACCTGTACTTTTCGGTCTTTGGTTTATCATCGTAAGTTGCTCCTTGTGGTGACTTGGAGGGGCCTTGATCATTTGTGACAGAATCTTTACCTCTTCTGTGTTTGCTTGTAGGGGTGTTTTCTATGACAACTGTTGGTATATGAGGAGAAGATGGGTGGGGGGGGGGGGGGGGAGAACTGGTTTAATTAAGGTCTACCACTGCAAGCGCAAGATACAGCTTGCGTACCACAGTCTGTGGCGATTACAACACAGAAGTCGATGATTTCTGGACTGCATGATTTTTCTTATTTTTGCTTGTGAATATGTTATTCACCTTTATCACCTGAATCTTTTGGCACTCATGATACTAGGCAGTGTGGTTGCGAAAAGAGAGGGAATGAATACAAAGTTTCATCTGATGCTCATGAAGCGTAAGTTTTATTTGATATGATGTAGTGTGTGGTCTGTCTATAGCACTCTGCATTGAATGAGTGTTTCGCTCTCATATTGTACATATGCCCTCTTGGGCTACTTATTTTATAAACAACTGGATACCATGGTGTTTCAAGGAAGTTAAGATTCGGCTCAGGCAGAGCTTCAACTAGCCGAGACAAAATAATTCAATCAAGTTGCTACAGGTTCGTCAAAGGTTTCCCAATATCGACTGTTTCGCCTCAACAGCCGTCCACCTAATGCACACGTAGTACATCCCGAGGTCCTTTCATTATTTAATTTGGACCTGTACCATCCTCAAGCACCAGGCAGTTAAGCAAACCCTTTTTCCTTGTGCCATTGAATGCTGCAGCCTGCTCAGAAATTGCAGTAATAGAATACTGACGAAGACCACTATCCCCCAGATCAAGAATCCTGAGTTTGCCAAATGCATTCCCTATCTAGGCTGACTGAGTGCTTAGAGGTTCGCCATTCAGAGGCCCCAGGTGGCTTACCAAATGCTACAGACACAGCAAGCAAGTCGTATATCGAGTTAGGAAGTAGAACGGGAAGACAGTTGGCTTATGTTCAGGAGGCCGGCAATCCAAATCCCCGTCCGGGAAACCAGATTGAGGTTTCTCGTGAATTCCTTGAAATGCTTAAGGCGAATACCGGGACGATTCCTTTGAAAGGGCACTACCGACTTCCTTCTCCATCCTCCCTCTACCCGAGCATGTGCTCCGTCTCTAATGACTTCTCATCGACAAAACGTTAAACTCTAATCTTCCTTTGTTCCCAAGTGACGACGAGGCTCTCTCTCTCCCTCTCTCTCTGTTTTGCATGATCATTTGAGACGAAACAATAATTAGGTTGGAACTGGAATAGGAGAGATATTTGATCGATGTTGAACGAATCGTTCTTTGGGAGTGTACTAAAGACAGCGTGATACGTAAGGTCTGACCAATGCTCGAATGAATTCACTGTCTTACCACACGACCCCTCGATACCCTATTTTCATGCGATGCTTGATTCATAGTCGGCAGGTTTGGCTCTGACAAGACGTCTTCTCCTCTTATGACCCTGCTGCAGAAAGAACTTAAGTGACCACAACAGTAGCAGGGCAAAGCCCATATGAGCGCAATTTCTTACTGCAGGTTGCATACATCAAGAGCAAGCATACATTCAGGAACAAACCGGAGTGATTTATGACCTTAACCTATTGTTATGCTAATTGATTTATGAGTCCCTGCAGATAAACCATCCTTTTGAGAAACCTCCCACTCCTCTCCCTTCTCTACACCTCTGGGAAATCTGCAATGCCTCCCCCCTCCTCCCTTGCCCTCGCCAATACAAGCACACTTTTGATATCAAATTAATTGACTAATTAATTAAATTGATCAATTAATTATCCCTTCCCCTCCACACACAGAAAAAAATTGGCGGGAAGCTCGCTCAGTCTATGCAGAGCTGTTGGTGTAGAAGGTGCAGCAACTTCATGTCCTAATTACGTAAGTGTACTGCTGCAGATTGGAGGTGTTGTCTTGTTGAAAAATATTCACATGTGTGCTCACCTTGACAAGCACGAATCGAATGAGCTAGTGCCTAACGCCACCATCAGAGGACGCCACACCCTCCTACACCCCTCACTCCCTCCCTCCCCAACTCTTCCAGAAAAAATTGACAGGAAAATTCACTGAGCTGGTGGACTGGGAGGATCACATGACAGGAAATTCAACTATATTGCAGAGGATATAAAATATATCGTTTACTTATAAAATTCATTTCACAGGAGTTGAATCTCTTTTTTATTTAGTGGGAGAAGCTCGTCATTCTCAACTGTTTAATTAATTTTGGAAGATGCAGATCTTGAAAAGTACATGGAAAAGACGTAATTAAATACGTAAATAGATCGCTTTTTTAATTGAATAAGGAATACTGTCACAAAATTCGCTTCAAAATAACTCACCACACGTAATTACACTGCTAAAAAACTTCCAATCACATCTTCGCACTGTCCACATGGCAGACGTGTCGGGGGTCATGCTGGCCGGGACACTGCATCTTCGCGCGTCCACACAGTGGCCGCTTCGCCGCCCGCAACTGCACCACATGCAACTACTGACAGCTAGGGCAACTCTGGAGGTCTGCACGTGTGTTAACCCATCTCAAGTGGCTACTTTCTGTTTACCAAAGTATTAGGTTGCGGCAACTCTTTGATATTTGATACCTATGAAACCACCGTTGCTCTCTCTCAAGTTGCTACCTCCTGTTTGTCCGTGAACCAACATGTGCAAACACAAACAGACCAGGATTTGCCCCCTCATGCAGACCTGGCTCTGATAGTCGGTATATTCCTTTGTTCTCACACTTCCAGCGCTATGAAAATCTGTAGAGGATGGATCCGCAGCTCGTGGTCGTGCGGCAGCGTTCTCGCTTCCCGCGCCCGGGTTCGATTCTCAGCGGGGTCAGGGATTTTCTCTGCCTCGTGATGGCTGGGTGTTGTGTAATGTCCTTAAGTTAGTTAGGTTTAAGTAGTTCTAAGTTCTAGGGGACTGATGGCCATAGATGTTAAGTCCCATAGTGCTCAGAGCAATTTGAAGCATTTTTTTTGTAGAGGATGGAACAGAGGCATTCCAGAAGAACTAGGTAGCGTCTGTTTTGTGCCACCAGAAAGTAAACTAACCCCTCAAATGTCCTGAACAAAGTAGTGGATACCCAGGAAACTCCATACTTCTAAAAATGTCTTGGAAATAGGTCTCCCAGTCTATCAAATTGATTAACTGATTAATTAATTTGATACCCTCTGTGTGGGACAGTTTTCCTTGCATCCTGTTGGTGGATACTAGGCCTGGTATATGTGGAGGGGAATTCCAGGACTCGATCTCGCAACTACCCAATTTCCAAACCCTATTCTTCCTCCTTCTGGATTTTTTCCTTGCGTCCTGTTGGCGGATACAAGCACAGATAGGTCGTTTGCAGGAAATCCATTATGTTGGAGGTAGCTGAGAATTTAAAATTTCAGCTCAATTGCGCTATATCCTTAAACAGTTTGCAGGAGATGGGGAAGGGGTTTGACTGGAGTGTTCTTGCAATGCCACAGTTGGAAACAATAAATTGATAAGCTGGAAATCTGACCTTGCTATTGGTTTTTAAATCACTATATAACCCCTAAGTTGGTTCTCTCAGCCACATTAGGACGCAGAATGACAAGGAGGAGGAGGAAGGGTCTACCACGTGATAGGGTAGTAACGACAACGAATACCACTGCCACCTTCCTGCTGCAAGATAGAGTCCTCTGGACTGTATTGATAAGCAGTAAGTTCCACACAAGTAAACCATACTCCATTCCACAGTAGTAGTGGCCACAGTTAGACAACTGAGATCGCTGGAACGCTCATACATCTGCAGCCAGACTCTGCTCATTGAAGAGGACCGCCCGGCTGTGGTGGGTGTCCAGGATGACCGGAGTGGTAGGAATTCGGATGTTATCAATATGTCCAGCGCCAACAGTTGTCAGTGATTAATGTTGAATCTTCTAAATATCCAAGTGAAAATCAGAGAATACTCGCAACATACGTGTTTGCGAAGGCTGCTCAACACATACTGAGTATCATATCGCTATTCACCCACCCAGAGTGTGACGTGGTGAGGTCAACTGTATCCCAATACCCCACCTGACTGGTTTTGGAGGCTCAGCAGCAGCTCGCACCTTAAGCCCGAAATATCAATTCGTTTGTGTCACTGGCTACCTCCGCTACACACACATGGACTCCAGGCAGAGGCATCCTCCGAACCCTGTCTCCAGCCATAACGCATGGTGGATTCACCTTCGAACCCTATCCTGACCATAATGCGTGATAGGTCGACCCTTGACTCCTATCGCTTCCGTAATGCATAGTGGATCCACCTGTGAGCTCTATCCTGATCCTGTCGTGAGCCTACCCTGTGCCATGGGAATGCCCCCACATCAAACAGATACAGGCGCACAGACATACACAAAAACAGCATACTTGCGCTAGGTGTTCACAACTGTACTACATTTACAAGCAATTTTAGAATACGTCTCAAGTAGTAATATCATGATCACATGAGCAGAAGTGACATAAAATCGGCTAAATTACAAAAATTGATGGAAAATACGTATAAATTCGGGGGAAATAGGCCAAAATGTGTGAAAATTGACGAAGAACGAGGGAGAACTTACATGTCTACTTGCTGCAGGAAAAGTTTTGTACATGGGTTGGTTGGTTGGTTGGTTTGGGGAAGGGGACCAGACATCGTGGTCATCGGTCTCATCGGATTAGGGAAGGATGGGGAAGGAAGTCGGCCGTGCCCTTTCAGAGGAACCATCCCGGCATTTGCCTAGAGTGATTTAGGGAAATCACGGAAAACCTAAATCAGGATAGCCGGACGCGGGACTGAACCGTCGTCCTCCCGAATGCGAGTCCAGTGTCTAACCACTGCGCCACCTCGCTCGGTTTTTGTACATGGGAATGAGTATGTGACAGCAAAAGGAGTATGAGAAAAAGTTGACATGAAAGGACCAGGAACCAGGAAATCAGTCATTTTTCGTGGACAGTGGTTGTAACAGACTAACATGGATGACCAGCAAATGTAAAGAAATAAATTTATATATGTCCGATCACAAGTGCCGGTGTGACCTCAAAGTTATTGGCAGCCATCTTATAAATTTTTATAAAGTATCCTTAGTCTAAAAGCATTGCATTACCAGCATGGGGGCTGCAATACACAACTACAGAATGGATCGCATGTTTGACCCTGTGCAAAACTGTTTGTGTTTCAAACACTAACAAACACTATTTACAATATGCTCTCTGTACTCTTTACCAATTACAACCATGTGGTACAACCTTACAGGGCAGTTGCTGCATGGTTTTTAACCACATTCTGCTGTATGTCTAGTGAGATAATAAGGATACATACAAGCTGACTGCTATCTTTGATGCTTTACTGGAAAAGAGAACCATCTGCCTCTAAATTGACATGGATCTGCGTTAAAGGACGATAGAAAGTAGATGGAGTAATCGGATGAGAATGGTTGTACCAATGTATGATTTAATGGTAAACTGATGATGCATTCTATAGAGAGTTCCGTTGTTCCCATGGGGTCCAGCAGTTGTGTGGTATAACCTGCATTCGACTCATATACAACTGCGTTTTCTGTGTGTGACTTAGAGCGCTATCTACCTGCGATCATTAACAGCAAACCTCTCCATACTACAGTCGCCAGAGGACTTCCAACGCATTTGTGATGAATCATGTCCACCAACCCGATAGAAAACCTATTTCAGCACCCTGCTCTAAACGAACGAAGATGTATGTGAAGTATTCCATTCCCCTGCCACATCTTGGACATAAATCGAGTCTTCACTTTCATAACTGCGGCGATTCTAAGTTAGTGAAAGGAGTTTCTGAGGCACTGTGTATACATTTGCTTAACAGATGTTGTGTGTGGAAGAGACTGTGTTCATTTCATGAAGATAGAGCAGCATGGCATGTATTTACTCATAAGATGTCGTTGTTTCATACATTTTCCATTGCTGGCGATAATTTAATGGAGTTATGCGAGCATAGCATAATTTCGGAACCATAATCAGATGTGAATACTGGGCACTATATAGTGCATGGATCACAAAGAATCTATGTTTTTCGTTTGGTGAAGAAGGTAGTAGTTTCATCATCTTAAAGTTTCTCACCATAGTGAGTGGGATAGAAAACTTCATGGGGTGAATGTGTGTCAGGCGTTGGAAATATATTTTCTGCATTGGAGTACTGACAGCCTCTCAGTCCATGTGACCAATATATTGGAAATTACATTGCATTAGCATTATAGCATGCTTAAGTGCAGAACCGTCTAGCTTTAGAAGTATGTGTTTATGTTCTATTATCACTTCTCTGTTCCCAGTACCTGCCTGGTGTGGAATCCAAACACTACAACGGTTCTACTGAAATGATATCACATGCGATTTATGTAAAATGTTTCAAACTCGTTCGTATGGACCTCCATTATGCATAAATTGTACTTTTTCTCTTCTTCTTAATCGTCTGTTATATCACCATAATACTCTCAAATGTATAAGGCTCGTACCTACTATACATCAGTAATGAGTGCTAAACTCCTCAGCATGCAGTCATCTAGAGAGTTCACCGGCCGGTGTGGCCGTGCGGATCTAGGCGCTTCAGGCTGGAACCGCGTGACCACTACGGTCGCAGGTTCGAATCCTGCCTCGGGCATAGATGTGTGTGATGTCCTTAGGTTAGTTAGGTTTAAGTAGTTCTAAGTTCTAGGGGACTGATGACCTCAGATGTTAGGTCCCATAGTGCTCAGAGCCATTTGAGCCATCTAGAGAGTTCATTTGTATTTAGATGGTGATCTTAGACTGGTAAGGAACAGTCTTCGCGGAACATCAGTTACAGTATTGGAATGAGAATACTGGTCTGTATCACTAGCTTCAGTCAGTAAAGGTTTGGAACACACGTTACACGCTTTGCGAAAGTAAAATACAAAAGTGTATTGATACGTTCTGTTCCTTCGCTAGACATCAAATGCAGTGCGTATAGTACCCTACTACTTCTGGTCAGTTCTAAATTAAAACTGAGGCAATGTTGCAGAGAGGGTTGGTTAAAGACAGAGGAAGAGTTACTAGATGCATAGAGGTGGTCTATCTAGAGCTTTGCTCAGGATCCTTAGCTGATAGGTTCAATAAAGGAATCGCTCGTTTCGAAATACAGGGCAGAGTGCTAGATATTTGACTGTCCGACTTTATCCTATGAATGTGGCAATAATTTGTGACTCCGATCCACACAGGGGGAGATGGCAAATCGTAATAAAATCTTACTGAATTTATAAAGTGTTTCGGATAAGGTACATAGTTTTTACACCTCCTCTGTGCTGATGGCTATTTCCTACACTATGAAACAGTGACGTTGTCAGTATAACAGGGTTCACAATATGTCCACATGTATATGACCCTCGCAAAATAATGGAGGAGATGGCTTAGCAATATTATAGGAATTGAGAACGGAGCTGCCATGTCACTGGCTGATAGCATCATGAGATTGACACGATGAGACATTTTTTGATGTGACAACTCGTCAATAGCGGCGGTTTGGACCTTTAGTAATTGAGTAAAATTTGTTGAAATTTTGGAAAACCTGGTAAAATTACGAAAATGGATGGAAAATACGTAAAACTGATGTAAACATGACAGAATGTCGAGGAATGAATGTATTTACATGCTCGCGTGGGTGTACGAAAATCACTCCAGTCCTACACCGATGGAACTGACAACAGATGGCCGGCCGGAGTGGCCGAGCGGTTCTAGGCGCTACAGTCTGGAGCCGCACGACCAATACGGTCGCAGGTTCGAATCCTGCCTTGGGCATGGATGCGTGTGATGTCCTTAGGTTAGTTACGTTTAAGTAGTTCTAAGGTCTAGGTGACTGATGACCTCAGAAGTTAAGTGCCATAGTGCTCAGAGCCATTTGAACCATTTGACAACAGATGGTGCATACTATCTGTGCTCGATGGGTTTCAGTCCCGCAGAATAACTCATTGTTCCACATGCTGTTATGCATTGTGAGCCATAAAAATGAAAGATAGTGTCCAAAGATTTGGGGGTCAGGAAACTACGATCACATTTCTTGCTGCAATATGCACCACCAATATGAGGAATCAATGCTCTGGTTCTCCTCGAAAACAGAACACTGAGACATCTGCTACCCCATCACTTTGGAAAATGAGATCAAATGTAGAGGTCATCACTTTCCGATAGCTGTTTGTAAATGCTCCACAAACTCTTCCTGTTTCCATATTGAGATGTTGTCCACATTTTTGTCAATGAGAAACACTGTTTATGTCTTTTATTTCAACCTTTCTGTGTGTTGAGGGAGAAGCTTAGTTTACACCATGCGATGTTCAGCTTTCTGTGAGAGTCAATAGATTGAAATGTACTAATGTCACTTTAGTACCTGACACAGACCTCAAAGTCATGGTAGAAAAACAAAATGCATGGGTGTGTGCATAGCCGTAGTCATACAGTGCTTCGATTTATTACAACAAAAAACGATGTATCACACCGTTTATGAAACAACAGCACAAGAACACTCTATTGTGATTGATAATCTGTGGGATATGGTCTTCCTCCAGTGCAGGTGAAAAAACTTTACACAGGTCCAAGGAAGTGACTTCGATCAGTGACCACATGCTCTAATGGACCAATACTTGTATATTTACTGGGTTCCGCACATATAGTCAATGTCAACATGCAGACAGTATATGTCTCCGATATATCAACAGAGAGAGACATCGTAAAATCTCATGGAGTTCTCTTCCATGTGACATTAGGAAAGTTTTTATAGTTCGTCGTTGGATGTTACAAAACTAACAAGGAGAGAGAGAGAAAGACAGACAGACACTACACTGCTAACAAAGACTCTGACACCATTACACTGTCGTATTTCTAGCGTGGTAATCATAGGAATATGATAAAAGAGATTAGGACATGTATAGGAGGATATTTATAGATTGTCCTTCAGTAGTGATAAATTGTAGGTGTTATGCTTCTGAATTTGTTTGTGCACTGTAAGTTAACGTGCTATTTTTCTCGTTGTGATAGCTCTCTACCCAATCAGTGACTGCACTCCGGTTGGTGCAAAGACGCAACTGGAAGTTTTTTAAGTGTAATTAGATGCATTGAGTTATGTTGATGTTGATTTCATTACAGTATTCCTTTTACGACTGGAAAAAACAACCATCTACTTACATATTTAATTATTTCCTTTCAATGTGTTTTACAAGATCTGCATCTTCCAAAATTAAGTAAATAGCTGATGAGCTTTTTCTGCTAAATAAAAGATTGTGCAAGCTTGTATCTAGCTGTCCTGATATAGGTTTTCTGTGATTTCGCTGAATTGCTGCAGGCAAATGCCAGGATGGTTGCTTTGAAAGGGCATGGCCGATTCCTTCCCTGAACTTCCCTAATCCAATGGGACCGATGGCGTCACTGTTTGGCCCCCTCCCCAAATCGACCAACCTTCCACACCAACAGCTCTGCACAAACTGAGCGATTTTCCTCCCAGTTTTCTTCTGGGTGCAGAGGGGGAAGTGGAGGATGGAAGAGGAGGGCTGGGGGAATTCCCAGGAGGGAGAGGGATAATTAATTGGTCAATTTGAATAATTAGTCAATTAATATGATACCAAATGCGTGCTTTTATCGGCGAGGGGGAGGTCGAGGAGGGAGGGGTTACGGATTTCCCATAGGGGTCGGTAGAGGGATTGGTGGTTTCTCATAAGGACAGATGTTCCCTAGGAAGTCATAAACCAATTAACATAACAATAGGTTAAGGTCATAAATCAACCGAGTTCGGTCCTGAATGTATGTTTGCACCTGATGTATACAACACACACTAACTAAATGCCCTCATATCGACTTTTCTCTACTCCTGACGTGTTAGTCTTGCCCAGTAGCCCTCTGTGTTTGGGGAAGACGAGTGTGCAATGGTGTCAACACCTGCACTAGTTAGGTGATGCATGCAGAATAGTGACCAAGTATTCTGGAGTCACCTGCCTTGGCAGCCAAGGTCGCTAATGTACGCTTGTGTGGGGGCGCTCGACTCGGACTTATTCAGTTCAAATATTGGTGGTAGAAACTTTCACTGCCATTATTTGACTGTGACATGGAGTAGACATGATGGTGTAAATGTTCCTGATCACTGGTCTTTGCATCAATGTCCTCCTTTTCCATCTTATGCTTCTTCTTAATTGCCTTTTCCCATGTCTCTATGGCTTTGGCGTTTGTTACATGAGATTTAGCAATGTTAGTGATAGATGGTGGTCGGGTGAGCTTCCTTATGCCAACACTCTCCCTGGGACGAGATCTGTGTACCCCATCACTTGAGGAAATTTCACATTGAAGTGTAAAAACGTTTTATAAATTTTTGCTTAGCTTCTGTTTGAGGTGTGAGGGTATCAACTCGGCATTTACCTAGTTGGGTGTGGGAAACCGCCTGAAAACAACATCCATGCCGGATGGCTCACTAACTTTCGTCGTTAATCCAGAAGGGGTTTCGATCCGGGCAAGCTCGTTTCCGAAACAGCAGATTAGGCGCATTAACGCGTACAGCTGTCCGATCGTATCACACAGTAGCGTGTCAATGTCTTGCATTAGGTTCTAAAACTTTCCGCATTGTCTCATGAAGTGAGGGCATGTGACACTTTTGATGATAATCCGTTCGTCGGGTGGAGATGTTAAGCTCAGTGGCTCTTTGAGTATTATTCGATTAGAGCAGACTATGATCCGGCAGCGAGTTTCACACCCTCCCTTCCCTTCACACATAACTACACAGACCCAACACTACACTGCACAAGCATTGATCACAGTCATCCACACGACACAGTCAGACTCTTGACACTTTATAACAGATCGGAGGAAGGCAACAACAAACCACCTCCACTAGGACGTGGCAAGAGCGGCGATGTAGGATTCCTGCATCTTCTTCCTTTAGCTCATTCCGATCTACACTGCGCAACAGAATTAAAGGATCACTTTTTCGAAATCCGCTAATTCCCATCCATTGCGACGCTTAAGTTTGAAATTTGGCTCAAGGGTGCGTACAGCCTTCTTTTACAATAGTGCAAAAACATGTAGTCCAGCGACGACATCCTCGTCATCGACCACCCTTAAAACACAAGGTGTCAACACTTGCTAAAAAAAAAAAAAAGCCACATCTCTGAATCTCATGTGACGTTTAAGGTGGGTTAATGATGTCATATTGGCACTGAAGTTCACTGCAATTCTGCTCAGCGCCACCGAGGACGTGTCACACGATCGGAAGCTCGTCACACACCCTCTTACCACATTTCACCTTTTCTTTTGACGCCTTTGGGAGGGAGGTCAGAAATGCGACGCTTACCTTTGAAAGCACGCGGTTTTCTTGTGAGCGGCCGAGGAATTCTTTCCAGAGACACAGCCATTCATGACTGGCATGAAAATGTCGTGGTGGGACGGGGGAGGCAACGCGCGTTAATGAAACCACGCCTTTCCCTGGGACGTTGATTCCCACACATTTTGCCATAGAAAACGACGGTTCTCAGTTAGATAAGCAACAGGAAGACGCTCTTCATAACCTTTGACACTGCTGACACAGTCGGGCGTTTCAGTCCTTCTCTAAGGGCATTGTGGGACTGCATCCTTATCGAACGTGATTGCACCCATTTGGAGTGGAGCGGGACCGCTGTTTTTGGTCTCGGGTACAAGCTGGAACGTCTAGGGCAGTGGTTCCCAACAGGTGGTCCGCGGACACCCAGGGATCCGCGAGCTATGCCAGAGGGGTCCGCAAGATGCTATTAGAATAAAAAATATATTAAATATATTTCGTATGATAACAGATTTTTTGTTTTGGTCGCTTCTTGCATGAGCAGAGCTTTAGCGAACGCTAACTTCTGCGTCTAGCGTCTTCCTAGAGCCAACTGACACTAGCACACTCTAGCGCAAAACTAGAATTAGATAGAGGCAAATAGTTCTGCTATATACCGTTAGACATAATGAATATGTCAATGTTTTTTCTAAGTACCAGAAATAGAAAACGTATAAAAAGACTCTTAATTTGGCATTTTTAGGTACTTGATACTGTGATGTGACAAGGTACCAATCACGCTAGATGAGGGGGTCCTCGAGAAAATTTTGTTGGGAACCCCTGGTCTAGGGAATTACGTTATTTCAGAGCTCATATTCGTGTCCTGGTAGGGCGTGGTCATGGGGGAGTGCGACATTGACACATTCTTGAATAAAACGGCAAAGGGCCACCCCAAGAGGCCTTAGTTCGGCAAAACCCGCGGTGGCACCCGCCCACCTCTATTGGGAATCTTAAAAATGCTCCTGTACTGACAGAACCCATGGCGTGAGTACCAGGCGCGTGCAGGCAGGGTCCGCTGCTGCTCTTTTGCCGTTGCAATGCTGTTCTTGCGCCTGATGGTAGGCCATCCAGAATCGGAGAGTGTAAAAGGGCTTGCCAGTCCGTAAGCACTAGGACATCATCACCGGTTCTGCCTGTATAGGTGAATTTTCAAATTCTCAATAAAGGTGGGCCGGTGCCACCGCGAGTTTTGCGGAACTGAGGCGTCTTAAAGGGGCCCTTTGCCGTTTTATTGGTTCAAATGGCTCTGAGCACTATGGAACTTAACATCGGAGGTCATCAGCCACCTAGAACTTAGAAACCTAACTAACCTAAGGACATCACACACATCCATGCCTGAGGCAGGATTCGAATCTGCGACCGTAGCAGGCGCGCGGTTCCGGACTGAAGCGCCTAGAACCGTTCGGCCACTGTGGTCGGCGCCGTTTTATTCACGCATGTGTCAATGTCGCATCCCCATGATCACGACACAGGGGGACACAAAATAGCTCTGGAAAGGCATAAGCACCCTTAGCTCCTTCGGATCACCTTCAGATTTCGTCGAATGATTTTGAACGGTCCTTGGTGGTTCAAGCCTGTATACGAGAGCAAAAATTGCGGTCGCGCAGCGTTCCAAACGGTGCGATAACGTTCGATGGAGATGCAGCCCCATAATGTCCTTAGAGAATGACTGAAACGTCCAAGTGTGTCAGCATTGTAAAGGTTGTGAAGAGCGTTTTCCTGTTGCTTATCTAACTAAGAACTGTCGTTTTCAGCCGCGAAATGTGTGGGAATCAACGCCCCAGGGAAAGACGTGGTTTGATTTACGCGCTTTATGCCACTCCCCGCGACCTTTTCGTTAAATAGTGGTTCAAATGGCTCTGAGCACTATGGGACTTAACTGCTGTGGTCATCAGTCCCCTAGAACTATTTAAACCTAACTAACCTAAGGACATCACACACATCCATGCCCGAGGCAGGATTCGAACCTGCGACCGTAGCGGTCGCGCGGTTCCAGACTGTAGCGCCTAGAACCTCTCGGCCACTTCGGCCGTCAGGGGACCTTTTCGTACCAATTACGAGCGGCGGTGTGTCTGGAATGTTTTCCTCGGCCACTTGTAAGAAAATCGCGTGTTTTGAACGCTAAACGTCTTGTTTCTGACCCCCCACCGCAGAGACGTCAAGAAAAGGGGTGAAACGCGCGTAAGATTGTGTGTTACGACCTTCCGATCTACAATAATATGGGATCTGTGAGTCCGTCTTGATACAAGACACTTTGTTATATTTTTGCTGATATTTTCACCAAACTAGTTTCACAGTAGAACAAAACTTTCGCACTTCGTTTTGTTTTTCTGTGTATAGAATCAACTACATGCCGTCCAACGAACGTGAATACACGAATAACTAATTAACAGCCCAGTACACACCGAAACTGTATTCCACAACATTACCGCAACCCCCATTTGTATAACACTGACATATGTAAGTTCACCGTTTTAGTATTTGTTTACTAACAGCCGTTCACACAGTTGCAGATGACGTGATGTACGCCAAGAAAAAAGGCAACAGAGAAAGTACAGAAAATATGCCGCAAACAGTGACAATAATACTTAAAAACATGCCATAAATAAGGTAGTATGAAAGTATCCACAGAAAACTGTAGTTCAGAAAACGAGGAGTAAAAATGTACTAATGTGTTACTGTGTTTATATAAGTATGCTATTTTCTGCGTGTTTTAGATTTAAAGAACCCACTGATGTTGGCGATATTTGTCACCGAAATTAGTTCGGGGAATAAAAAAGTAAACAAACAACAAAGTGTTTTGCATCAAGGCAAACACGTACCAAATGGAAGAGTTCCAAGATAAAGTTATTGTACCTTCCGCCGCGCGGGATTAGTCGAGCGGTCTGGGTGCTGCAGTCCTGGACTGTGCGGCTGGTCCCGGCGGAGGTTCGAGTCCTCCCTCGGGCATGGGTGTGTGTGTTTGTCCGTAGGATAATTTAGGTTAAGTAGTGTGTAAGCTTAGGGACTGATGACTGTAGCAGTTAAGACCCATAATATTTCACACACATTTGAACATTTCTTTGTACCTTCCGACCTTGTGTCACGTCCCCATAATTGTGGTGAAAGTTGGTGCCAATGTGACAGGATTAGCCCATCTTACACATCGCATGAACTTCTGGACTGTACCCTTTTTTTCGCAAGTGTCGACACCTCGTGTTCGAAGCGTCGTCAATTACGACGGTGGCGTTAGAGAATGTCACGCTTTTGCATCATTAGAGAGGAAGATTGTACGCAATTTCAGACCTGAATTATTTCTGAAGGAGGGAGGACTTTTCATTATGTGGTAATGTTCTTAGACGATTTTTTTATTTTGGACGCAAGGTCTCTGCAACTATATGTAGCAGTTTTCAAAACATACTTTGCACACTTGGCTTCATTTTATGGACTAAAATAACTAACTACGAAATATTCTCTATCGCAACAAATACACTACTGCCCATTAAAATTGCTACACCAAGAAGAAATGCAGATGATGAACGGGTATTCATTGGACAGATATATTATACTAGAACTGACATGTGATTATATTTTCACGCAATTTGGGTGCATAGATCCTGAGAAATCAGTACCCACAACAACCACCTCCGGCCGTAATAACGGTCTTGATGCGCCTGGGTATTAAGTCAAACAGAGCTTGGATGGCGTGTACAGGTACAGCTGCCCATGCAGCTTCAACACGATACCACAGTTCATCAAGAGTAGTGACTGGCGTATTGTAACGAGCAAGTTGCTCGGCCACCATTGACCAGACGTTTTCAGTTGGTGAGTGCTCTGGAGAATGTTCTGACCAGGGCAGCAGTCGAACATTTTCTGTATCCAGAAAGGCCCGTACAGGACCTGCAACATGCGGTCGTGCATTATCCTGCTGAAATGTAGGGTTTCACAGGGATCGAATGAACGGTAGAGACACGGGTCGTAACACATCTGAAATGTAACGTCTACTGTTCAATGTGCCGTCAATGCGAACAAGAGGAGACCGGGACGTGTAACCAATCATACCATCACTTCGGGTGATACGCCAGTATGGCGATGACGAATACACGCTTCCAATATGCGTTCACCGCGATGTCGCCAAACACGGATGCGACCATTATGATGCTGTAAACAGAACCTGAATTCATCCGAAAAAATGACGTTTTGCCATTCGTGCACCCAGGTTCGTCGTTGAGTACACCATCATAGGCGCTCCTGTCTGTGATGCAGCGTCAAGGGTAACCGCAGCCATGGTCTCCGTGCTGATAGTTCATGCCGCTGCAAACGTCGGCGAACTGTTCGTGCAGATGGTTGTTGTCTTGCAAACGTCCCCATCTGTTGCCTCATGGATCGAGACGTGGCTGCACGATCCGTTACAGCCATGCGGATAAGATGCCTGTCATCTCGACTGCTAGTGATACGAGGCCGTTGGGATCCAGCACGGCGTTCCGTATTACCCTCCTGAACCTACTGATTCCATATTCTGCTAACAGTCATTGGATCTCGACCAACGCGAGCAGCAATGTCGCGATACGATAAACCGCAATCGCGATAGGCTACAATCCAACATTTATCAAAGTCGGAAACGTGATGGTACACATTTCTCCTCCTTACACGAGGCATCACAACAACGTTTCACCAGGCAACGCCGGTCAACTGCTGTTTGTGTATGAGAAATCGGTTGGAAACTTTCCTCATGCGAGCACGTTGTAGGTGTCGACACCGGCGCCAACCTTGTGTGAATGCTTTGAAAAGCTAATCATTTGCATATCACAGCATCTTCTTCGTGTCGGTTAAATTTCGCGTCAGTAGCACGTCATCTTCGTGGTGTAGCAATTTTAATGGCCAGTGGTGTAGTAAAATGATCATTCAATAATTATCATGCAAAATAACAATAACCAACCACATCCGTGTATCCTGGTGGTCACGCGCAGCTGCGCATTGCTACATTGATTTGCTGATTTTTCATGGTGATGCCCAACAGTTGGCAGCACGTGAACGTGACGAATAGGTTGAACATTCACAAATGTGTACCTCAGGTTTCCATTGGGAAAAAATAATTCTTTTGCAACTAAGACACAGTAAAAGTGAATCTACACAGTTGTAGGCAGAGCGTCTGAAAGTGTTAAGCGACGCAGCGAGTGGGAATTACGGGGTTAAAAATGCAATCCTTTAATTCTCTCGCGCAGTATTCTTTGACTTTTGATTTGGCAGAATGGGCGATCTATAGACTGAGACACGTACGGGATCCGGCAGGCAGGCTGCGCAGCTCTGTGGGCAGCGGGCTGCGTGGTCGTCGGCTGTGGCGGTGGCAGCTGGCAGCGCCCAGACCGTTACCTACAAGGCTGCGGCCCACGCGCCAGCATGACATTTGCTCTCCAACGACACGGCACGGCCTCCACATGCCGGCAAATCTGGCCTACGTCACCACACAACAACTTCACTGAGCCCACAACTGCACTCTCTCTCATTTCCACGACTCGTTTTTTATTCTGAGCAGATGCAATCTCTCTCTCAAATTGTCTTTTAGGTAGTCTGTGCGGAAGTGATTCTTCTTCCTCTCCTCACCAGGTATCTTCACGGGATTGGTAGTTTCGATGCATAATTTAAATGTATCCCAAGTTTCTATCTCCATTCATATAGAAGGTATAGTCTTGTGAAATCGGATGAATATTTTTGAAACACCCTGTAGTTCAAGAGACGACGTGAAAAATTTCTCTAAAAGGGAAACGGTCGATTCCCTCTAGTATACTTTTCTTTAATTGCTTTGTCGTCGACGGGAAGTCAACTCTAATCTTCCTTCCTTTTTGCTCTAGTACATTAATTTCCGAACCTCCGCCTCCAATACCTATTGTCTTCATCTACATCTACATCCATACTCCGCAAGCCACCTCACGGTGTGTGGCGGAGGGTACCTTGAGTACCTTTATCTGTTCTCCCTTCTATTCCAGTCTCGTATTGTTCGTGGAAAGAAGGATTATCGGTATGCTTCTGTGTGGGCTCTAATCTCTCTGATTTTATCCTCATGGTCTCTTCGCGAGATATACGTAGGAGGGAGCAATATACTGCTTGGCTCTTCGGTGAAGGTATGTTCTCGAAACTTTAACAAAAGCCCGTACCGAGCTACTGAGTGTCTCTCCCGCAGAGTATTCCACTGCAGTTTATCTATCATCTCCGTGACGCTTTCGCGATTACTAAATGATCCTGTAACGAAGCGCGCTGCTCTCCGTTGGATCTTCTCTATCTCTTCTATCAACCCTATCTGGCACGGATCACACACTGCTGAGCAGTATTCAAGCAGTGGGCGAACAAGCGTACTGTAGCCTACTTCCTTTGTTTTCGGATTGCATTTCCTTAGGATTATTCCAATGAATCTCAGTCTGGCATCTGCTTTACCGACCATCAACTTCATATGATCATTCCATTTTAAATCACTCCTAATGCGTACTCCCAGATAATTTATGGAATTAACTGCTTCCAGTTGCTGACCTGCTATTTTGTAGCTAAATGATAAGGGATCTTTCTTTCTATGTATTCGCAGCACATTACACTTGTCTACATTGAGATTCAATTGCCATTCCCTGCACCATGCGTCAATTCGCTGCAGATCCTCCTGCATTTCAGTACAATTTTCCATTGTTACAACCTCTCGATATACCACAGAGTCATCCGCAAAAAGCCTCAGTGAATTTCCGATGTCATCCACAAGGTCATTTATGTATATTTTGAATAGCAACGGTCCTACGACACTCCCCTACGGCACACTTGAAATCACTCTTACTTCGGAAGACTTCTCTCCATTGAGAATGACATGCTGCGTTCTGTTATCTAGGAACTCTTCACTCCAATCACACAATTGGTCTGATAGTCCATATGCTCTTACTTTGTTCATTAAACGACTGTGGGGAACTGTATCGAACGCCTTGCGGCATCTACCTGTGAACCCGTGTCTATGGCCCTCTGAGTCTCGTGGACGAATAGCGCGAGTTGGGTTTCACACGATCGTCTTTTTCGAAACCCATGCTGATTCCTACGGAACAGATTTCTAGTCTCCAGAAAAGTCATTATACTCGAACGTAATACGTGTTCCAAAATTCTGCAACTGATCGACGTTAGAGATATAGGTCTACAGTTCTGCACATCTGTTCGACGTCCCTTCTTGAAAACGAGGATGACCTATGCCCTTTTCCAATACTTTGGAACGCTACAAGAAGGGGGGCAAGTTCCTTCGCGTACTCTGTGTAAAATCGAACTGGTATCCCATCAGGTCCAGCGGCCTTTCCTCTTTTGAGCGATTTTAATTGTTTCTCTATCCCTCTGTCGTCTATTTCGATATCTACGATTTTGTCATCTGTGCGACAATCTAGAGAAGGAAGTCAACGTTTATCTCCCAATTCCAAAAGACCATCTGCCAACAACACCACCAGTAAGATATCACCGTACATCTACATCTACGCGACTACTCTGCAATTCAAACTTAAGTGTCTGGTAGAGTTCGTCTTCTAATCAAACTGCGTGCCTACGGAGTACCGCCTCAGTTGTGCGACTGGATTCGTGGTTTCCTGTCAGAAAGGTCACAGTTCGTAGTAACATACGGAAAGTCATCGAGCAAAACAGAAGTAATATCCGGCGTTCCCCAAGGAAGTGTTTATAGGCCCTCTATTGTTCCTGATCTATATTAACGATATAGGAGACAATCTGAGTAGCCGTCTTAGATTGTTTGCAGACGATGCTGTCATTTACCGTCGTGTAAAGTCATCAGATGATCAGAACGACTTGCAAAATGATTTAGATAAGATATATGTATGGTGCGAAAAGTGGCAATTGACCCTGAATAAAGAAAAGTACGAACTTATTCACATGAGTACTAAAAGAAAAGTCCGCAGCTCGTGGTCGTGCGGGTTCGATTCCTGGCGGGGTCAGGGATTTTCTCTGCCTCGTGATGACTGGGTGTTGTGTGCTGTCCTTAGGTTAGTTAGGTTTAAGTAGTTCTAAGTTCTAGGGGACTGATGACCATAGATGTTAAGTCCCATAGTGCTCAGAGCCATTTGTTACTAAAAGAAATCAGCTAAATTTCGATTACGCGATAAGTCACACAAATCTGAGGGCTGTAAATTCAGCTAAATACTTAGGGATTACAATTACAAATAACCTAAATTGGAACGATCACATAGATAATATTGTGAGTAGAGCAAACCAAAGACTACGATTCATTGGCAGAACGATTGGAAGGTGCAACAGGTCTACCAAAGAGACTGCTTACACTACGCTTGTCCGCCCTATTCTGGAGTACTGCTGTGCGGTGTGGGATCCGCATCTGGTGGGACTGACGGATGACATCGAAAAAGTACAAAGAAGGGCAGCTCGTTTTGTATCATCGCGAAGTAGGGGAGATAGTGTCACAGACATGATACGTGAATTGGAGTGGCAATCATTAAAAGAAAGGCGTTTTTCGTTGCGACGGGATCTTTTCATGGAATTTCAATCACCAGTTTTCGCCTCCGATTGCGCAAACATTCTGTTGGCACCCACCTACATAGGGAGAAATGATCACCACGATAAAACAAGAGAAATCAGGGCTCGCACGGAAAAATTTAAGTGCTCGGTTTTCCCTCGTGCCTTTCGAGAGTGGAACGGTAGAGAGACAGCATGAAGGTGGTTCATTGAACCCTCTGCCAGGCACTTTATTGTGAATAGCAGAGTAATCACGTAGATGTAGATGAATCATTTCAACACTGTTACTCTACCGCTCCACTCTCGAACAGCGAGCAGGAAAAACGAACACTTAAGTCTTTCTGTGCGAGATCTGAGTGATCTTATTTTTGTACGATTATTGTTTCTTCCTACGCCGGCGGGCGTCAACAGAATATCTTCGCATTCGGAGGAGAAAATTGCTGATCGAATCGCAACGAATGTTTTAATGACTGCCACACCAACACGCGTTTCATATCCGCGAGACAGTACAAAACGAGCTGCCATTCTTTGAACTTTTCCAGTGTCCACTGTCAATCCTATCTGATAAGGATACCAAACTGCTCAACTATACTCCATCAGAGGACGACCAAGCATAGTGTAGTATTCTCTTTAGTGGTTTTGTTGCATCTTCTAAGTGTTGTGGCAACAAAACGCAGTCCTCGGCTCGCCTTACCCACAAAATTATCTGTTTTATCATTCGAATTTAAGTTGTTTGTGATTGCAATTCCTAGGTTTTAGTTGATGACGGCCTTTAGATTTGCGCGATTTATCGTGCAACTGTAACACCAGAATTCTATGCTGCGAGAAGCATCAGAAAAAGGGGCAGTTTCACTGCTCACGACTTTCACAGCATCATATTATTAGTGCTACATCCACACTAGAATCCCTAATGAGTAGTTTTCCATAGTTAAATGTATTTTTAACTAATCTTTTTTTCGTCATTTTCACTCTGTACCAATGTTTCTGATATTATCAATAACACAAATGATAGAAAAATGTGTCTTTTCCCTCCTGATTGATCTTGACTATGAGGAAAATACAGCTACGTAACTGTGTCCAGAATCTATCACTTAATATTATTAATTCATATATTTTTATTTCATTTGTGGCCGTAGTGGTCCATTGGGCAGAGCAATATACTCTGGCCCTGGATGTCCTCCGTTTATAGCCGCGTGGAGTGGCCGCGGGGTTTGAGGCGCCATGTCACGGATTGCGCGGCCCCTCCCTCCGGAGGGTCGAGTCCTCCCTCAGACATGGGTGTGTGTGTTGTTTTTAGCATAAGTTAATTTAAGCAGTGTATAAGTCTAGGGATATATCTAATGATATGTTTTTCTTCTGCTGTAATTTTCTCTACCGGCCGCGTGGCCGTGTGGTTCTAGGCGCTACAGTCTGGAGCCGAGCGACCGATACGGTCGCAGGTTCGAATCCTGCATCGGGCATGGATGTGTGTGGTGTCCTTAGGTTAGTTAGGTTTAATTATTTCTAAGTTCTAGGCGACTGATGACCTCAGAAGTTAAGTCGCATAGTGCCTAGAGCCATTTGAACCTTTTTTTTTTTTTAATTTTCTCTTAGCATCACACATTTAGTGAAATGTGTGGGTTGTGCCTCTCAGACTTTGGAATCAGAAGATAATCATATTATTGCCACAAGCCTTTTTCCCTTGAAAATAGTCTCATTGAGTCAGATTTGTTGTTAATGTGAAATTAAAAATTCCATAAGCCTAACATACTTTTTGAACCAAAAACATATCTCACTCACATCCTCCCAATTGACTACCAGTAAAAAAAGCATCACATGTTTGCGTGCGATGTCTGAACATCATCATTCAAACAGATCTTTTGACAAAGGATAGGAATGATTATGTAACCAAAAATGCGGTTAATATCTAGATTCCTACTAAAGTAGAAAAATTATTAAAGTTTATTAATTTTGTATACGATAAATGGGCGCGTTCGTTGTGTTTAGATGCGTACTGTCTCCTCCTCACTGTATCCGGCTGTGTAAAAGACTCACTTCCCACATACCACCCTGGCAGATAAGCATTTACCCGGACCTCAGAGTATGAAGTGGTATGGTCATCTAATTCTCTCCATAATCATTCCAAGTCATTTTACAGGGAGAATCCTATACAGAAGCCCTTCTATGATCTCAAATAACTTGCAGATGAAGTTGATGGTACTTGCGAGATCATTATTCTTCCAGACACGACGCAAGATAACAAGTTGTTAATTGGAAGTATTGATGGGTGTTACATTTGTAAACACACGTTTAGCACAGAAGATCTAAATCCACGTGACATATTTATTTGATGGATCTTGCAATTCTGCACAATCATATTGTAACCTATGTTTTATCCGCCTAACATATCTTCGTTTATTCCACAGCTTTGATGTGTGCGAGACTCATTTCATAATTGGAGACTTTGTGAATATGGAACCATTCAAGTACAGAGCAGAACATTTAGTTTTCAGTTGAGGTTTGTGCTTGTTAGATTCATGTGGACGAAAAGCGACGTTTTTATTGTGTAATACAGTTGGGTAAATTTAGTGAACCAATTTCGAAGACGACAGCACTTTGACACAGTCTTTTGCCGCGTTGAGAGCTATATAGGGAGGCCATGGGGACTGTGGACTCGATAGATCACTCCACACAGCTACAAACTCCTTAAGGTTGCCCCTGACGAAAACACATTTAAAAACTGGTTATTCATAATACGAGTCTGTAACTTGTTATTTAACAGCAACTTGTGCACAAAGTTGTGTGTGTATGTATTTGCCTGTCTGTGCGAGAAAGAGCCGAGATATTTGGAGAACTTTGTGTTGTTAGTCTCCTATAAAGATGTGCTATAGAGGTATGTATATGTGAAAATAACTAGTTTATCACTGGTCTTGAATCCAGGCCTAAAGTGGAGAAATGACGTAGCTACTTCCCACGTGTCACCTTTGTGAAAAAATATCAAAATAAGCCTAGGAAAGCAATGACAATAGTGTAATCTGTGAAAACTGACTTGAAACCCGAGGCTACAGAATACAGTTCTGCTATGTGAAATTTATGAGAAATTTCCGTAATATCTACAAACTGTGAGATGCAAGCGGCGATAAGATGCCATTGGGTGGGATAACATGGGGTAAGATTGAAACGGGGATGTGGATGCTCATGACGATGGCGACAGCAATAGAGGTGGAGATGGAAATCATATGGGATGAGGCAGAGATGCTGATATCGATGTGACGAAAAAAAGACATAGCACTGGGTGAAATGGAGATAGAGATGTGGATAGGAGAAACGATGTGACGACGACGATGGTATGGCGACGTGCGTGACAATGACATGAGATTATATGGGAGTACAAATAGTTGTTGCAGTTGAACATTGATCGTATGGTCTAATACTATACGAATAAAGTGAACAACTCAAATAGTTCAAAAAATGATATGAGTAGATCAAAGACATGAGAAGAGTTGGGGAGGAGCGTGGGACTCGAACACGCTACTTGAAAAGAGTGAGTTCTGTGAAATTTGTATAGTTTGTTCAAAACTATCGTCTCTGGGGCTTGACACTGTGAGGTATGCGCCAAATTTGTAAAACTAAAAAAAAAAAAAAAAAAAAAGTCATGGCCTGTTGAGATAAATCTGCTTTATGAGACAAGCTTCTAGCTTATTAGGTCATCTGTGAAATGCTTAAAAGTTACTAAATAGCCCCATACATCACATTATTTCTGGAGAAAGTACTGCGTCTGGGCTGTGAGCTCTCGATTTGGATACAATCGCAGTGGGCGATTGTATTTACAACATGTTTCTGTTCTAATCTCATCAAAATGTTTGAAATCAACTGAAAAATTTCACATACACAAGACTAAAAAACATAAAATTACTATTTAAATAAAAACTTTTTACTATAACACGTTTTTAAAACGGACTAAAAACGATTTTAGTTTTAAATTTTACAAGTATTGTCATAGCTATTAAAATTCACAAGCACAAATTTTCAGAACTATCTATATGGCGTTAGGAATCTGTATGGGACTAGGAGAAATTATTTAATACTTTTTAGTCTGTTTCAAAAAACGCGTCATATTAAAAAGTTTTTTACTTAAATAATCGTTTTTATTTTTAATTTATTGAAGCGCCACCTCTCTCTTCATGCCGGTTAGCACTCATAATCGATAATTCTTTTTGGGTAAATGCTGAAGTGAATTGAACATAAACCAGATACGATACAATTTCCTTATTGTTGTCTTAATCAGCTGCATTTTATTTTTCGTGAAAAATATTTGCCATTATTCGTTAATTTCCTTTGAATCTCCTTCATTAACATACTTCCATAATGTGAATCACGCTTGCAGATACTATACATCACACTGAATTTATCTTGAGATTCACGTCTTACTCAGTCATAAGCTTTCTCCAATTCATATACATCACTCTCATTCATATATACATATATTCATGAGGTAGTTAAGGCTTTTTTGTTTTCATCAGACTCACTTGCAGTGTTATTTGTTTCTATTTAAGCGATACAACCGAACAAATAATTTATATATTTCGTATTTTGCAGCTTCTTACAACAATTGAAACACAATAATCTTGATGATGCAAGCCAAAGTTACCTCTAAAGGTTGTCTTATGTATGATAAAATGTTCTAATGTTAATATGTAGATGTGCATTTTGTGTTGTAAACTTTTGTGTATCGTGTACATGACGCTGAAATGGTTAATCAGCCTAGCAACGCATATACGAGTGAGGAGAAACCGTGTAAAACAACAGCACTGAAGCTAGCTGGCAAAAACGATTCGGAGCAACGGCGAATTGAATTGAGACGGTTCTCACGTCTCCAAGTGTGGCACACACCGAGAAGAAACATTTTTAAAATAATTATATTATTCTTAAATATCAGGTACGCCGAGACCGTTTATAAATCTTTGAATTGGTTACCGGTTTCGACAGATCTGTGCTGTCATCATCGGATCTGGAAGTTAAATAAACAAATACTCCTATTCAAGGTGGCTAATACATATGTGATGTCATTTGAACACTGTATGCATTACTGAAGCATTAGAACATACCTTGTAACACATTAACAGAAGTTCATGATCTTTACAAACCTGCAAGTCACATAGTGTTGTTACGTCGTCTTACAATGAAAAGTAACAAGGAACATCAGCATATCAAGCATAAAGTACCACGAATATAAAACCAACATTGTGTTGTGCTGATATCCTAGTGCACTCGTTCACTTAACACAACAATGGCAACTGAGCTAGTACGATGTTTGCACAGGTCAGTCTAAATACAGTTGTGTACATTGCGGCACTCGACAGTCGATATGTACTTGCATGAATCTCAAATTACATGTGCCACAGTGCAGATTTTTTCTCCACTCCAATCTCATTAAAATTCCTTTTACAGAATTAAGTAACATTTTAAAATCACAATTTATGATAAATTATATATTGAAAAACATATAGTGTCTTTTTCAATGTAAATTTGCGATAAAAATATAGTTCAGACTATTTATGTACACACACTATATACATCGACGGCAATTGACTTCTTGATGTATCTGTTGTTGGGCCTGTTATCAATTAAATCTCGAGTGCTGTAACAAAAGTAATCTCGAGCACCGAATCACACTTTAACTTTGAGCTCTACAGCATTTTATTAGTCTTTTATTGAATGGAAGCCTGTAAAATACAGGATTGTATTATGATTGCTGTTATGTCCGCCTGATGGCTTGTTCACCGCATTATTCTGACTTTACCAATATTCCATAAATGACATCCTCGTAGTAGACCTCGAGCACCGCATCATTTTTTTGCGTGGTGTGGTGATTATTTTTATGTAAACCTAACAGTTTGTCATAGAATGATTATATAAGAAGAATCGTTTTCATTGCCATATCATACATATATTTCAGTGACCTTGGTTATGGATGTAATTTCGAGTAGACATCAGGCACCATATCGAATTATACACAGGCTCCACAATACCTTTCTTCAATCCACTGTGCGGGTCCACTTACCTCTTACTAGTTTTCCTTAAATGAACATGCTCGTATGTAAATGTCGTGCACCGCATCATTTGCACAAATGATTTTTTGTAGGTAATTTTGTGCGATGTGATGATTTATTTTATATAAAGCTAACAGTTTGTCACAGAATGATTACGTAAGAAGGGTCGTGTTCATTGTCATATCGTACACATATTTTATGGATTTTTGGGAATGGATTTAATCTTGAGTAGACATCAGGTACTGCATCAAATTTACACCACGTACTCCACAATATATTGTATTCAGTCTGATTCAATGACTGTGGGCTATACTATTTTGTATACAGTTACCATGGTGATCTATTTCTGTTCATTGCTGTCGATAAATATACTGTGTGTAGATAAATAATGTGAACTATATTTTAAAATATTGACTAAAAATTACACAGTTGAATTACATTAAAACATATGTTTTTGTCGTAAATTTACACGGTGCTCAGTTTCTGTAGATCCATATACTGTGCGTAGACAAACAATCTGAACCACATTTTTGTCGTTAATTTATATTTTAAAAAATGACACTGTATATTTTCAAAATACAAATATCGTAAATTTGTAATTTTAAATATGTTACCTAATTCTGTCAAAATAACTTTAATTAGACTGGAGTGAAGGAAGAATCTGTCTTGTGGCACACGTAGTCCGAGATTTATGCGAGTACAAATCGACTGTCGAGTGCCGCAATGTAAACAATAGTATAAAAACTTATCTGTGCACACATCGTTCTAGCTCAGTTGCCATTGTTATGTTAAATGATAGAGTGCGCTAGGACATGAGCACAAAATGATGTTAGTTTTATATTTGTGGTATCTTATGTTTCATATGCTGATACTCCTTGTTGCCTTTCATTGTAAGACGACGCAACATCACTATGTGACTTGCAGGTTTGTAAAGGTCATGAACTACTCTTATTGTATTACAAGGTACGTTCTAATACTTCAGTAATGTATAAAGTGTTTAAATGAGATCATACATGTATTAGCCACCTTGACTTGGAATGTTTGTTTATTAAACTTTCAGATGCGATGATGACAGCACACATCTCTCGAAATCCGTAATCAATAAAAAGATTTATAAGCTATCTTGGCCTATCTTATATTTCAGAATAATATAACAGTTCAGATTGTCCCCCGCAGTTGACTCAATGTCAAACACATTTTAAAATAATACCTTAAAATTACGCAGTTTACATTATAACATCTTGTACCCGTTTTCTGGTAAGCTGTGAGCATACTTGCTCAGTGGTACTATGAGCACAAATATATTTCAACTAATTAGCTTATGAGAAAGTTATAATTTGCGCCATTGATTTTTATGTAGTTTCGACTGATTTCATAGAACACAGAATGAAATATAGGTGTATTTACTGTCAATGAAAACGAATTATTGTTTAAACGTATTTCAGTTACAAGAGAAGTTAACTTTTTTAACCCGATTGTGATATTGCTGATTGTTTGTTTAACAGTATACTTTTGATTAGCGTTTAAAATCACCATATTGTCCACATACTTCGATTTCAGCTGGTTCCTCCTCTCTGTGCAAACAACACAAAAGTATTTTAAGGCAGCTTCAGACAAAGGTGGCATAGACTCGTGGTACTTCTTCAAGAAAATCAGTGGATCATGTTTCTCCCCTATGTCTAGAAGCTTTTCGGGCAAGTAGAGCCGCATGAGTTCTTGTGAGCTTGGAAGTCCCAATGGCGCGACTCATATTTGTTTTTCTGTCCCATGAAAAGGTCTCATATTTTCTTCTCCTTAACTGGAGTTTCACCATTTTCTACTTGAGTCACCAAACTACCAACCACAACTCTGCCATTGTTTGGAATTTGGCTAATCTGCGCTATGATCTCACTCACAACGTTTTCAGTATTTTCAGCTACTCTGAAACCTCACTGCTCTTTGACATCCTTGAACTAATGGGACTACAATGGAGACTATTGTGAACCGCTCCTTAGACAATCCTTCTGTTAACTGGAACAGAGATTCCAGTAGAGGAAGGCAGTCTTCCAAAATGACCCACTCACGTGTCGACAAAATTTCACAGTATGAAAATGTCATTATGAGGGCATCTTTGACCAACGCTAGGTGCTCCAGCATCAAAAACGTTGAGTTACACCTGCTGGGCGTCTCCCGTTTCAACATTAACGGTTTTCTGTTCAGCCCTACCAGTTTTTCAGTGGATACCATACTGTTTTTCAAAAACCTGGTAATTTTTCGATAGTTCTGCATTTATGTCTCAAGGAGCTTAGCGCTGCTCATTCAGATGGTTGAACACATCTACTAAATTAAGTGTGTGAGCAGCACATCCCAAATGAAAACTTTCATTTTCATCCACCATAGCACTTGCGTTATCAGTGATAAGAGAAAACACTTTGTCACCTGTTTCCCATTCAGAAACAATTGTTTTAATGCTCTTGATAATGTTTTCGGAACTGTGCCGATCAGCGATGTGCACAGTAGAACAGCAGACTGCAGCTCGTACTTTAACAAAATGCACAGTGCGACATATTTGGTTTCAGCCAGTATATTGCTAATAACTTCCTTAATTTCGAGACAACGATTATTTAACAGTTCGTTTATCAGATCGTCCTGGAAGGCAAAGAATACTACGGTTCCAGTGTCATAACTAGTTTGTAAATTTGGTATTATCAACCAAAGAAAATGAAAGCTAACACTCAGCCACAGTACCCACGAGGGGTTGCCAATCAGTTTAATTTTACTATTAGAGAGTTCTTTTACCTTCATGGAATCAAAAGTCGTCGACTGCTCTGGTATTTTTGTCGACGCTTGGGGAACTACGGTACTTGAACGATTAGAAGGTTGGTTTGCTACTGTTGTGTCAGTCGTAGCACTTCTAATGACATCAGGCTGCATATTTGACACACCTGCTACATCCGTGAACAGAGAAAGAAGCGGCGCAAGTCGTGGAGCCAGAGAGGGAAGAAATAGACACGTTTCTAGCTGCGGATGGGGCGAGTTGGCTGCCCGTTGCATCTTCTGACGAATTATCAAGAGACGCGCTGTTTGAGAACTAATAGCGTTTCCTTTTCAAGTTTTCGATTGAATTATTGAATGAACCGAAAAAAACAAATTTCCTTTTCACAGGTCGTACAGACCGCAACATATCTTTCAGCTTTTGTGCGAAATTCCCACGCAACTGAGTGTTTCGGCATTTTGATCCAGAGGGCAAACAGAAAGATCACTATAACGTGAACACAGTATTAATAAACATGGACGAAAAGCTGAACTAAAAGCTACTGCAAAAGTAGGAACGACAGTATTACTGACGACATGCGATAACAGAGTACAGCCAACAATAATGGTTCAACAGCACCAAAACGATCTAGTGTTTCCGCTAAGAGTTGAATGCACTGGTCGTCAGGCGAGTCCAGTTGTCGCTCCCAGTGTGCTAGAGGGGTGCGATTTTGGTTACGCCGTTACAGATTGTTTACAATGTTGCCTTGAGATAGACCTAACTGTGATATCGAAGTTCCGGTGTGTCAATGTGAGTAGTACCTCTCCATACCCGTGAAATACTACACATGCCACTTTTCACAGACTGTGAAATGTAAACAGCATGGTGTGCGTTGATGTAATTTGTACGTATGTAGCCAGTGACGTAATTTTCTGTACAAAATATTTATTTTTCACACCCATAAATGGCTGAGTAAGTGTTTACGTGCTAGATTGAAATGATTTTTGATTTGTGGACATCATCGCACATTTTCTGTAAAACGAAATGTAGACTGTCGCTAAAACGAGGCAATGTTCCATTCGTCTTGATATATCTTTAAGGAAGTGGGGCTGCAATACGTACGGGTTTCCCCAGATTGATTACAGTTTTGAGGACGTCCAGAGGGCTACTGGAGGTATTGTTGTACAAATGTCCAGGGTAAGCCCGTACCTTTTTTCGTGTCTGGGGAAATTCCATTGATTGGAAATAAATAGACTCTAATAGTCCTTGGTTAAAATTCACTAAATTAGGACCGGCCCGTTGGTAGGTTCTTCATTTTAGGCTCTTAAAAACCCAGTGGCAAGCACGCTTAGACGCTCGCCTGTGCATATACAGGATGTTCGAAAATAATCTTTGCAAGTTTGGTCAAGTATATTTCAGAAACTGGAATAGGCGGAAAGGTGTGGTTTGCGGCTTAATGTTTACAAACACCTGAAACTGTTTTTTTTTTTTTTCCTTCTTATTTTTTCCCATGTTAGTTTCTGAATGGCCAGCCCCAGCAGTTGGCACAGTGGTGGAATGGTTGGTACAGACCTGTTCTGACACCCAGGTCCTGTGAAACCACATTACACTTTTTTCTTTGGGCGGGACCTGCAGGAACGATGAGCTCGCACATGTTAATGAGGACTTCGTAGGCCGGACATGGAACTGGAATATCGCTTACCCTCAAACCTCCAGAAGTCAGACATTCATATCGGTACCAAACGTTGTATGTCGATAGAGTATCAACAAAAACATGGATTTAGTTCGGAGCACAGGAAAAGCGTATGTGTGAGTAATAGTTTTGTAGACTTCACGTGGTTGAGTTGGCAGTTCGGCTCGGCTCGCGCAGTCGTGAGGCGCGGACGTCCACTGCATCCCGCTTGTTGTGGAGCTCGAGCGCGCGTTGTTGACTTGTCGTTGCAAAAAAATGGCTCTGAGCACTATGGGACTTAACTTCTAAGGTCATCAGTCCCCTAGAACTTAGAACTACTTAAACCTAACCAACCTAAGGACATCACACACATCTATGCCCGAGGCAGGATTCGAACCTGCGACCGTTGCGGTCGCGCGGTTCCAGACTGAAGCGCCTAGAACCGCTCGGCCACACCGGCTGGTTTTGTCGTTGCAGTTTCCTGTTTTGAGTCCCTCTTACGAGCGAGCCATGGTACACTCTTATCGCCGAACAACGATCAAGATCGCGTTACGACCAAGACATTACGAAATTGAGAACTTTATACCGGATGATCATCACCTGGATCGGCATGATGTCATTGGCATTCGCTCTTCCATCACTGGGAACGTTGTATATGTCAAGATGCGCACCGAAGAACTGTGTACCGAAATTGTGAGCCGCCACGAGCGAAGCCTCAAGTTTAAGCACTCTGACGGACACACAAAAATGGTTCAAATGGCTCAGAGCACTATGGGACTTAACAGCTATGGTCATCAGTTCCCTAGAACTTAGAACCACTTAAACCTAACTAACCTAAGGACATCACACAACACCCAGTCATCACGAGGCAGAGAAAATCCCTGACCCCGCCGGGAATCGAACCCGGTAACTCCGGCGTGGGAAGCGAGAACGCTACCGCACGACCACGAGCTGCGGTCGACGGACACACAGGTGATGTAGTGATTGACAACGCAGATTTCGGCCTGAATACGATCAGGGTTTTCGATCTCTCGTTCAAGGTTCTGCCGGACGTCGTCATGTCGGCTTTAAAGCCGTATGGCAATGTACTCAGTCACCTGCCGAAAAATGGAAAACCTTTGAGACCTACCCTGTACTCAACGGCGTCCATCAAGTGATAATCGAATTGGTGAAGCATGTGCCGTCTTATGTATGAAGAACAGCCGTAGCTGCGACCAGGAAGGGCATGTCCGTCAAAACTGTCTCCAGAGCCGGCTTATGCAGACACGACTCAACGACGCCACCTCCGCTGCGCCGTCCACAGTTCTTCCTGTCACATATGCCGCGGTCACCGCATCTACTGCCGATCTTCCGCACGACCCACGTGACCCATCGCAGTTGATGACTACCGTCGTGGAGACTAATCGGACAGTTTTCACATCACTGCAAGCAGTCACTGTCGGGAGGAGACACTCTCCTGCGTAGTACCGCTGACCACGACACGGACATGGATCTGACGCCTGGCGTTTTACCTACTTCTGCTTTCCTTCCAGCTGGCAAGGAGGCAATGGATAACATTTCCCATTCCGACACAGAACAGCATGTACGTTAACAAAGGGCCCCACGGAAGCGCCGGAAGCGGCACCGTGCGCTTCAGATGACTGTCTTCAAAGAATGGGGCCACAAGATGACGGCAACATGTCCGATGACACAAAGTCCTTTGACACGCAGATTTCGACGGCAATGTTACGCCACCTCACCCCAAGACAGCTTCACGTCGTAGCGACGCGGCGGCGCCGAACCCTCCCGCAAGCGGCCAGGGTGGCGTCCCTCCTGCTGTGCGAACTCCACCTGCGTCCACAGCGAACGACCCGTCGAGTCACACCACATCTGTACTGACGAGCTCCTGGGCTGACGACGTCGAGAATGACGCTATGCTACTGTCTGGTGCCACGGAAGGGCATGTCCCATGGTGGTGTCGGGACAGCTACGACACAGTGGCTGAAAATGCGATGGATGCTGCGGCTGGTCCACCACTGACGGCCACTGTCGGAGCGGGCGCAACCTTCCCGGCGGACGTGGAGAGACAACGATACCGACTGGTGACTCTCAACGTCAATGCTATCCGTGCGCGCCATAAATTGACGATGTTACAAGATACGCCGAATGAGGCGGATATAGACATTTTCCCCCTCCAGGAGGTCTATGTCGAGGATTTCGTCGGCCCTTTCGGATACACTGCTCACGTCTCCCATGCGTCTCTCACTGGCGGTGATATGGCAATCCTTCTCCGTGATGGCCTAATTGCCGAAGACCTCGCATTCCTCCCTGAAGCGAGATGCATGGCACTCACTCTCCATGACGTCTGAATCGTTAAAATCTATGGGAGTATGTATATGGCGATGGGGTGGGTTTCACGCACTATACCAGCTCAAGCGAGTGTTATTTGTGTGTCATACACCCCCCTTCCCGTTTAAAAAAAAATGACTTGAATCGAAAATGGCGGATTTCAAGATGGCGGCCATGAATGACATTCGCTCCAAAAGTTGCTGCCCCACGTCAAACCTGTTTCCATCATCACATTTCAATTTTCCTTTTATTCTTCCAACTTATGAAGGTGTCCAAGGGCTTTTGACTCGCCCTGTATTTTATGGTCATTGATACTTATTCTAAATATGGCTGGGCAATACCTGTGAAAGCGAAAACAGGGAAGGATGTCGCGTATGCATTTGAGGGTTTGATGCAGATGGGGACGAATCGAATCCCAGGCAACGTTCAAACAGATCATGGGAGCGGTGTGGAATGCATCACTGCTCAACGTTCATCCAACTGAAGGCGAGTATCGTGGAAAATCTGAACGGAACAGTGAAAACTCAAATGTGGATGCGATTCAATCATCGTAGCTCACACAAATGGACCGATATTCTCCCTCAAATAATTGCATTGTATAATCGAACCAAACATTGCACAATAAAAATGAGACCAATCGATACTCGTGATAATAGACTTCTAGATACAGTATACAATCGTGTTAAAATGTTAGATCTGCGCAAACAGCAATGTAGGTGATTTAGTACTTATTTCAAAACACAAGACAACATTTGAGAAGTCATACATACCAAACTGGTCAACCAAGATATTCCCAAAGTGCAGAGAACAAATCCTAGAAACTGTCTCTTAAAGGACAGCAGTTGTACTGAAATTGCACGGCTTTTACACAGAAGAGCTACAGAAGAGCTCGGAACCAGATGTGTGTATCTCGTAGACAGGGTCATACGGCGTCGAGGGAATAGAGAGTTAGTTAAATGGGTTGGTTTTCCCGTATCGCAAAACTGCTGGATCGACAGAGTGCGCAGACCCCAACCACCTCAGCAGCATAACATGCGTCAGGGGAGACGCATTAGAGGAGGAGGCGGTATTCTCGACAAACTACCAGTCGAATTACACATTTCATCTAAATCTACATTTACATACATACTCCGCAATCCACCATACGGTGCGTGGTGGGGTACCTCGTACCACAACTAGCATCATCTCTCCCTGTTCCACTCCCAAACAGAACGAGGGAAAAATGACTGCCTATATGCCTCTGTACGAGCCCTAATCTCTCTTATCTTATCTTTGTGGTCTTTCTACGCAGTAAAATTTTACTGCGGTCAGCCTCAAATGCTGGTTCTCTAAATTTCCTCAGTAGCGATTCATGAAAAGAACACCTCCTTTCCTCCAGAGACTCCCACCCGAGTTCCTGAAGCATTTCCGTAACACTCGCGTGATGATCAAACCTACCAGTAACAAATCTAGCAGCCCGCCTCTGAATTGCTTCTATGTCCTCCCTCAATCCGACCTGATAGGCACCCCAAACGCTCGAGCAGTACTCAAGAATAGGTCGTATTAGTGTTTTATAAGCGGTCTCCTTTACAGATGAACCACATCTTCCCAAAATTCTACCAATGAACCGAAGACGACTATCCGCCTTCCCCACAACTGCCATTACATGCTTGTCCCGCTCCATATCGCTCTGCAATGTAACGCCCAACTATTTGATCCACGTGACTGTGTCAAGCGCTACACTACTAATGGAGTATTCAAACATTACGGGATACTTTTTCCTATTCATCTGCATTAATTTACATTTATCTATATTTAGAGTTAGCTGCCATTCTTTACACCAATCACAAATCCTGTCCTAGTCATCTTGTATCCTCCTACAGTCACTCAACGACGACACCTTCCCGTACACCACAGCATCATCAGCAAACAGCCGCACACTGCTATCCAGCCTATCCAAAAGATCATTTATGTGGATATAAAACAACAGCGGACCTACCGCAATTCCCTGGGGCACTCCAGATCATACCCTCACCTCCGATGAACACTCACTATCGAGGACAACGTACCGGGTTCTATTACTTAAGAAGTCTTCGAGCCACTCACATATTTGGTAACCAATCCCATATGCTCGTACCTTAGTTAGGAGTCTGCAGTGGGGCACCGAGTCAAACGCTTTCCGGAAGTCAAGGAATGTGGCATCCGCCTGATACCCTTCATCCATGGTTCGCCAAGATATCATGTGAAGAAAGGGCGAGTTGCGTTTCGCAGGAACGATGCTTTTTAAAGCCGTGCTGATGCATGGACAGCAACTTCTATGTCTCAAAGAAATTCATTATATTCGAACTGAGAATATGTTCGAGAATCCTGCAACAAACCGATGTTAAGGATATTGGTCTGTAATTTTGAGGATCCGCCTTTCTACCCTTATATACAGGCGTCACCTGCGCTTTTTTCCAGTCGCTTGGGACTTTACGTTGGGCAAAAGATTCGCGATAAATGCAAGCTAAGTAAGGAGACAATGCAGTAGAGTACTCTCTGCAAAACCGAATTGGAATCCCATCAGGACCTGGCGATTTATTTATTTTCAACCCATTCAGCTGCTTCACAACCCCAGGGATGTCTATCACTATGTCCTCCATACGGGAATCTGTACGATACTCAAACGCCGGTACGTTATTTATAGAACTGCTGTGGACCTGGAACAAAACTTCAAAAACGATTGACACGCGGTGATATAGGGATAAATCTGCTCGACGCAACGTGTACGGAACACGGCATCGCCGGCCGCGGTGGCCGTGCGGCTCTAGGCGCTCAGTTCGGAACCGCGTGACTGCTGCGATCGCAGGTTCGAATCCTGCCTCGGGCATGGGTGTGTGTGATGTCCTTAGGTTAGTTAGGTTTAAGTAGTTCTAAGTTCTAGGGGACTGATGACCTTAGAAGTTAAGTCCCATAGTGCTCAGAGCCATCTGAACCACTTTTTTGAACACGGCATCGCATACGCAGCAAATAAAGATCGTCACATCGCTGATATACTTTTAGCTGATAAAGCTAAGGCAATACGTGCGAGAAGGCATGTCGGTATAGGTCAACGCATTGCAACATTTGCAGTTGAAAAAACTATGCTGGTAATGTTAAGTTAGGCTTGGGTGTGAAGAAGTTCAGCCAAGTTATGAGAGCTGCACGTACAGCGCTAAGGAAGAAGATGGCAGGCAAAAGTTGCATGAAAAATTGTATTCTGAGAGCGTTGTATACAGCTAAAAGAGCCCTGAAGCAGAAAGTGGCGAGAAAAAAATGATCGATTTAACCACCCAGGGTACTACCAAAACCCAAGACGTCAGGTGGAATTATTCCTTTCCTCATTCTGTCCTAGCCGGTCTCTCAACGGTGGATTACTGGCTGAGGGTGTTGCGGCTATTGCCAGGACGCTCAAGAATGCACAAAACTCTCAGGAGCAACTGCAGGAGACACGAAGACATAACCGCATGATGGAGGTAGCAGCCATCGGAAAAGGGCTATACTTGAAAAATACAAGAAAGGACTAGGTATAGTCATAAACAAAAAAAAAGCCCCCTAGCAGTCCTACCAGACAGGGTGCTTACAAATACAGATTTGCTTAAGTTTGTTAAGAAGAAAGTCAACATTCCGAGATTCCGAGGTGAGTTTATGCGGCATACATTATCGAAGACTATGCGGAAATCAGGAGAATGCGGAATTGTGAATCTGGATGTAGTAGGCGGACCTGGAACTCACTGGATAGCATATCTTAAAAAAAGAAATACAAATAACGTCTACTATTTGACTCAATCGGCGACCTGCAACCACCAGAAGAATTACAAAGATACTTCACAGGCAGGAGACATGTGATCTACAATTTTCGACGCCACCAAGACTGTAATACATTTCTGTGTGGTCATCTATGCATCATGTTCCTCCAGACGTTTACGAATGATATACAAGAATGGGTATTCAGCATCCATCCGTTGATGTTAAATGCAATGTCGTACACTCTGACTTTAAAAGAACGATTGTCTGTATTACACGCGAATTACTTCCCACGAATTGATTTAAGCATTGGAGATTGAAGTATGGCGCTGACTGACATACAACACCATCCCAAATATCACAGAGGCTAACAATAAACTGCATCTGGACATTAATGGTAAAAACGAAATTGTGGAAATTTAATGTGGTGCATACGATACTGACGATTTAAACGAAGTTTTGAAACAGTCTGGAAAAGTGATTGAGCTTCGTGCAAACATCAGTACACTTAAATCTGGAATAAGGGCGGTGAATGCGTCTATTGACTTCAAGCAGAAAGGCTCATTGGGCCGGCTATTGTGTTTCACAAAGAGACAGGTTTTGAAGACGGATCCCAGTAAATTTTCCAAATCTGATCAGACAGTGGATATTCTCCCTGTCAGAACAATCCGTGTTGAGTGTAAAGTTGCAACGACCTCATATCTCAACGATAGATTGCTCATACAGTTTACGGATTCTTCCCATCAGTTGGAACAGGGTATAAGATTGTTGAGACCCTTATCAACGCTATATACCTTCCAGTGACAGTTCAGACACTGGACTATCTAGAGCTGCGTATTGTGGATCAGAATAATCAACTTGCTGACTTTCGTGGTAAGGAAATCATTGTACGACGACAGCTAACGCAAGACGGGCGTAAGGTATAAGATCAGCGCACTCAGCGCACAGCAGAGCACTTCGCTGCAGAACCGCAGGGCGATACACGTGCGAACTACGAGTTTCTTAAATCAGTAGACTTGAAAACTCGCAATGACGTTGTCGTTCAATAAATCTCACCCAGTGAAATATGATGAGCGGATCATACGTCAGGAATACTTCTCGCATAAACCTTATGCTTCAACGACAAGAACGACGAAATTAGGATTGTTGTCCAGCACCAAGACATTTTAACTCTGCCATACAAGAATTTCGTATATTTGGATGGATCATTTAAGAAAAACGATGGTATTCACACAGTGGGATAAAAGCTTACATATAATGCTTTAGCATTCCTGTTCCAGGAAATACGATATGAAGTCAGTGGGGTAGAGATTGATCGTACACTTAATGTTTGCGTAGCATGAACCCTTAAAACGTATGTCTCATCGTCACCCTCGGATTTGAAGGGTTTAGAAAATGCAGGTTGCTGTGCGCTGAGCAGCAGAAGAGTAGCGCCGATTTACTGCATGCACACCTCTAAAAATGCTTATGGGGTACTTCGAGGGCATGCAGAGAATTATTGTGAATGCTAAACAGGAGCTTATTCTGGTACGGAGCGCAGCGTATCAATTGATATATTCAAGGAGCTCAAGAGGAGCATCAGATCATAATCAATGAAATTATATGGAAAATGCCACACATCATTGTGGCAGACGAGGAGCACTTGATGAAACTTCCTGGCAGATTAAAACTGTGTGACGGACCGAGACTCAAACTCGGGACCTTTGGCTTTGGCGGGCAAGTGCTCTACCAACTGAGCTACCCAAGCACGACTCACGCCCCCTCCTCACAGCTTTACTTCTGCCAGTACCTCGTCTCATACCTTCCAAACTTCACAGAAGCTCTCCTGCGAACCTTGCAGAACTAGCACTCCTTTCTTCCAGGAGTGCTAGTTCTGCAAGGTTCGCAGGAGAGCTTCTGTGAAGTTTGGAAGGTAGGAGACGAGGTACTGGCGGATTTAAAGCTGTGAGGACGGGGCGTGAGTCGTGCTTGGGTAGCTCAGTTGGTAGAGCACTTGCCCGCGAAAGGCAAAGATCCAGAGCTCGACTCTAGGTCCGGCACACAGTTTTAATCTGTCAGGAAGTTTCATATCAGCGCACACTCCGCTGTAGAGTGAAAATTTCATTCTAGAGGAGCACTTGATGCTTTTAAAAGTTCTGAGTACCGGTACATATTTGCCATTAACTTTTCGTTCATTGGAGTTTTTGACTACCCGGTGCTACCGACAGTGAGCAGACAAACATGCACTATTAAAACCTCCGTGCAGCTGGAAACACTGAGGTTGATCATACTTGAATTTCAGACCAATACAAGGGGGAATTTAGCAAATGCTTCCACCGTACTTGACAACCATAATTTAACTAATGCCAGAGACTACTTGAATTCAGAATTCTGTCCGTATGACAATTTACTGCTACAGTGGGATCAGAAAGTATACAGTCTAGCATTTGACTTGTATGCAAGGTTCCGTGCTTCTTACTATGAAGGTGCTGAAGAGGAAGAATGCCTACTCAGTCCACGGAAATTCAAGGAACTTGCACCAATAGTCGTAATAGATTCTTCTAAGCAGAATGAAATAATTAAATCAGGACCAATAGATGCACGAATCGAATTTGAAACCTCATCAAATTTCCCAGAACACGCCACAGCGTATTCTCTAGTTCTACATGACCGCGTGATTAACTATTTCCCACTTACTGGTGTTAAGCAGTGTGCTGTATAAATGACCAAATGCTGTGGCATACCCAGAGCATTTCACAATGACAATTTGGAGTGTGAACGTCGTTGCCGACATTCAAGTGTAGACAATTTATATCTAAAGATTTGCACTCATAGCATACACAGAAGATGCTGGTATAATAGAGACATTCTCAGTAAGAACTGCATCACCGAGGCTTCTCAAGAAAGTGAGGTGTGCTAAAACACGGAGGATTGCAAAGTGGCTAACACGTTTCTTTCATGGAGCTCACTGGGACGATCGTGGTATACCTTATAAAGAATTGATGACGTCACTTCGTATATTCAATCATCGTGAAGCTATCATCTACGGCAAAGGCGACGAGAAGATGACATGGATGCAGCGAATCTTCAAGTTTGCTTCTATTCATGACCTTGAATCCAACATGTACCTTGCTATCCTTCAGCTCAAGAAGAAGATGTGTGAAAATAATGTTGTGTCAGCTTATGAAAACGTAAAATTACTTTTAAGTAGGATTGATGAAAATAAATGATTTTTTTTACGTCACATTCTGTGTTTTTCTTTCTTTCTATCTAGCTCCTACTTAGATGGTACGTAGCTTTGCCAAGATTGTACATCTGTAGCTTTGTTCAAGCACAGGAGATATAATTTCAGCCATGTTTTCTATATATCTTTGGAAGCGGGCACGATCACGCGGCCGGCCGAAGTGGGCAAGTGGTTCTAGGCGCTACAGTCTGGAACTGCGCGACCGCTACGGTCGCAGGTTCGAATCCTGCCTCGGGCATGGATGTGTGTGATGTCCTTAGGTTATTTAGGTTTAAGTAGTTGTAAGTCCTAGGGGACTGATGACCTCAGAAGTTGAGTCCCATAGTGCTCAGAGCCATTTGAACGATCACGCGCCACCTGTTCCCCACGAAATAGCATGCAATTATTACATGTACTTCGTTTTCCTCCATCTTAAACGTCACCTCTCTCATTCTTAAAACTAATATATTGTGCATCTTGCACAGCCTTCATATATTTGTAAGGGTAGGGATCTGTGAAATAACAACATAGATGAATGGTAACGAATAACAGTTTTTTATTCAGACATAAATACTCACAGTAGTAATACAGCTTTACATCCACAAATCTTGTTGTTTTTATTATACACAAAGAAATACTGCTTTTAAATTCACAGTTCTTGTTACTGTTTGAAAATTTTTTATTCACAGTTCTTGGTCTTGCAAATAATAGTACTGTTTGAAATTTTTTTTTAATTTACATTGCAGTACTGATAAGAACTATTGCAGAGGTATGGTTTCTTTTACTCTAATACTAGTGAAATTCCATCCAAACAGAACTTAATTTATACGTTGAACTGGGTGGTTCGAAACAATTTCCATCTCAAGCAGCTGAAATAATTAAACAATACAATGAAGCGGATGGTCCTAAAATGTTCATCCCAAACAGCTGAACTAAATTGAACTCGGTGAAACTCACATTTAAAACTAGTATGACTTGGACAGCTAACGGTAGGTGAAACTTAAAAAAATAATCTATTTAACATGCACTCACACAATCGCACACGCGCATGAAGGGCAAAGGGGAGACATACGCCAGATTATTTTTTCCTTCATTTACAATTTTTTAAATATTTTGATGACTTAAATTCAATTTTAAATATTTTTATATATATTGCACATTTTTAACGTTTTTTTATAATTTTTTCCCAGGACATACTGCTTATATATTAATGCATACATATTATGCTACTTATTCAAAAAAATAAACGGAATATAATTACACTCAGGCATACATACACTACTAGCCATTAAAATTGCTACACCAAGAAGAAATGCACATGATAAACGGGTATTCATTGCACAAATATATTATACTAGAACTGACATGTGATTACATTTTCACGCAATTTGGGTGCATAGATCCTGAGAAATCAGTACCGAGAACAACCACCTCTGGCCGTAATAACGGCCTTGATACGCCTGGGCATTGAGTCAAACAGAGCTTGGATGGCGTGTACAGGTACAGCTGCCCATGCAGCTTCAACACGATACCACAGTTCATCAAGAGTAGTGACTGGCGTATTGTGACGAGCCAGTTGCTCGGCCACCATCGACCAGACGTTTTCAGTTGGTGAGAGATCTGGAGAATGTTCTGGCCAGGGCAGCAGTCGAACATTTTCTGTATCCAGAAAGGCCCGTACAGGACCTGCAACATGCGGTTGTGCATTATCGTGCTGAAATGTAGGGTTTCGCAGGGATCAAATGAAGGGTAGAGCCACGGGTCGTAACACATCTGAAATGTAACGTCCACTGTTCATAGTGCCGTCAATGCGAACAAGAGGTGACCGGGACGTGTAACCAATCATACCATCACTTCGGGTGATACGCCAGTATGGCGATGACGAATACACGCTTCCTATGTGCGTTCACCGCGAAGTCACCAAACACGGATGCGACCATCATGATGCTGTAAACAAAACCTGGATTCATCCGAAAAAATGACGTTTTGCCATTCGTGCACCCAGGTTCGTCGTTGAATACACCATCACAGGCGCTCCTGTCTGTGATGCAGCGTCAAGGGTAACCGAAGCCATGGTCTCCGAGCTGATAGTCCATGTTGCTGCAAACGTCGTCGAACTGTTCGTGCAGATGGTTGTTGTCTTGCAAACGTCCCCATCTGTTGACTCAGGGATCGAGATGTGGCTGCACGATCCGTTACAGCCATGCGGATAAGCTGCCTGTCATCTCGACTGCTAGTGATACGAGGCCGTTGGGATCCAGCACGGCGTTCCGTATTACCCTCCTGAACCCACCGATTCCATATTTTGCTAACAGTCATTGGATCTCGACGAACGGGAGCAGCAATGTCGCGAAACGATAAACCGCAATCGCGATAGGCTACAATCTGACCTTTATAAAAGTCGGAAACGTGATGGTACGCGTTTCTCCTCCTTACACGAGGCATCACAACAACGTTTCACCAGGCAACGCTGGTCAACTGCTGTTTGTGTATGAGAAATCTGTTGCAAACTTTCCTCATGTCGGCACGTTGTAGGTGTCGCCACTTGCGCCAATCTTGTGTGAATGCTCTGCAAAGCTAATCATTTGCATATCACAGCATCTTCTTCCTGTCGGTTAAATTTCGCGTCTGTAGCACGTCATCTTTGTGGTGTAGCAATTTTAATGGCCAGTAGTGTATTTACACAGACGTCCAGAATCAAACGCTCTCACAGACATACACAGAGACACACATAAGCACTCACACGTGCAGGCTCACCATAGATCACAGATACAATATTTACACTAAGGTAAAGGAGCCATACTATTCAGCACGAGCTCTCACTCTGTTACTCACTCACTCTCTCTCTCTCTCATACACGCCTTCTGAGTCCCCCACCCCAACCATGCTTCAGGTAAATAGCATGAGTACGGGAGGGCTTCGATCCCGTCATCACAAATGGCTCTTTTTTATCGTCATGAGGTGGCAATCTGACTTTAGATTGCAGCACAGTGTACACCTCGTGGCCTCGTAATCGTATACCATTTTGCTGTACAAAATGCGAAGGCTGCGGCAGAGCACCGCAATCACCACCGTACAGACACCGCAAGTAGTCTTTGACTGTAATGACACGTGATGCCGCACGTCGCACACCCTTAGCCCGCTTCTGGGTGGCTCCATCTATTGTACGATATGCATACATTTTGGATCTTAGACCCACAATCTCCACAATCGGCAATCCATCCATGTCAAATTCATTACTGTGACATCTAATCACTTCATATGGATCGCAGTTCTTCACCCAAGAGATGAAGCTATCTGTATCCATGTAAAGTAACTTTGTTTCCACAAAATGAGTTTTGGCAAACTAATAGTGGAAGCAGTACCTACAGAGATTGGAGATGCCCAGTATACACATACCCAAGTAGATTGATTTCGTAAATTCTACTGAAAGCATCGATATCTCCACAGCAACAAAGATCTCATTGAAACTAGTGACCCGCTTAAAATTTGTTCTGATGATCCACTTTCTCACACCTAAACGCCCATCCCATTTGGTCCTAATCAAAATACCACGTTCATTTCTTACATTCTGCCTGATTTTACCGAAAATGGAATTATTGATCAATTTACAAAGATCTTTTTCGAAATCGCTAGTCGCACCCGCCCTCTTTCCGGTGTTTAATTCGATATACATTCGATATACTCCTTCAACCGTGGGGACTGATTGAAAGAGATGGCCAGGATGATTCTACCTAGCTCCATCCCTAAACTGAGACACCGCTGGAGATCACAATAACGTATTACATATCTCTGCTTGTGTCCAACAGTGGTAATCAGTTTAGGGATTGTGCTCCCTAGCGGAACTTGTTTCTCCGGGCATAACGCTAAGTCACTTGTCATTTCATGCAGACTAACAGGGTGTATGAGGTCTTCCTCCACCTCGTACCCTACATCAGAATTAGCCGCCAGACCCAACATTTTTCGCCTAATCCCTCTGATTCGTTTTTGGGCATCCATTGAAATCCACCAAACAGCACTGGCTGCATCACAGTGTGCCCGTATAAGTTATTCACATCCAAATATAAAATATAACTTGAATCGAGGGATGCGTTGAACCTGCACCCATACGTGGATTTTTAGCCTTGGCGTGTCTATGGACACACTGGCAGTCCTCCACGGATCCAGTGGTCAAAGAAAAGAAGCATATCAGCATCAGTTAAAAGTTCGATGCTGCGCCTCGTTTTCTTGAACATTGTTTCCGAGGGCAACCCAGGTGTCGTGTAATGAAAGGCAGGTTTCAGAGAGTATGTGGCCATATATAGACTCCGGAACTTTTCAAAAGCATCTGCAAGCAAGCGTACATTGGTGACCATGTGTAGTCTTGCGTATTCACCCAAATTTGGAATGTTGAATTCCCGCCAGACATTCACGACATGGTTATAATCTGCACAAGTTATGGCATCGCCTCCGGGAGTACTGGTAAAAGGCGATATGTCGGGTAACCTGGTTTCGTCGAGTTTCACCTTACTATCTAGATACTCATAAGGGGAAACTCCTTTCTAGTCACAAGCTGAAACTATTCCTCTCCGGAGTATGCAGATCAAGGGATATGCATATCCTCCCGGGGCAGACTTTCATTGAGTTTTTGGAGTGGTGCCTGCATAAAACGTAGCGTGTCAAGAAAGCCGAGCGTAATTTTTGGCGTCACTCATTTGCAGAATGAAATACACACAACAATAAAAGTTATGCATCACCTCGGTTCCAAGAGTTCGGAAACCTCTACAGAAAATTGGAATAGAGATCAACATAAACATCATTTCCACCCTTTTTATTGCTCATGAAAACCACACATTGCATATTGTACCACCATTCAGAAGAGGTGGTCGAGGTTGCTGTACACACCGGTACCACTAATACCCAGTAGCGTTGATGCATGCCTGTATTTGTTGAGGCATACTATCCACAAGTTCATCAAGGCACTTTTGGTCCAGATTGTCCCACTCCACAACGGAGATTCGGCGTAGATCCCTCAGAGTGGTTGGTGGGTCATGTCATCCATAAACAGCCCTTTTCAATCTATCGCAGGCCTGATCGATAGGGTTCATGTCTGGAGAACGTGCTGGCCACTCTAGTCGAGCGATGTCGTTATCATGAAGAAAGTCATTCACAAGATGTGCACAATGGGGGTGTGAATTGTCGTCCATGAAGACGAAATCCTCGCCAATATGCTGCCGATACGGTTGCACTATCGGTCGGAGGATGGCATTCACGTATCGTACAGCCATTATGGCGCCTTCCATGACCACCAGCAGCGTACGCCGGCCCCACATAATGCCACCTGAAAACAGCAGGGAACCTCCACCTTGCTGCACTCGCTGGACAGTGTGTCTAAGGCGTTCAGCATGAGCGGGTTGCCTCCAAACGCGTCTAAGATGATTGTCTGGATGAAGGCCTATGCGACGCTCATCGGTGAAGAGAACGTTATGTCAATTCTAAGTGGTCCATCCGCCATGTTGTTGGACCCATCTGTACCGTGCTGCATGGTGTCGTGGTTGCAAAGATGAACCTCAGCATGGATGTCGGGAGTGAAGCTGCGCATCATGCAGCCTATTGCACACAGTTTGAGTCGTAACACGATGTCCTGTGGCAGCACAAAAAGCATTATTCTACATGGTGGTGCTGCCGTCAGGGTTCCTTCTAGCGATAATCCATAGGTAGTGGCCATCCACTGCAGTAGTAGCCCTTGGGCGGTCTGAGCGAGGTATGTCATTGACAGTTCCTGTCTTTCTATATCTCCTCCATCTCTGAACAACATCGCTTTGGTTCACTCCAAGATGTCTGGACACTTCCCTTGTTGAGAACCCTTCCTGTCACAGAGTAACAATGCGGACGTGATCGAACTGCGGTATTGACCGTCTAGGTACGGTTGAACTACAGACAACATGAGTCATGTACCTCCTTCCTGGTGGACTGACTGGAACTGATCAGCTGTTGGACCCCCACCTGTCTAATAGACAGTGTTCATGCATGGTTGTTTACATCTTTGGGCCCATTTAGTGACATCTCTGAACGTCAAAGGGACTGTGTCTGTGATACAATACCCACAGTCAACGTATATCTTCAGGAGTTCTGCGAACCGGGGCGATGCAAAACTTTTTTTGATGTGTGTATAATTCTCAACACTCTCAGGCAGGGCACTTACCTGATTTTTCTCCCAGCCGAAATTAACCAATTGCTCAACAAGAAAGTGAGCGTCATACCCAATTACATTATGGGAGAAGACGGGTATGTGTCATGGTAACTGATACTTCAAATTCCATGCATTGTGAGCTGCACCACAGAACTTCCCCGCAAGATGACAATGACCCCTACTTGGAGTTCCAGCTTTTCTATCTAACGGCAGTCCAAAAATATGACAGTTAACCTAACTGCATCATTGTATGATTTTTTATCCTCCTTCGATTCAACCATGGGGATGTTGGTACTATAAAGCCTGTCAACATCCCATGAGAGTTTTTCAAGTTCAGTGAGCAGCCAATCCACAGGATTACCTCTGACATAAGATTCCTAGAGGTTAAGACTTGAATCATATGAACATGCAAGTTGGTATGCCGCTGCATACGATATGTGTTTTTGCGTGAAGGTGGTATGTGACGCTAAGGGGTTCGCTTCACAGCGGGTGATAGGGCCAATGAGACAGTCGAATTCTTCGTATACAACAAGCTGACATCATCCCTGGTTATGAGCATTCTTGACTTTAATGGACTCGTTTTCTTCTGTAGGCATAACAACATATACTGGTTACTTGGATTCACAGTCCTCCAGATGTCTTTTTAAATACTTTTTTTTTTTTGAAAAGTTGTTTAGACACCTGAAGCATATGTGTTTCTTATCTTTATGTTTCGACAGAGGGTTGTAAAGGAGGTGGGACATGTCCTTTATCCATAAGTAATACTGATTATCACCATCAGAGAAGAGCAGCATGTTTACATGAAGATCACGTTCACCCACATATTTCGAAAAATGGAGTGGTCCAACTACAGTATGCTTGTCTTGCTCATCTGGCTCGCTTTCCTGCTTATTCTTCAGGCCATAAACGTGAACCGATATTCCGGGATTTTATGCCTCAAATTTTGGTATGTCCTCAATCTTTACAGGGAACTCGATACCATCAAAATTATAACTTCCGAGGATTCTATTCTTTGGTACATTGTATGTTGGTGTGCGCTCGAGATGATATCTGAGATGGTAATTTCTTTCGCAAGCCAGAATTGACTATGCAAAACAAGCGTTATCCTTTTTATTTTAAACGTTAATATAAGCCTGCTTGTTCTTAATATCCTCAGGGAGTTTGATATAACTGGACCGTCCATTTAAAGGGTGATAGACATGAATATGGATGTCGAAATGTAGTATTTGGCAGAGTGCATTAGTTGACCCTCTTACTTCCATCTCAGAGAACCAGGTTAGTATAGCACCCAAGATGGATTCACGATACCACTCGACGATTGATGTGATCTGAGATATAACGCCATCATCATCCCTGATGCAGTGCCTGCTTTTCTCCTCAACAGCACCCTGCTGTTTGAGAGGGTGAGTCAACTCGCAGCGGAGTGCTGTGTTACATTTAATGGCATTATATCCCGTATCATCTAGGGCTTGGAACAACTCTCCCTCCAGCACTGGGAGGCATGCTTCTAGAAACGTGTCTGGGTCGCCATACCCCCGAGCCAGATTCTCAATTCTAGTAAACGTGATATGCCCTTCAAAGGCCCTAGCAATCACCAAGTATTCTAGAGGGCTCGTGACGTAGCTAATCTGATGTCCTTCACTATCAAGATGGGATAGAGCACTGCCTCAAGATTTTTTAAGTATCTGCTGTAAACAAACAGCACAAGCTCTTTGGCTTGCTGGCGACTTCAGTTTTCAGCTGCTGCTGCTCTAATACTAGAACAACAGTAGAAATGTTATAAGCACTTGTTACGATTTGAATACTTTAAGAGATGTTTTCTGAACATGTTAACTATCACACACAGAATTTTGAGATGTACTTACATGTTGGTAGCACAACTTCTTCGTCTTGCTAGCGACTTTCAGCTTCCAGCTGGCGTTCTATTTCTGCAACATTTCGGGAATGAATGCTGCAATAGCAAAGAAAAAGGAACTTTTATAACCACTTTTTACGAAAATGTATCACAATCTCGAAAAATTTGAATACTTCGGCTACGAAATTTAATAACTGTCGCAATTTGAACGCATAACTTTTTTATAAACACTTACATGGCAGTTGACCCAAGTTTGGCCGTTTCCCACCATCACTACCGCTGGCATCACCGCTGGTTAACCGCTTCATATTGCAGAAATCACACGGACACAACTACTCACTGTCAAAGACTGACGATGATTGTGGTAGGGGGTGGGCTTTATATATCTTCAGAATCCACCCTCTATTTTGTAGAGAACGAATAGGAACTCAGAATGCAATACCAACAAGTTATATCCTGCCTTCTTTTAGTTTCAAGGAGGCTTGGTGGAGGTGTTTGAGGAACAAAGCATGGTTGAAAAGGAGAAAAAATATTCTGAGACAAACATCCTTTGTTTGCTGGCAAGTGAATGGAAAAAAAACGACACATCTGCTACATTTAGAAAAACACCCTTTGTTCATTCTGAGACAGATAGATTGTCTGACACGCCCAACGCCAGCTGCATCCCTCGAAATATATGTTGCTCTTTTCGTTAGGACACAGCTGTGGGGGAAGACGCTAACCTTCTAGAACAAATCTATTGTCCATTGTATATGCCCAACAAAGCGCGCTTTGAGAACGGCATTGTATGTTACAGTCATCTGCCGATTTCCAACTGCTGGCTCCCATCCCCCTATGGTATGGAAGCCGTGGGAGGGGGGGGGGGGGGCAAGTGCACGTGGTCATCGTGTAGATTGCCGGACACTGAACCTAGCGGCGCATGTAGCAAGGGTTGTGTCATCTAAGGCCTGTGGAGAGCAACAAACGGGCATGGCACGGCGCCCTTTCATCTCAAGCGCCCCAGAGGAGGGCAGAAGGAGGTAGGCGGGTCTGGACAGGACAGCGAGGCATGGCAGCTGTAGCAGGCGTCATGAATATTGTCGGGTATAGGATGAAAGGAGCCCCCCGAGGTCACACGGGGCGACGTGGTGCAGAAGGCGGGGAAGGGATAAATCCTGGCACACCACTATTGCACTTGTGCCCGGCATGCAGCACGGTGTATCTTAATGACTTTGTGATCTCAGTATACGAAGCGATCGGGAGTTAAACAAGACTATCCCTGTCCTATAAAATGCAAATTATGTCCTTTTCAGAGCATAATTCAACGATTTCCCAGCTTTTGAATTTTTTCCCGATTTCTATCACCTATTCCAGTTTTATAAACGATTTCCATCCCCAATTTCCGTTAATATTACGTCCTCTGAATTGAAAATTGAACTGTACAGCAAAACTTTGGAATTGCCACCAAAATTCGAAATTACACCCAAAATTCGAAATTCCCGCCAATAGGGTAGGTGGGGGAGAGGTAGGGAGAGGGGGGGGGATGGGGGAGGGAGCTGAGGAAAACATACGACGTCATTTCGGGGGAGGTGGGGGTGGGAATGGTTGGGGTTAATTAATTGATCAATTTAATTAATTTGCATATCAATTTGATACCATAACTGAGACCATGCCCTTCTCAGCCTCCTACTTACCGTAACGAAAATGAAACCCACATTATTTTGCTTCCTGTTACACCAATACTGTAGTATCAAAATGCCCACCATTCGATTCGACACATGCTTCATTATGGTGAACCCAGTTTCGCCGCACTCGTTCACACACACGCACATTTGTCTTTATGGTGTTGGCAGCATCGAAAATCCTCTTTATATGTTCGTCCACATTATTTACTTGCTGAGCATAAACAAGTTCCTTCATGTGGCCCCAAAAGTAAAAGACCAGTGGATTTAAATCAGGACTGCGTGCTGACCATCGATATGGACGAGAATGTCCTATCCATTGTCCGAGAAATTGTGGAGGAACCATATATTATGACGTTTGGCTAACAGGATATTTTCTAATACAGTTGGTAGCTATGTTTCCGCTAGAAAGATTCGGTAATTGTCACCAGTCAGTCGTGCAGATAAAACGTAAGGCCCAATACTATAATCATTGATTATACCTGCCCATACATTTACTGAAAAGCGGCGCTGAAAATTTGCTGCTAGTACTTGGCGCAGATTGTGTCCACTGCACGTGTGCATGTTATGGAAATTGGTTATTCCGTCTCCAGTGAAATACGCTTCATCTGTGACGAATATTTTGTTTACCAAATCAAGCTGCCCACTTTAACAAGAATCGCTCTGAGTATTCTCGTCGCGGAAGAAAATCTTGCTCTTCCAACGCTTGTGCGCGTTGAATGTCGTAAGGCTATAGTCGCTCCTCTTTCAAAGCGCGATGAACGACAGTGTGCGATACACCCAGTTGGCGGACGATGCTTCTATTATTCTGGGTAGGATCTTCATGGATGCGGTCCAGCATATGTTCCTCAGCACGTCCAGCTTGTGCGGCAATTCTCCGAGAGGACCATCACACCACCCGGAAGATCACAGTTTGACCCCTTTCAAACTCGCTCATTTCATGATGGTGATGATGTTTGGTTCGTAGGGCGCTCAACTGCGCGCGCATACCATGTCCCAACTTTTTCACAGTCCAATTTTGTTCACAGTCCAATCTATTCACTATCACGAATGATGATGAAATGATGAGGACAACACAAACACCCAGTCTCCAGGTAGAGAAAATCCACAACCTGGCTGGGAATCGAACCCGGGACCCCGTGATCCAGAGGTAGCAACGCTAACCACTAGACTATGAGCTGCGGACTCGCGTATTTGGCTGCAGGAAGCACGAGTTCATCTCTGTGGCATGGTTGCATGCTTGCTTCATACGTTTGCACCATACTGAGTCTTCTGGCTGTGAGCATTCTGTAGGGTAGACATAGATGGCGCGCTGGTAGCTATGCCACTACGCTATCTGTCGGCGGACGACATTGAAACCATTATCAGTACATCTACTGTCCCACAGATGGCTCATGCCGTCATCAGATCAAAATCTACGTCATCTTTCCAGGTGTACTATTTTTTCAGGCTGTATGTTACGCACTCGTCATTAGAGGAGGGAGCTGTACGTAGAGGACAGTGTTCCTAGAAACATGTTCTTTGGTTGGTGTTTAGTGCAGCATTTATAAATATTTCGAGATCTACATATTTAACTGCTATATAATTTATGAAAGCTATTTGGAATACATTGTTAATACTTCAGTTACAGGTTGATATGGCAAGTAAAATTCTACATATTTTCAAAACTAGTTATGAAATATATGGGTGGTGAAACCATACGTCGTCCGTCGTGCACCGCCTTGTACCTTGAAACAGAAAAAAGTCTTTTGCCGTGGAGCATGTGATATTTGCAACTTAACTGAGGCTTTGTTAACGTTTAAACTATTTTACCTGTCTTGAACACGGAAACTTCTGTTAGTTTCCAGTAGTTTCTCTTTGAAAATGTATTTAACGTATTACCGGTTTCTGATAAAGACCCGGTTAATTTGATTTCACATACTGATTAATGGACTATATCAGAGTAATTATGTAACAGGCAGACGACTAAATACAATACTGACACAATTTTCTCGATTACAACGCTTTTACATTTCAATAGAATAGTTAGTTCTAGTTACAAGACCATATTGCACATTGTAACATGTTTCCATATTAGGAAAAACCTTAATTTCCAAAGTAACTTAAGTAATTTCAGAAAAAGGCTGCAGCACATGAAAAGGGAATACCATCTTTTAAAAATTGACTAAAAATATATTAAACTTCTATTACAGGGCTAGCTAGAGGCAAAATTCAGAAAAGTGTTCCAAAGTACAATCCTCTCCCCTACTATACACAATCAATTATGTACACAAACCTTCAATGTGACTCAGTCTATACAGGGTGGTCCATTGATAGTGACCGGGCCAAATATCTCACGAAATAAGCAACAAACGAAAAAACTACAAAGAACGAAACTTCTCTAGCTTCAAGGGGGAAACCAGATGGCGCTAAGGTTAGCCCGCTAGATGGCGCTGCCATAGGTCAAACGGATATCAACTGCGTTTTTTTTAAAAATAGGAACCCCCATTTTTTATTACACATTCGTGTAGTACGCAAAGAAATATGAATCTTTTAGTTGGACCACTTTTTTCGCTTTGTAATAGATGGCACTGTAATAGTCACAAACGTACAAGTACGTGGTATCACGTAACATTCCGCCAGTGCGGACGGTATTTGCTTCGCGATACATTACCCGTGATAAAATGGACCGTTTACCAACTGCGGTAAAGGTCGATATCGTGCTGATGTATGCCTATTGTGATCAAAATGCCCAACGGGTGTGTGCAATGTATGCTGCTCGGTATCCTGGACGACATCATCCAAGTGTCCGCACCGTTCGCCGGATAGTTACGTTATTTAAGGAAACAGGAGGTGTTCAGCCACTTGTGAAACGACCACCACGACCTGCAACAAATGATGATGCCCAAGTAGGTGTTTTAGCTGCTGTCGCGGATAATCCGCACATCAGTAGCGGACAAATTGCGCGAGAATCGGCAATCTCAAAAACGTCGATGTTGAGAATGCTACATCAACATCGATTGCACCCGTACCATATTTCTATGCACCAGGAATTGCATGGCGACGACTTTAAACGTCGTGTACAGTTCTGCCACTGGGCACAAGAGAAATTACGGGACGATGACGGATTTTTTGCACGCGTTCTACTTAGCGACGAAGCGTCATTCACCAACAGCGGTAACGTAAACCGGCATAATATGCACTATTGGTCAACGGAAAATCCACGATGGCTGCGACAAGTGGAACATCAGTAACCTTGGCGGGTTAATGTATGGTGCGGCATTATGGGAGGAAGGATAATTGGTCCCCATTTTATCGATGGTAATCTAAATGGTGCAATGTATGCTGATTTCCTACGTAATGTTCTACCGATGTTACTACAAGATGTTTCACTGCATGACAGAATGGTGATGTACTTCCAACATGATGGATGTCCGGCACATAGCTCGCGTGCGGTTGAAGCGGTATTGAATAGCATATTTCATGACAGGTGGGTTGGTCGTCGAAGCACCATACCATGGCCCGCACGTTCACCGGATCTGACGTCCTAGGATTTCTTTCTGTGGGGAAAGTTGAAGGATATTTCCTATCGTGATCCACCGACAACGCCTGACAACATGCGTCAGCGCATTGTCAATGCATGTGCGAACATTACGGAAGGCGAACTACTCGCTGTTGCGAGGAATGTCGTCACACGTATTGCTAACTGCATTGAGGTTGACGGACATCATTTTGAGCATTTATTGCATTAATGTGGTATTTACAGGTAATCACGCTGTAACATCATGCCGCGCGACTGCTACGGTCGCAGGTTCGAATCCTGCCTGTGTGATGTCCTTAGGTTAGTTAGGTTTAAGTAGTTCTAAGTTCTAGGGGACTGATGACCACAGATGTTAAGTCCCATAGTGCTCAGAGCCATTTAACATCATGCGTTCTCAGAAATGGTAAGTTCACAAAGGTACATGTATCACATTGGCACAACCGAAATAAAATGTTCAAACGTACCTACGTTCTGTATTTTAATTTAAAAAACCTACCTGTTACCAGCTGTTCGTTTAAAATTGTGAGCCATGTGTTTGTGAGTATTACAGCGCGATCTATCACAAAGCCAAAAAAGTGGTCCAACCAAAACATTCATATTTCTTTACCTACTACACGAATATGTAATAAAAAATGGGGGTTCCTATTTAAAAAACGCAGTTGATATCCGTTTGACCTATGGCAGCGCCACCTAGCAGGCGAACCATAGCGCCATCTGGTTTCCCGCTTCAAACTAGACAAATGCGTTCTTTGTAGTTTTTTCGTTTGACGCTTATTTCGTGAGATATTTGGCCTGGTCACGATCAATGGACCACCCTGTATATTAGTGAAAACTGAGTCAAAATCGCTACAGTAGTTCCTGAGAACAGCCACAACATACAGACAGAAAAACGTGGCGGACGACTTTAATTTATAACTTGTACAGACGCAAGTGAATACTTAATTGAAATTATGTAATGAATTCTAAATGCCATGAAAATGCGGTACGTGTGTTTTTGATGTGTAAAAAATATTGACTCATCTACATACAATGATAATCGGTATTCAGGGGCATCTAAATTTAGATAGGAAAAGCAGGGGGATGTTCCTGTTCAACAGAAAGACGTAAAGGCGCCAAAGGAAAAGGAAGAAGGCAGTAGCTGTGTGTGCGCCAACCAAGAACAGCGCAACCTGAAAGAGACTAGCGTAGAATGAACTTGCCTGGCGTAAGCAGCTGGATGAAACAGCCTTGGGTGGACGTTATTTCTAAATCTACAAGTACACCAGAAACCACGGTACAGTGTATCGTGGAGTATACTTCACACCAATATTACCGAATTTCTATCATATTCCATGCCCGTATTGAGCGAGAGGGAAATGAGTGTCCATATGACTTTGCACCTGCTCTGCTCTCGCTTAACTTACTCTCAACACCACTACGCGAGGTATACGATGGTTGGTGCATAACGGTCCTTCTTCGAATACCAGTTCTCTAAATTCATCCAACAGGGTTGGACCTGCGTTGTCTTTCTACCGACGATTCCCTTTATTTCCCCTAGCATTCCTGTTATTTTCCTATAGGCTACACCACACTGTTACGATCCTATCAGACCATTTCTTATTTGTTCAATGTGCGTTGTTGTGCCATGGTAAGGTCTCCAAACACTGGAACAATGCTCCAGAATTGGTCGCACTAGCGTCTTGTGCGTGGTTTCCCAACTGGTGCACACTGGATTCGCATTCGGGAGGCCGACGGTCCAATCCCGCGTCCGGCCACATTGATTGAGGGTTTCCGTGATTTCCCTAAATCGCTTCAGTCAAATGCCGGGATGGTTCCTTTTGTCGGAGAACGGCCGCCTTCCTTCCCTAATCCGATGAGACCGATGATCTCGCTGTTTGGTCTCTCCACCAAATCAAGCCAACCCAACTGGTGCACTGCAACTTCCAAAACCTTCCAAGTAAATTTAAGTCTTCCATTCGCCCTCCCTGAAGCTTATTTTACGTGATCGTCCCATTTCATATGTCTTCTTAGGCCGTGTCCTACGTTAAGTAGAAGAAGCGGTCGACAGCTTCAGATGACAAAACACAGAAGCATGTGTAGTAACGGAAGTGTCCTAGGCGAGTGACGTCCACAGCGATGCCTGTCCTCTGCTACAACCTGCGACGTCGGTATTCAAACGTGTTTGAATCTTGTCGCTGCAGCACGCGCGACACTGAGAGTGACATCTACGAGTCTTCTCGGCGAAGTACTAGAGCAGACGAGCCGGCTGCTATGAAATACTAATCATCCAATTTTAAGAAAACTATTACGTGATATTTTCGATCGATGAAGGACTGAATTTATTTTCCTTATTCGTCATAGTTACTGAGCTACACGAAACTAAATAAATGACTATGAAATTTTTAAGGTAAAATCGCATTGCATATAGTTCACTTTAGGTCATTCATTAATGGCTATGAAATAAAGCCAACATATCGAAGCTATATTTAAAGTTGAGAGCGGAATGACATCTATTATCATTCTCGAGATATTGGCTTTTATATCCGCGCATGGCACCCGAATCGTTTTCTGCGCATCGGGAATCAAGTGGTCGTAAAAATCGGAATGTTTCAGAAACGGTTGAAGATATTGAAACGAGGTTTTTTGGAAATGACAACTCGCAAAATGGACGTATCTTGTCTTGTTATTAACGCTCCAAAGTTTCCGTCAAATGTCTGAGCGGAGCGAAAACAAGACTCCCTATAAATTACACAATGAGTTTTTGTCAGAATTTTCATAGTCAAATAATGAGTGAGGAACGGGCAAATGACGTATAAAAGTGACCAGCGTGAGATCCAGTATTGCAAGAAAATATTTAATTGCTTGAAGGTAATCAGGGTAACTAAGGAAAACTTAATTACTGGTTTGAGGAAAAATTTAAATATTCCACCAATAGCTGCTGCTAGCTACGTAAATGAAGTGTCAAAAAGTTCATCTCTTCAAGGCCTAGTTATCTTGTGCATAAAAAGATACATTGCTGTGATATTTAATTGTCAAAAAGGCTTCCTTCGAATCAAGTAATAAGGTTAAGAATTTCGAGAACAGAAGATGCTAGGGAGGCAAATGAAGTGTCAATAAGATCATACTTTCTGTATTTAAAAAAAATGGTTCAAATGGCTCTGAGCACTATGGGACTTAACTTCTAAGGTCATCAGTCCCCTAGAATTTAGAACTACTTAAACCTAACTAACTTAAAGACATCACACACATCCATGCCCGAGACAAGATTCGAACCTGTGACCGTAGCGGTCGCGCGGTTCCAGACTGTAGCGCCTAGAACCGCTTGGCCACCCAACCGTCTTTCTGTGTAAAACTTGAAAATAAGCAAATGAAAGTAATCTGCGAAATATTTTGTGAAATGATTTGTCTAAAAGAAATAAAATCGATCAGAGAAATACGTGCTGTGCCTTTGAATGATGCTTGAAATCATGTACAGAAAATGAAGAGCATCAAAAGTTTCTCTAAAACGTTTTGTTTCTTGCTTTTAGACAAATCATTTCACAAAACGTTATACTTTCTTTTCAAAAATGTTGCATGCTTTACTTGTGCAGACTATTTAAATTAATTTAAGCGCTTGTCTTAACACTGATTGCTGATGAATTACGTTCTAAACAATCGAATATCAGTAAAATTTCACGGTTGTTCATTGTGTTTTATTAGGAATTTAATGTGTGTGACATTCTGGGATAGGTGCGTATACACTTAAGGATCATGTACAGGGTTATTACAAATGATTGAAGCGATTTCACAGCTCTATAATAACTTTATTATTTGAGATATTTTCAAAATGCTTTGCACACACGTACAAAAACTCAAAAAGTTTTTTTTAGGCATTCACAAATGTTCGATATGTGCCCCTTTAGTGATTCGGCAGACATCAAGTCGATAATCAAGTTCCTCCCACACTCGGCGCAGCATGTCCCCATCAATGAGTTCGAAAGCATCGTTGATGCGAGCTCGCAGTTCTGGCACGTTTCTTGGTAGAGGAGGTTTAAACACTGAATCTTTCACATAACCCCACAGAAACAAATCGCATGGGGTTAAGTCGGGAGAGCGTGAGGCCACGACATGAATTGCTGATCACGATCTCCACCACGACCGATCCATCGGTTTTCCAATCTCCTGTTTAAGAAATGCCGAACATCATGATGGAAGTGCGGTGGAGCACCATCCTGTTGAAAGATGAAGTCGGCGCTGTCGGTCTCCAGTTGTGGCATGAGCCAATTTTCCGCGGGCTACGCGTGAAACTTGCCCGCACGCGTTCAACCGTTTCTTCGCTCACTGCAGGCCGACCCGTTGATTTCCCCTTACAGAGGCATCCAGAAGCTTTAAACTGCGCATACCATCGCCGAATGGAGTTAGCAGTTGGTGGATCTTTGTTGAACTTCGTCCTGAAGTGTCTTTGCACTGTTATGACTGACTGATGTGAGTGCATTTCAAGCACGACATACGCTTTCTCGGCTCCTGTCGCCATTTTAGTCTCACTGCGCTCTCGAGCGCTCTGACGGCAGAAACCTGAAGTGCGGCTTCAGCCGAACAAAACTTTATGAGTTTTTCTATGTATCTGTCGTGTGTCGTGACCATATGTCAACGAATGGAGCTACAGTGAATTTATGAAATCGCTTCAATCATTTGTAATAGCCCTGTACTTCGGCAAAACATTAAAAACATACTTTGAGATGCAGTGGAAACGGTGTAGATAAAACTTGGTACATAGAATTGGTGGCAGTACTGTAACTTAGTCGGTTAAAATGTAAAAAGTAGCCAGTGTCGAATAGAACTAAACAACTTTCATGATTACAAAACTAAGATGCTACCACTACATCCAATATGCAGTATATTAAAAAGAAAATATTAGAACTTGAGAACGCAGCCAGTGAAGGTAGAATAGACTGTATTTGTGTTCAAGAACATTGGTGCAAGAGTTATGAATTAGTAAATATTAGTATTTCCCCATATAATTTATACAGTCACTATTGCTGCGTCATTAAGCAAAAACTTTACCAAACATGAGAAATTAACAGCTTCAAAAGTAGACAGTGGTATGGTGTTAGCTACCACAAATGAAAAAGAAATATTAAAGGTGATAAAGGGTCTAAAACCAAAAATGTCTGCAGATGTAGATGATTTGCCTGTGTCGCTAACTAAAAAAGTTGTCCAACAAATTATAAAGCCCCTGGAACATTTTACAATTTGTCATTCAGTGAAGGGGTGTTTCCACAGAGGTTGAAAATCTCTACTGTTAGACCTCTGTTTAAAAAAGGAGATCCATATAAAGTAGAAAATTATAGACCAATTTCCCTTCTCCAGTCATTTTCCAAAATTTTAGAGACATTAATGAAAATCAGCTCATAAATTACTTAGATGCATACAAACTTCTGAACTGCAGTCAACATGGCTTCCGTTCAGACCGCAGCACAGAACCAGCTATCCGTGCCTATAATGAATAGTTTGTCAGGAACCTTGACAGTAAAAAATGTGTAGTGTGAATCAACTTAGATCTATCGAAAGCTTTCTATACAGTAAATCACCAAATGTTGTTAAACAAGATGGAGGCAGTAGGTGTAAGAGGAGTTGTGTGGAAATGCTTTGAAGTTGTGTGGAAATGCTTTGAGTCTTATGTTCAAGACAGAACTCAGGTTGTAGAAATCATCTCAGGTCATAATAACCAGAAAATCAAGTGGGTTTCAGATGCAAAAAAAAAAGAAAGTGCAAATAGGCATCCCGCGGGCAATGTTCTTGATCCCTTATTATTCTTGCTTTATATAAATCACAAAAAGAATTGCTGCCAAAATTATGTTGTTCGTAGATGACACGAGCATAATTGTAAGTGAAGACAAAGAAATCACTATTCACCACAACAAAGTCCTGAAATGTAAACAACAATTGTTTGATGCAAACGAGTTAACATATAAGTAAAACAAACTATACACAGTATGCTAAAACAGCCCAAGGAAATGACCTCCAGTTAAAATTGAGTGACAAAGAGATAAAGTATGTGCAATCCACAAAGTTTCTGGCCATGCACATTGATAAAAACTTAAGCTAGAAAGACCATGTCATATCTACAGTACGCAGCATAGAGTATGCTAGATTAGTGTATTTTGCTTACTTTCAGTCTGTTGTGTCTTATGGTATAGTATTCTGTGGTAAAACTAAATCACTATTAATAGATACCTTCCAACTACAGAAAAGAGCTATTCGAATTATGACACGCAATTCTCAAATAACTCACTGAGGCCCCTCTTCAAACAATTACAAATACTCGAAATATCAGTGCGTCCTGTAGAACCCTTAAGTTTACTTTTTGAGTAGATGGTGGCTATTTTTTGCTTTTAAGAGTAAGGGAGCCTCCCTGGTGCTCCTGTGTTGTGAGCTAATCACCAGTACTCGTCTCCACACTGCTCTCGTTTTATGACTGTGTACTGGGCATTTTCTCCACTCAAAACTAGAAACAATTTTATTACAAATATACGAAAACCTTCCCTCAGACACAGTATCTGGAAACAAGAAAACTGTTTTTCTTCTCTGGTGGCCACAACGTCCTTTGTTTCCTTAGATGAGCTGACTGCTGCAAAGCGTTGCTTAGCGACACTTACATTATTCTTGTTGTGTTGTGATGTCGTCGATGCGGTGCGATGGAGACGACGTCAGGTGACGAACAGCGCACCCTCACATCTGCCTTCGAGGTAATTCATAATGTTCGAACACAGTATATGTTCCAAAACCCTACTGCAAATCGACGTTAGTGATATGGGCCTGTAATTCAGCGGATTACTCCTATTTCCCTATTTGGGTATTGGCGTCATTTGAGCAATTTTCTAGTTTTCAGGTACGGAACTTTCTGTGAGCGAGCTGTTGTATATAACTGCTAAATATGGAGCTATTGTATCAACATATTCTGAAAGGAATCTAACTGGTATACAATCTGGACCGGAGGCCTTGCCTTCACCGTTGTTAACGCGCAGTGAAGGTATTGATTGCGTCTTGCTACTGGTGTGCTTTATGTATGACCAGAATCTCTTTGGGTTTTCTGCCAGATTCCGAGACAGTATTTCGTTGTGGAAATTATTAAAAGCATCTCGCATTGAAGTACGCGCTATATTTAGAACTTGTGCAAAACTTTGTTAATCTTGGGGATTTTGCGTTCTTTTAAATTTGGCATGCTTTTTTCCGTTGCTTCTACACCAGCGATCTGAGCCGTTTTGTGTACCATGTGGGATCAGTACCATCACTTATTAATTTATGTGGTATACAAATCTCAGTTGCAGTCTATACTGCCACGCAGTCCAGGGCGTCTTGTCACGGTTCGCGCGGCTCACCCCGTCGGAGGTCCGAGTCCTACCTCAGGCATGAGTGTGTGTGTGTTGTCCTCAGCGTAAGTTAGTTTAAGTTAGATTAAGTAATGTGTAAGCTTCGGGACCGATGACCTCAGCAGTTTGGTTCCATAAGACCTTACCACAAATTTCTAAAGAAATTATTCCGTCGATATTATCTCTTTGAAATCATTCCACATATTTTCTACGCTTACGTGATCAGATCGGAAGGAGTGGAGACTGTCTCTTAAAAAGGCATTAAGAGCATTTTATCAGCTTTTTTAAATAGATGTACTTTGCGTTTCTTTTTTTTTAGTTGTAGGTGTTAGGTATTCAGCCTAGCAGCAACTGCCTTGTGGTCGCTAATCCCTGTATTCGTCATAATACTCCCTATCTGTCCAGGATTATTTTTTGCTAAGAGGTCAAGTATTCTTTCGCAATCATTTACGCTTCGAGTGGGCTCATAAACTAACTGCTCAAAATAATTTTCTGAGAAAGCATTGCCGGCCGAAGTGGCCGTGCGGTTAAAGGCGCTGCAGTCCGGAACCGCAAGACCGCTACGGTCGCAGGTTCGAATCCTGCCTCGGGCATGGATGTTTGTGATGTCCTTAGGTTAGTTAGGTTTAACTAGTTCTAAGTTCTAGGGGACTAATGACCTCAGCAGTTGAGTCCCATAGTGCTCAGAGCCATTTGAACCATTTTTTTTTTTTTTTGAGAAAGCATTCAGTACAATTTCGGATGACGTTTTATGCCTGCCGCCGGCTTTAAGCGTATAATTTTTCCAGCATATCGAGGGTAGATTGAAGTCACCACCGACTATAATTGTATGAGTGGGGTACCTATTTAAAATGAGACTCAAGTTTTCTTCGAACTGTTCAGCAACTATATCTTCTGAGTCGGAGGTCGGTAAAACGATCCAATTAATAGTTTAGTCTGATTGTCAAGTATAACCTCTACCCATAATGTTTCACAGCAACTATCTACTTCAATGTCACTACAAGGTGAACTGCTTCTGACAGCAATAAATACTCCACCACCAACTGTGTTTAATCTATCCTTTCTGAACACTGTTAGATGGTTTGACAAAATTTCGGCTGAACTCATTTCCAGCTTTAGCCAGCTTTCTGTACCTTTAACTATTTAAGCTTCAGTGCTTTCTATTAGGGATTGGAGCTCTGGTTATTTCCCAACACAGCTACAACAATTTACGACTACAATACCGACCGTTTCTACAACTACCTTAATGTGTTTTACTTGCCCTCTTTGAGACGGACGTCCTTTCTGTGGTTTCCTGAGACCCTCTAACCTAAAAAAACCGCGCAGTCCCTTCCACACAGGCCCCGCTACCCGTGTAGCCGCTTACTGTGCGTAGTGGACTAGACCTATTAAGCGGAACCCGGAAACCCACCACCCGATGGCGCAAGTCAAGGAATCTGCAGCCTACACGGTCACAGAACCGCCTGAGCCTCTGAATCAGATCCTCTACTCGGCTTTACACCAAAGGACCACAGTCGGTTCTGTCGACGATGCTGCAGATTGTGAGCTCCGCCTTAATTTCGCAAGCAAGACTGGCAGTATTTACCATTTCCGCTAACCACCCGAAACCAGAGAGAATCTCCTCCGATCCAAAGCGACACACGTCATTGGTACCGACATGGGCCACCACCTGCAGTTGGCTGCACCATGTACTCTTCATGGCATCCAGAAGCACCCTTTCCACATCCGAAATGACTCCCCCCGGTATGCACACGGAGTGCGCACTGGCTTCCCTCCTTGTGAGCATGTGATTATCAGCTCGACTGAGTAAATAAAGTGCAAGAAAGGCGGATCGAAAAGACCTGACAACCTTCACAGCCCTCCACCCACAATAAACTTTTACGTCCGACTTGTTGCACTTAAAAAGCTGTGGCATGTACAAGTAAAAATTTAATCTATAAATGATTAATTGTATGTCAGCCAATCTGAACCACGTAAAAGTGAAAGAGGGCGACTTTACCAGCCATACAAAGATGAAACAGGATGCACCAACAGTCAACAAACAAACATTCTCAGGTATCCCAACAGATATTGATATACAGGTTGTGTAGGTTAATTTCCCTCTTTATAAACTGTAATACAAGTCTTATTAAGAACAAACGTGTTTCGTGTTCTTTTAAAGCCTCTTCAAGGGGTCGACTTTTTTCTGTTATTTATTGCCTTTTTCGTCCTCCTCCACTTGTTTGTGTTGACTTTTTGTACAAAACACATTCACTGCACTTAACACATTTACACTTTTCTATTAGGAAATACGACTGTCCTCTAGCCATTTTTTGTTGTTCTGTAATAAACAATTAAAAAAATCTGACCACCTGAAGATGCTTTAAAATAAAGCGAAAAGTGTCTGGTCTTAATATAGCTGTATTACACTTGCTAAAGACGGCAATTAACCTATTCAACATGTATACGCGTAGCTGAGGAAAAAAGAGGCTGGAAAACATAGAAGACAACATGTAAATAAAGTGTATATATAATTAACTGCTGAGTATAGGCTGAATGCCGTGCTGGATATTGATAACATTTGATAGGAGCGTATGGTCTCTTCAAGCATCACGTTCCAACAGACAATTAAAGTAAGTAGAACTCAAATGAAACGTATTCAGCTGAAAAAAACCTGAGGTCAGAGAAGAAACATGGAAAACACTTTCAAAAACATTAACAGAAGTAAGGTATCTTCACAAAATGATGGTCTCCCTGATTCCATTGCCAAGAAACAAGTCTTTTAATTGACTTAAGGTCTAGCATTCAATAATCTCCTCATACCAACGTTCATTCACTCGTGACAAATGGAATAACTGTCGATACACGTTATGTATGACATGTGTACATAATACTTCAAGTGGGTAAATGAGTACGTACAATATGAGAATTGTAGTGTCTAAACAGAAAGCTAAACGTGAAAGTTGCAGATACACCTGAACAAAATACATGTTAGAAATGTGTCAGGGCACATGATATTACACGAACAGAAATCTGAATCAATTCCATTAAAGATAAATATGCAGATTGGATACATATGAAAACAACAAACAATGAATATATGAAGTCATTGAGGTCATAGTCAACAAATTACGAATTCACAGTGAATGCGTGTTAAGTGTGGTCATCAGGTGCCAGCCTAAGAAAAGAGTAATGTTACAATAAACAATAAAAATAAGATATTAAAGAAAATATATGCCGCGCGGAGTGGCCGCGCGGTTTAGGCGCCATGTCACGGATTGCGCGACCCCTCCCACCGGAGGTTCGAGTCCTCCCTCGGGCATGGGTGTGTGTGTGTATTGTTCTTAGCATAAGTTAAAGTTAGATTAATTAGTGTGTAAGTCTAGGGACCGATGACCTCAGCAGTTTGGTCCCTTAGGAATTCACACACATTTGAAAAGAAAATATATACCTTGTTATATATGAGTGTTCAACAAATTTGGTCGAAAACTTTATGATGGTATTTGAGCAAGGTGAGAATGGAAATCCTATTGACTCGTAACTGTTGCACTGAAAGTGTAACATGCCTACACAATGACTCTTTACTGCACTGCACCCGACATTATCACTGTAAGATGAATGGTGAATGACGAGAGACTGTCGACCACGTTCAAACATAGCAGCAGATGAGCACTACATTGTGCAAGAAGCAAGAAGGGAACCATGTCAATCAGCGGGTGCAATTGCAAAACATGACCGAAACGCACGCAATCTCACGCTCCACAGTGGCATGGCGACTACGTGTGGGTGGTCTCTTTGCTCTAAGACCAATACGTTGTGTTTCGTTGACACCCACACATCGGTAGTCTTTTGCCATGGTGCCAAGAGCATAGGAGCAGTACCAACGAGGAGTGGGGTCGTGTGTTCTTCTTGGATAAGAGCAGATTCAGTCTTCATAGTTGTTCTGGACGTATCCTCACACAGCGAGACCTAGGAGCATATAATGTGCACAGGAACATTGTCGAACATGATCGTTTTGGTAGTTCAGGTGTTATGGTGTAGGGAGGTATAGTGTTACATGGGTGCACTGACCTCCAAATCTATGAAAACGCTGCTCTCACAGACCAACCCTACTGTTACGCTGGAATCCTTCCTTATGTGGCTCTTTTCGTGGTTGCATTCGGTCCTGGTTCCATTTTTATGGATGACAGTGAAAGACCACATCGAACTGCGCACGTGGAGAAACTGTAGGAACGAGAGTATATTCAGCGAATGGATTGGCCTGCCCGCTCCCTCGACTTAAATCCCATCGATTACATATAGGATGTGTTGGGTAGATGTATTGCAGCACGTCCACATGTTCCAACGACCATTCACTGGTTGCAACCACGCTTTTGGAGGAATGGAACGCCCTTCTATAATAACACCTTACCAGACTTGTGGCCAGCATGGGAGCAGATGGTACAGCATGCACTGGTGGTCACACATCCTATTAAGAACCATGTCTCGCCTTTTGTAATGTCCAAGGGCCATTATGAATCGCGGTGACATCAGTGCAATTATTTTCCTTCAATGAAATAGTCATTTCTATTTGTCTCATTGCGTATTCCTTTCATTTACCTTCTGTACTATGAGGGGGAGTTGGAAAATAAGTTGCCGGCAGGAGTGGTCGAGCGGTTCTAGGCGCTACAGTCTGGAACCGCACGACCGCTACCGTCGCAGGTTCGAATCCTGCCTCGGGCATGGATGTGTGTGATTTCCTTAGGTTAGCTAGGTTTAAGTAGTTCTAAGTTCTAGGGGACTGATGACCTCAGAAGTTAAGTCCCATAGTGCTCAGAGCCATTTTTTTTTATAATAAGATTCCCCTTTCGACTGTGGGCAGAGTTGTGTGATATGGGTGAAAGACGACACGGCAGGTGAACGTGCACGTGCAAGACACCGATACACCATTGGGTAGATGTCGACCGCGATCAAGCAGATGGCGCTGTCGCAGTGCCTGCGCAAAGCGGAGGCCAGCCGCTCAGTCTTTTTCCGGAGCTATGGAGAGAAGGTGCGTTTTGAGGTCGTGGTCAAAGGCGGAAGTGAGAGCTGTTACTCGCTATGAATGGGCACGTGGAGTATCAGGCACAGAAATTCATAACTGCCTTGTTGAGGTGTATGGGTCAGGTGTGATGTCGAGGCAAATGATGCGAAGATGGCGCCAGCAATTCAGTGATGGACGTCAGCAAGTGCAGGACATACCGAGACCTGGAAGGACGCGCACAGCCACTACAGATGCAAATGCCAGGAAGGTGGATGACATGATTAAAGCGAGCCGGCCTATCGTCATCGATGGAGTTGCGGCAGAACTTGGAATCGGACATGAGCGAGCTCACATGATCATCCACGACATTCTTCAATACTGGAAGGTGTCAGCACGATGGGTGCCCCGCCAACTGACCCCGACACACACGGAACAACGCATGGCGTTCAGCCTGCAACAGCTCGTGCGCCGGCCAGAGTGGCCGAGCGGTTCTAGGCGCTACAGTCTGGAGCCACGCGACCGCTACGGTGGCAGATTCGAATCCTGCCTCGGGCATGGATGTGTGTGGTGTCCTTAGGTTAGTTAGGTTTAAGTAGTTCTAAGTTCTAGGGGACCGATGACGCGTTACCATGAATCTGGCAATTACCTTCTGTTTAGGATTGTGACGGGCGAGGAAACGTGGGTCCACCATTACACGCCCCAATCGAAGGCCGCATCCATGGAGTGGAAACATCCGTCATCACCTGTCCGAAAGAAGTTCGAAGGCACTCTGTTTGCAGGTAAAGTGCTACTCACCGTTTCCTGAGACGCTAAAGGAGTTTTACTGCTGGACTTTCTGGAGGATGCAACCATCAAAGCTACGCGGTACTGTGCCACTCTGTGGAAATTGAAAGAGTTGATTCGAAAAAAGCGGCTTGGTCTTCTCAGATCTGGCGTTCTGCTGTTGGATGACAATGCGACACCACACACGGCGACGGCAACGCAAAACCATATTGCAACTCTTGGTTGGGAGCGTCTATACATCCGCCTTACAGTCCGGATCTCGCACCAAGTGACTTCCATCTGTTTTCTGCTTTGAAGAAGACTCTCAGCGGAAGGTGCTTGGGTAGCATTGCTGACGTCAAACGAGCCGTTCAACGCTTCTTCCGTATGCAATGCCCTGGTTTTTTCCTGGAAGGCTTTTTGAAACCTATAAAGCGGTATGACAAAGGTCTCAAAGTACTTGGAATTTATGTAGAAAAATAAAGATATGTCTTATCTTTAATGTCTCATTCTCTTTTTTTTTTCCTTTCACACACAACTCTGACCACAGTCGACAGGGGAAACTTATTTTCCAACTCCCCCATGTACATTGCAGTAGTTCTTTCTAAGCATGGTCAAAGTTGCGAAAGTTATTTTCGTCCTTAAGTTTTACACACCCGTTGTACTAGAGGCTCTGTTGCAATAAAAAAGAAAATTTTCACTAGCAGTACAATTCTTTTTCTAGTCTTGAACAATGCGCGGGGGAGCATGAGCATTCTTAGCGCGTGAAAGTCAGCCGTGCAGTGCTTGCGCTATAGGGTACGAGGTGGGCGTTGGCTGCGACCTGTTCTGACTCAACCGAGTTCCAAGATAAACTACATTCACTCGATATGCTGACAGATGTTGGTGCCGGGTAAATGTTGACACGTTTTTATATTTCGAAGATACTCGGGATCTCCATAACGTGTTATGATATTAATTATAGCGACAACGACAGTGCCAGAAAACATGAAGTGCAATCTCTAAATGGTGATTAGTTATTGGTTCAAATCGCTCTAAGCACTATGGGACTTAGCATCTGAGGTCATCAGTCCCCTAGACTTAGAACTACTTAAGCCTAACTATTCTAAGGACATCACGCACATTCATGCCCGAGGCAGGATTCGAACCTGCGACCGTAGCAGGAGCGCGGTTCCGAACTGAAGCGCCTAGAATCGCTCGATCACAGCGGCCGGCGATTAGTTATTAAAATAAATTACAGAAGTGAACGATAAGCTACACAACTCGCTGTCAGCCCATAAATGCAAGCTGACAGGACCAAAACAACACAGAAATAGTGCGCCTCTTGGCGCGGGGATATAACAGTGATGTGACTTTTCATGCTCTCCCGACGGAGCGTTTGCAAATACACTTCACGGGTTTGGCGCCGGATCGTATAGAGTAATTCGGATAGTATTTCATCGATTAAACTGCTCGACATCATGAACCACAGAAAAACATTACATCTTCTCAAGAAGAGTTCAATTCCTTCTAAAATGACTAAGAGCCTACGCCAACAGGGTGTAGTTTCCCCAAGACTGTATGGCCTACCCAAGATACGTAAGGATGGGACTCCTCTTCGCCCAATAGTGAGCAACATTGGAGCTCCTACCTATTTTCTGGCCAAACGTCTTATTACACTGTTGGGACCCTCACAGGATTTTGCCATTCAAAAGTACAGAGGATTTGCAAAACATCGAATTGAAGTATAAAAATTAAGTAATAACTTTGCGTCATGAGTTTAACGTCAAGATACACACTAACTGAACGTTTCAATTGCAAGGCACTGCTATGAGTATCACAGTCCTACGTTATCAGAGAAAGAAAATTAGCTGCATCGGATTAGTAATAGCGCAAGATGGTGAGATTTACTTATGGTTTATTTTAATTGGCATTTTTTCAAGTCCCCACAATTAATATAATTCCCAAATCCACAACTCCCGTGGATATACTCGTCTTGTAGCCGTTTTTTTCCAGGGTTCCAGATCCATGGCTTCAAATGTATCTCTGAGATGATCTTTTCACTTTATAAATAACAAAAAACCACTTCGGATAATTTTGTTTTATTATTGTTCTGTACATAAACAACGTAAAATCTATGCACTAAATGGGTTAAGTATCTTGCTGCCTACTGAGTGAGTAGGCAAAAACAATGCAGCGATATCTTGCAGACATACGCAAATCTGCCGTCTACTGGAGCTTCTACCAAGACTCTGACCACAACAACCACCCACGCAAGTGCTACTACCAAAAAAGATCGCCCGTCAGATGAGGCAGCTGCTGCTTTTCTTGTAGTGCCTAGCGACATAATTCTCATGACGTCAGACAAGCACTACGTCACAATTACGATGTGTCTTATGACTCACATTGTGTATCATGTAAATTTAAGTTATGTTGATGGCTAATAATACAGATAATTCAGTGTATCCAAATGAAATCGGGAATACTCCACAAATTGCCACGTCTGGTCGCATGTTTTGACTGAAGTGTTTTGAAACAGGTGGGAAGCGGCGTTTTGGTTGGAAAACTGTTTACCGTATAGATACCCAACTTTACAGAAATGATGTTCAGGCTGTGTGCTGCGGGATTTGCGTTGTTAGTAGTGTTTGTATCATGACTTGCCCTGAGACTTCCTGACTGGAAGTTCGCCGTTTCAACGCTGGGACTGATTAGTTCGTTGTCATCTTAATTAAATTACTATGAGTTCCAGATGCATAGCTGGCTGTTCAAATTGGACATCAGAGAATAGCAAGTAGCAAAATTTTACTTTCCGATTGTATAGATTATAACAGGAAAATACAGGATTAAATTTGTAGGTGGTTCAAAATGGTTCAAATGGCTCTGAGCACTATGGGACTTAACATCTATGGTCATCAGTGCCCTAGAACTTAGAACTACTTAAACCTAACTAACCTAAGGACATCACACAACACCCAGTCATCACGAGGCAGAGAAAAAAAATTTGTAGGTAATCTGGGGGTATACAGAGTGCGAAAATCAGTAAACAGGGATGTCACCCCTGGCAACACCGACAGTTCTAACCTAGACTGCATCGAGTCCAATTGAAAAAAATGGTTCAAATGGCTCTGAGCACTATGGGACTCAACTTCTGAGGTCAGCAGTCCCCTAGAACTTAGAACTACTTAAAACTAACTAACCTAAGGACATCACACACATCAATGCCCGAGGCAGGATTCGAACTTGCGACCGTAGCGGTCGCGCGGTTCCAAAATGTAGCGCCTAGAACCGCTCAGCCACACCGTCCGGCAGTCCAAATGAGCTTGGCTGTAAGATGCAGGTACGTCACTGCACGATGTTTCAGCTCTATGCCAGAGTTCAGTTGTAGAAGTTGCGTGCCAGCAGCCTCTCGGCAACCAATTCCCAAATGTTTTCAATTGGTGAAAGATCTGTAGAACATGTTAGGGCAACGGTCGAAAGTCCCCTTGCTGAAAAACAACGAAACGGAGACCTCGAAGACAGTGTGCAACTATCGGCCGTAAAAGGTCAGAAATGTAACGTCTGCTGTTCAAATTACCGGATATGCGAACCAGAGATGATCGTGTCGAGTACCTGATGGTACTCCATACCATAATACCAGGTGCTGAATCTCTATGCTGATTGTGAACGCAGTGAGGCAACGTTTGTCTTCCTCGGAGTCACTACATACGGGTACGTCCGTCGTAGTGCTGTACGCAGAAGCGGGACTCGTTTGTGTTCAGTTATGTCGGGCGCAGCACTGTTGGCGCGTCTCGCTCTGGTGCCATGTCAAGGCAAGCAGAATACTTGTCGCTGAGCTGACAGTACGTGATGCTCCAGGCGTCATCACACTGTCCATGTGGAGATCGGACTTCCAGCAAACAAGCTTTCGCCTGATTCAAGAACGTGACATGGCTGTACAATCCTACAGGCCGAGCGAGCAGTACACATCTCCTCTCTGAGACTAGTCGCGTGGGGCCGTTGAGATAATGCGTGGCGTTGAATATGGCCCTCCTGCGTTCATTTTCCATATTCTCGTGACAGCCGTGGCATCCCGACCAAAGCGAGCAGTAACATCGCGTAACGATAAACGGCAGTCTCGACATGCCATTATCCCGCTACTGTTGAATTCCGGCACGAACTAATAGACTTTTTCATCATCACACGAGGTATAACGCAATCGTCTCACAAACAAATGACATTCAGACACGTTTTCTGAATGAGAACCTCTTCGCGTAATCTTTCTTTACAAGCAGAATGTAGGTGGCGCTACTTATATAGATTTTATGCGGTTGCGCTGATACGTAACTATTTGTATATTCAAGCGTGTACTACACTTTATGGTGATTTGAAGTTAATTACCTGCTGCCATTATGTCAATCTGATAAGAAAGCATTCACGAGCAATTCTACTTTTGGGTGTTCCTTCCGAAGCGTTACCTTAGGCGGTGACTTCAACGCTTGGGTGAGACGGAAACATTTCGCGTGGACCTTTGTTCTTAGCTAGGTTTTGCTGCAGATATCTTAGTCAAGCTAGCTGATGCACAATGACAAACTTTTCGAACATAATGCTGATGGACTAAATTGAAGGACATTCCATGTCGCATTAACATGAGCTACTTATTACATTAATTTACATCCAAAATTATTCTGACAAGGATAGAAAAATTAGCGTTCAGCTGCATATTAGGCTATGTACACCAGGCACTCCGATTATACACTACTGGCCATTAAAATTGCTACACCGAGAAGAAATGCAGATGATAAACTGGTATTCATTGGACAAATATATTATACTAGAACTGACATGTGATTACATTTTCACGCAATTTGGGTGCATCGATCCTGAGAAATTAGAACCTAAGGACATCACAGACATCCATGCCCGAGGCAGGACTCGAACCTGCGACCGTAGCGGTCGCGCGGTTCCAGACTGAAGCGCCTAGAACCGCTCGGCCACACTGGCCGGCCCGTGGCCAGAGGTAATGCCTGAAATTTGGTATTCTTGCCACATTCTTGACACTGTGGATCGCCGAACATTGAATTCCCTAACTATTTCCAAAATGTAATGTCCCATGCGTCTAGCTCCAACAGCCATTCCTTTTTTTTTTTTTTTTCCTTTATTGTAATTTTCAGCACCTCATACAAGGCGGGCTGGCAGCAGCTTAATACGCCGCTCTTCAGCCTTATGGGGTACAATAATATGAGATAGGTGACACAGAAAAGACAAAAAATGGCGGGTAAAGAAAGTAGGTACAAAAAAAAACAAAAAACAAGAAGCCGTTCACGTTGGACGATAAAAACATTAACACTTGTTGACACAGCGCACAAAACACGGAGAACTGCGACGGCACATGTGAACAGTTGAGTTGTAACTGCACGAAACACAAAACGAAGCACACACACTAGACACTGACGGCGACGATCTCCGGCGCGCGAATGTTCACTATGCGTGTGCGAGTCCGGGGACCTGCCAACAGAGGAGGAGGAGGAAGGGGAGTGGGAGAGGGAGAGGGGAGAGCAGAGATGCCACGGGCAGGGGAGAAAGGGGGGGAGGGAGGAAGGGGGAGGGGAAGCCCGGGGGGAAGAGTGGTGGAGGGAGGGGACGGGGGAAAGGGAAAGAGAAGGGGAGGGAAGGGTAGAGAAGGGAGGGAGGGAGGGTGCCTAAAGGAAAGGACACCGGAAGTGGGTGGTGGGGCAGGGTCAAAGTTGATAGGAGGGGTAGATGGAGGGGATGAGGACATCATCAGGGAGGGGGAGCTGGCGGAAGCCACCTTGGGAGAGAGTAAGGAGGGTGGAGAGATGGAGACCGGGCGGGACGTGGGAATACAGGCGCGGCAGCGGGCGGGGATGGGAGAGGATCGGGGATACGAGTGGGTGAGGAGGATCAAGTTTACGGGAGGTGTACAGGATCCGTATCCTTTCAAGGAAAAGGAGGAGGTGGGGGAAGGGGATGAGATCATACAGGATCCGCGTGGGGGAGGGGAGACGGATGCGATAGGCAAGGCGGAGAGCATGGCGTTCAAGGATTTGGAGGGATTTATAGAAGGTAGGGGGGGCGGAGATCCAGGCTGGATGGGCGTAACAAAGGATAGGGCGGATGAGGGATTTATAGGTGTGGAGGATTGTGGAGGGGTCCAGACCCCACGTGCGGCCGGAAAGGAGCTTGAGGAGACGGAGGCGGGAACGTGCCTTGGCTTCGATCGTCTGGAGATGGGGAGTCCAGGAGAGGCGACGGTCGAGGGTGACAAACAGCCATTCCGCATTCAAAGTCTATTTATTCCAGTCTTGCGGGCATATTCACGTCGGAAACCTTTTCACACGAATCATCTGAGTGCAAATGACAGCTCCGCCAATGCACTGCCATCTTATACCTTGTGTACTACTGCCATTTGTACACAGGGAGATCCATTGATAGTGACCGGACCAACTATCTCACGAAATAAGCATCAAACTACAAAGAACGAAACTCGTCTAGCTTCAAGGGGGAAACCAGATGGCGCTATGGTTGGCCCGCTAGATGGCGTTGCCATAGGTCAAACGGATATCAACTGCGTTTTTTTAAATAGGAACCCCCATTTTTTGATACATATTCGAGTAGCACGTAAAGAAATATGAATGTTTAAGTTGGACCACTTTTTTCGCTTTGTGATAGTCACAAACGTAGAAGTACGTGGTATCACGTAACATTCCGCCAGTGCGGACGGTATTTGCTTCGTGATACATTACTCGTGTTAAAATGGACCGTTTACCAATCGCGGAAGAGGTCGATATCGTGTTGATGTATGGCTATTGTGATCAAAATGCCCAACGGGCGTGTGCTATGTATGCTGCTCGGTATCCTGGACTACGTCATCCAAGTGTCCGCACCGTACGCCGTATAGTTACGCTATTTAAGGAAACAGGAAGTGTTCACCCACATGTGAAACGTCAACCACGACCTGCAGCAAATGATGATGCCCAAGTAGGTGTTTTAGCTGCTGTCGCGGATAATCCGCACATCAGTAGCAGACAAATTGCACGAGAATCGGGAATTTCAAAAACGTCGGTATTGAGAATGCTACATCAACATCGATTACACCCGTACCATATTTCTATGCACCAGGAATTGCATGGCGACGACTTTGAACGTCGTGTACAGTTCTGCTACTGGACACAAGAGAAATTACGGGACGATGACAGATTTTTTGCACGCGTTCTATTTAGCGACGAAGCGTCATTTACCAACAGCGGTAACGTAAACCGGCATAATATGCACTATTAGGCAGCGGAAAATCCACGAAGGGTGCGACAAGTGGAACAGCAGCGACCTTGGCGGGTTAATGTATGGTGCGGCATTATGGGAGGAAGGATAATTGGTCCCCATTTTATCGATGGCAATATAAATGGTGCAATGTATTTTGATTTCCTACGTAATGTTCTACCGATGTTACTACAAGATGTTTCACTGCATGACAGAATGGCGATGTACTTACAACATGCGGCACATAGCTCGCGTGCGGTTGAAGCGGTATTGAATAGCATATTTCATGACAGGTGGATTGGTCGTCGAGGCAACATACCATGGCCCACACGTTCACCGGTTCTGACGTCCCCGGATTTCTTTCTGTGGGGAAAGTTGATGAATATTTGCTTTCGTGATCCACCGACAACGCCTGACAACATGCGTCAGCGCATTGTCAATGCATGTGCGAACATTACGGAAGGCGAACTACTCGCTGTCGAGAGGAATGTCGTTACACGTGAAACGTCCCCTTAGAAAAATTGTACAAGACTGTGCTTATCCTGACACACAATATTATTTTTTTTTTAGCGCAACGCAATCTGACTTTCAGAAATCCCTACAAAAGAATGGCCCTTACTAACATTAACCTGTACCTTTCACAAATCGCTTACCTCACAAAAATCTTGGTTACTCGAACTACTGCAATACAGCGAGTGCCACTATTGCCAGCTAAATAAAAGATTCAAACTACGGAAGGCACTAACTACTGATAGGGATAGTTAGCAAATGAAAGATATTAATAGAGAACAAACAATGTATTTACCTTAATATCATCAAAAGTCATAATATATATAGGAGTTCATAACATCCATTCTTACAAATATCAAAACTCCGCCATTTCTCTCTCCACATCCATCACTGCTGGCGGCTCACCTCCAACTGCGCAACGCTACGCGCTGTTCACAGCCAGCTGCCTAACACTACAATGGCGAGTATTACAACAATGCAAAGCAGCCACAGACTGCACACAGCACAGCCAGTGATTTTCACACAGAGCGCTACGTGGCGTTACCAATAAGAAAACCTAAACAGCCTACTTACACACGTATTGCCAAATGCATTGAAGTTGACGGACGTCATTTTGAGCATTTATTGCATTAATGTGGTATTTACAGGCAATCACGCTGTAACAGCATGCGTTCTCAGAAATGATAAGTTCTCAAAGGTACATGTATCACATTGGAACAACCGAAGTAAAATGTTCAGACGTACCTACGTTCTGTATTTTAATTTAAAAAACCTACCTTTTAACAACTGTTCGTCTAAAATTGTGAGCCGTATGTTTGTGAGTATTACAGCGCCATTTATCACAAAGCGAAAAAAGTGGCCCAACTAAAACATTCATATTTCTTTACGTATTACACGAATATGTAATAAAATGGAGGTTCCTATTTAAAAAAAAACGCAGTTGATATCCGTTTGACTTACGGCAGCTCCATCTAGCGGGCCAACAATAGCGCTATCTGGTTTCCCCCTTCAAGCTAGACAAGTTTCGTACTTCGTAGTTTTTTGGCTTGACGCTTATTTCGTGAGATATTTGGCCCGGTCACGATCAATGGACCATCCTGTATGTGCGTATCGCCATCTCATGACTTTTGTCATTTCAGTGTATATGCCCCACGTTTTTAGTTTTTGTTTGTATATTCTGCATGGATTTACTGTGTCAGCTGTTAACTAAATGTAACTCAAAAAGCCGCTAACAGTTTCAATATACAAGGCTCGTTTAATTCAATAATACGATTTTTTCAATCAAGCAGAGGAAAGTGAGGTCGGTAATATAGTTCTTTTGCTCATTTCAAGACGCGTTACAGAATGCACAACAAGCGATTGTTACCCACAGTTTGTTAATGAAATTGGTGAAATGATTCATGATCGAATATTGTAAACATACCTTTGATTATTTATAATACCAGGCGTCAGTCTTTGGTCGCCACTAACACTAAGATTGACAACATGCTGATAAACTCCAAGACAAAAAAAATGACGATGCCCTACGAAAGAATTATCCGATTGGGACGGAAATTGGTAGATGTGATGTATATGTACAAACAAACAAATAGTTACAATTGGGCGATTTATTAAAGAGAAAGAGCTTCACAAAGAAAGAAAGTAAATAACGCGTTGGTCCTTCTCTGGCCATTATGCATCAGTTATTTGGTTTGGTAATCATTGACAGAGTTGTTGGATGCTATCGTGGCTAATTATGTCCAATTGGCGCGTTAAATCGTCAAAATCCAGAGTTTGTTGGAATGCCCTGTCCATAAACGTTCTCATTTGGGGAGAGACCTGGCGACCTTTTTGACCAAAGTAGCGTTTGACAACCACGAATACAAGCAATATAAATTCTCGCCATGTGCAAGCGGGCATTATCGCACTGGAAAGTAATCTCTTGATGGCTCTCCAAAACAAAACGGGACGTAGGATATCGTCGACGTACCGCTGTGCTGTGAGGGTGCAGCGGATGAGAACCAAAGGAGTCCTGCTATGAAAAGAAACGGCACCCCAGACCAGGACTTCTGTTTGTCGGGCTGTATGGTGGGCGACAGTCAGGTTGGTATCCCACTGCTGCTCAGGGCATTTCCAGACTGACGATCAGCGAAGACGTGTCTGGAAACCCCCAGACAGTTGTGGAGCACCAGCCTGGCTGTCGCCCGCCAAACGGCCTGATAACCTGGTGTGAGATGGAGATGGTATATGGAGATAGTATCTGTTCATTCGGACATGTCCGAAAGAAGAGATACCATCTTCATATAAACTACTGGCCATTAAAATTGCTACACCAAGAAGAAATGCAGATGATAAACGGGTCTTCATGGGACAAATATATCATACTAGAACTGCCATGTGATTACATTTTCACGCAATTTGGGTGCACAGATCCTGAGAAATCAGTACCCAGAACAACCACCTCCGGCGGTTACTAACGGCCTTGATACGCCTGGGCATTGAGTCAAACAGAGCTTGGATGGCGTGTACAGGTACAGCTGCCCATGCAGCTTCAACACGATACCATAGTTCATCAAGAGTAGTGACTGGCGTATTGTGACGAGCCAGTTACTCGGCCGCCATTGACCGCACGTTTTCAATTGGTGAGAGATCTGGAGAAGGTGCTGGCCAGGGCAGCAGTCGAACATTTCTGTATCCAGAAAGGCCCGTACAGGACCTGCAACATGAGGTCGTGCATTATCCTGCTGAAATGTAGGGTTTCGCAGGGACCGAATGAAGCGTAGAGCCACGGGTCCTAACACATCTGAAATGTAACGTCCACTGTTCAAAGTGCCGTCAATGCGAACAATAGGTGACCGAGACGTGTAACCAATGGCACCCCATACCATCACGCCGGGTGATACTCCAATATGGCGATGACAAATACACACTTCCAATGTGCGTTCACCGCGATGTCGCCAAGCACGGATGCGACCATCATGATGCTGTAAACAGAACCTGGATTCATCCGAAAAGATGACGTTTTGCCATTCGTGCACCCAGGTTCGTCGTCGAGTACACCATCGCAGGCGATCCTGCCTTTGATGCAGCGTCAAGGGTAACCACAGGCATGGTCTCTGAGCTGATAGTCCATGTTGCTGCAAACGTCGTCGAACTGTTCGTGCAGATGGTTGTTGTCTTGCAAACGTCCCCATCTGTTGACTCAGGTATCGAGACGTGGCTGCACGATCCGTTACAGCCATGCGAATAAGATGCCTGTCATCTCGACTGCTAGTGATACGAGGCAGTTGGGATCCAGCGCGGCGTTCCGTATTACCCTCCTGAACCCACCGATTCCATATTCTACTAACAGTCATTGGTTCTCGACGAACGCGAGCAGCAATGTCGCGATACGATAAACCGCAAACGCGATAGGCTACAATCCGCCTTTATGAAAGTCGGAAACGTGAAGGTACGCATTTCTCCTCCTTACACGAGGAATCACAACAACATTTCACGAGGCAACGCCGGTCAACTGCAGTCTGTTATGAGAAGTCGGTTGGAAACTTTCCTCATGTCAGCACGTTGTAGGTGTCGCCACCGGCGCCAACATTGTGTGAATGCTCTGAAAAGCTAATCATTTGCATATCACAGCATCTTCTTCCTGTCGGTTAAATTTCGCGTCAGTAGCACGTCTTCTTCGTGGTGCAGCAATTTTAATGGCCAGCAGTGTAGTTAAGGCTAACAGGCCATTGACCTTCTTCTTCTGTGCGGATGCACGCATATTGCCCGAACTCTTACGGGACTCGGTAAGATTGTCTGCTGCGAGTAATGAGCGTAGTGGGATGGGGCATTACGAATGTAGCGTGTGGACATTAAGTTGGGAATGTGGGTCTCACGGGGAGCGTGTAACGGATAAATCCTCGCAGTTGCACCATCCTCTGTGCGCTTGGTGGCTCAGATGGATAGAACGTCTGCTATGTAAGCAGGCGATCTCGGGTTCGATTCCTGGTCGGGGCACACATTTTCAACTGTCCCCGTTGATGTATATCAACGCCTCTCGACAGCTTAGGGTATTGATTTAATTATCATTTCACCTGGTGTGATGGTCTGGAACGCTATTTTTTTTCATAGCAGGACCCCTTTACTTGTTACCTCGGCGCCCTTACAGCACGACGGTTTGTCGAAGATATTCTGCGTCCCATCCTATTGCCCTTCATGGAAGACCATCCTGGGCTTACATTTCAGCAAGATAATGGCAGCCTGCCCACTGTGAGAGTTTCCGTTGCCTATCTTCGTGTTTTCCAAACCCTACCTTGGCAAGCAAGGTCACCGGATCCCTCCTCAACTGAGAACGTCTGGTGCATTGTGGTTCAAATGGTTCAAATGGCTCTGAGCACTATGGGACTTAACATCTGAGGTCATCAGTCCCCTAGAACTTAGAACTACTTAAACCTAACTAACCTAAGGACATCACACACATCCATGCCCGAGGCAGGATTCGAACCTGCGACCGTAGCGGTCGTGCGGTTCCAGGCTGAAGCGCCTAGAACCGCTCGGCCACACCGGCCGGCGGTGCATTGTGGTAGGGCCCTCTAACCATCTCGTGATTTTTGTGATCGAACACGCCACTTGGACAGAATTTGGAACGATATCCCTCAGGAGGACATCCAGCAATTCTCTCAATCAATATCTGCCGAATACCTGCTCGCATAAGGACCAAAGGTAGACCAACGCGTTACTAACTTGTTAGATTTGTGAATGTCTTTCCCTTGAATAAATCATCCAGTATCTCTATAATTGCAATCGTTTGTTTGCTCATGTATTTCACATCTATGTACGTGGGTATTTGTGGACCGAGCATTTAAAGAGATAATAGAATGCGATGTCCCTGACAGAATTTAGTGAACAAATAAGTTAGCTAGTGATGCACTGTGAAAACTTCGAAGACAGCATACCTCTAAGATATTACAGACAGGCTTGAGAGATCGTAAATAATTTATCGTCCGATACAATCACATTAATTTCAAGCGAAATGATCAACTTGAGCCTGCACCGGCTATCCTCAAATCATAATGACATATTGTCGATCAATCCCACAACCGCGAGCCGGCCAGAGTGGCCGAGCGGTTCTAGGCGCTACAGTCTGGAACCCCGCGACCGCTACGGTCGCAGGTTCGAATCCTGCCTCGGGCATGGATGTGTGTGATGTCCTTAGGTTATCTAGGTTTAAGTAATTCTAAGTTCTAGGGGACGGATGACCTCAGAAGTTAAGTACCATAGTGCTCAGAGCCATTTGAACCACAACCGCGAAAACCATGTAGTCAGTGACTGACTGCGTGGTTTTTACAGTTTTAGGATTGAGCTACAGTGTGTGTAAGGTGTGCCCAGATGAAAAGCAGACCACAGTTATGTGTAAACAAATTTTATAACAATATTGTAATTCTAGTTAATGTGGAACGGTACAACTATACGTAACTGTCATAACCATTAATACACTGATCCCAGGACATAGGGAGGCAGTGGATGATTTAAGTGTAAAAACTCCAGGGTTGTTGACGGATCCAGTTTTTCACGGTGTCCTGCACTTCCTTGTAGCAGGTGCAGGACTGAAGGAGGATGTTCCAGGACCCCCCATCGAAATTTTTGAGGGAACTCAAAGGTCTTATTGTCCACACACCCCACGTCGTGACGCTTACACCGCCAGAATATTGAGCAACGTGCGGGACACTGCTCTCCGTACAGCTCTTTCAGCTAGTGGTAAACTTCTGCGCGAAGAAATTGGATAACCGCTTTTTGTACTCACGTGGAGGAATCCATCAAGCAACGAACTGCGGAAACAACTCTCCAGAAGTGAGGGAATCGTGCGAAGCCGTTAATTCCGCTTGTACAACTGGGAATAACACCACACCATCTACCGGTAAACACTTCACTCACTGGGATTACATAAACGCCGCTACAACGATGGTCTCCTTTTCAATCGGGCATACCTTGTATTTTATGATATGAAGATAGCCGATGCCCACCGAAATTGGTCATTTAGATTCTGCTTAGAGTGATTGTGTCGGACAACAAATTTTTTTCATAACTATCCATCACTTTAGTCTGCAGCTCGACTAAAATGTCGTTCTTTCCAAATAGACGTGAAAGGTTGTCGGATGGGTTTTGTTATTGTACTGAAGGTCCATTCTCTTGCAGTAATTATTTGACGTAACTACTGAGAACCTGAGGACGTATACTCAGGAGAAGAATACAGTCTCAAAACGAATGCAGCGCATTGGCCGAGTTGAGTGAGACACCAAGCGCGGTGGAAGTCCCCGGTGTGTCATCGGTTGCGACCCGTGTATGCATGCCGTAGGGCGTACTCGCGTCTCCTGTCGCATCGCTAAAGCCTGTCGCCACGTCACACTTGTTCCTGTCCCCACACTGCATCGAGCAACATCGCCATCCTCTCCCAGGCTTCCAAGCTGACCACTACTGGCAATATCACGTAACTGAAAAGGTATTCCCGTATGGTAGAAGTTGCATTTTGTGTGATGAGCCCTAAGCTCTTGTCTTCACTGATTGTGAATGATTTATCCCCTTTGTGAGAGTGAGCAAGTAACTAGCTTATACCAAAACTGTAGATGGATAATATGCGAAAGGACAAGCAGAATGTGTGAAGTGCAAAAGTTTAGCAAAGAAAGGAAATACTCCTCTGTACATATTGTGGAAACGAAAAGGCGTGTTTTAATACTGATGCACCAGCTAACCTGTGTTTATCGCCCCTGTGAGCCGTTCATCAAATTATTTCGTTTATTTCCATGCTATTTCCTTCATCTGTGATCGAAATTGGCGTAAACGCATTTATATATACTGTTTTACTCTAGTTGTGGGAAGTATGTCCCGTCGTACCAGAGAGGAGGCGTCGTCAGTCGTCTCAGTACTGAGAGCTGGATTATGAGAGGAGGTCCTATTCCCAGACTTACGATTCTTAAAAATACTTTCTTATTAGCTTTGTTCCCCTGTAGGATTCCAAGCAGAATTTAAGCAAAAATGTCCGTTTCTATAATGTCACTTGCTAATTTAATCTCAACTGCTTCTTTACTACCACTATCCGAATGCCTAGAAGTGCAAGCCAGAATCTCTGTGTTGTTATATTCCAAAGGATGGCCGGCACGAAGAAAATGTTCTGCAACAGCAGATTTGCTGTACTGTTGTAAGTGTGACGCATACGCTCTATACAGCATTTCTCGACGACAGTCCTGGTGGTCTGACTAATGCAAGGGACACATAGACACCAGCCGTACGCAAACCACTATCGTCCTTCACAGACCTTAAAAGGGCCCTAATCTTAGATGGTGGTCTAAAACACACTTCTTTCCGCAGAATACGACCAATCCTATTGAAAACGTCACCTGCGTAAGGCAAAAAGGCCGTAGACTTAGGCGCCGCCACGCTATTTTCATAACTCACTCGATTCACGGTTGGTTGATAGCACAACGTACGTTTGATGTGTCTTTCACTATAAACATTTCAGCGAAAAGTGATTTCGTGGTGCGCTAACTCAACTGAAAAGGTTTCGGGGTCTAAGATGTCGTGGGCCCTATGAACAGAAGTACGAGGTAGCCATTCACGCTGCCACGGTCGCAGGTTCGAATCCTGCCTCGGGCACGGATATGTGTGATGTCCTTAGGTTAGTTAGGTTTAAGTAGTGCTGATTCTAGGGGACTGATGACCTCAGATGTTAAGTCCCATAGTGCTCAGAGTCATTTGAACCATTTTTTAGCCGTTCACGCTGAGCCAGATGGCGACAACTATCATCCTGAAGATAGAACTCAGTGTGAGCTGACTTCCAGCGTACAATCAACGTTCCTCCTAACCAATATATCAAAGAAGAGAAGGCAGCCGCCCTTTTGCACCTTCACACTGATGCGAATATTCGGGTGGATTGAATTCTAAAGAGCTGTTTAAATTTTCTCTGCCAAGAGGACAATTAACAAAGGTATCGTCTATATATCTGTATCTGGCACAGCGCTCTCTCGCTGCATTTGTACCTTGAAAATGACGGGGTATTCAACTGTCGAAATATCAGCAGTTGTCGAAGACGTCACCTGGTTGCATTCCCGTAAGTTGTTTGAACAGGTATATGTTTGCTTTGTCATGTCTTGGAACCAGAACGTTTGAGAAAAATTCATAGGAATTTGTGGTAATTTGAGATAGTGTTCGCCGGCCCGTGTGGCAGAGCGGTTCTAGGCGCTTCAGTCTGGAACCACGCAACCGCTACGGTCGCAGGTTCGAATCCTGCCTCGGGCATGGATGTGTGTGATGTCCTTAGGTTACTTAGGTTTAAGTAGTTCTAAGTCTAGGGGATTGACGACCTCAGATGTCATGTCCCATAGTGCTCAGAGACGTTTGAACCATTTTTTTGAGGTAGTGTTCTCACTAGTCATCAACATTCAGAGTAAAGTCTGTATCATTGCCGTGTGGACGACTGTGATAAGTACGAGTGGAGTGCTGTCTCGGCGTTTTTATTATGAGTGATTACTTACACGAAAGGAAATGAGGTGGCGGTCTCTGCCATCAGCACACCGGATTATTCCTCTCAACTGTCGCTGAATCCATATCAGCTGACTCACTTCCAAAGAAAAAGATCCAATATTTGTGAAGAAACATTTTTGATTTACTTTTCCACAAGTGTAGCTGATGCAAAATAATTGAAGAGATTCCCAGATATTCCCGGTGAGGGGTATTTAATGTTCTTTTTATGTTTCAAATTATCGGAAATAGGAAGAGCTACCTAATATAGGAGGCTAACGATAAATCTTGTTCATGGAGAACAAATTACGTTGGAGAAATCTGTCGAAAACTCGCACCAAGGCAACAGAATATGAACGGTATTTTGTTCTGTATTATATAGTATTGTACATGAGAGACAGCAATTTTAGAATCGCTGAATGCACAGGGTGTCCCAGAAAATACTCTGATGAATAGTCTAAAAACTCTGTCATGTTTGTTGCAATTATTTGGAGATGAGTATAATACTGTCGTTACCAGAAAAAAATGCAATGTGTGAATTGATTAATTGAAGGTAAAGTGCAATATACAAGCGCAGATGACATTCAGAACGCTTCACGGTGTCAATACGAACAATTTCACGAAGGTAGGTAGTGCGGATGTGAACCATCATACTGATTAGCCTGGGTACTGAGCGCACACGAGTGTGGCTTTCCTGCGTTCACCACAGAAGACTGTTGGAATGATCTGCTAGAATAGCAGTACACAGGTTACTCCTAAAATGCTCGTATCGACCGTAATTGCTGCAGGCAGTTAAACAGACGATAGACCGAGATTCGTGCAATTTGCTACGAAGATACTTCCCTCTTTCGAGGAGGATAAATATTTCCTAAAGAAGATGATACGCCGTGCGGTTCTAGGTGCTACAGTCTGGAACCAAGCGACCGCTACGGTCGCAGGTTCGAATCCTACCTCGGGCATGGATGTGTGTGATGTCTTTAGGTTAGTTAGGTTTAATTACTTCTAAGTTCTAGGCGACTGATGACCTGAGAAGTTAAGTCGCATAATGCTCAGAGGCATTTTTTTAAAAATGATATTTTCTAGTGAGTCAACTTCCCATGCTTGTTGAATAGTCAGAAACATAACATTCACTAGCTCTCAAATCATGAGAAAAATTGTGCACGATAGCGCAAAAATTAATGTGTGGTGTTGCCTCATGAATGATTGCGCTATTGAATCTTTCTTCTTTGTGCAAGACACAATTAATGCTGCAAATTAACTCGATATGCTGTAAGTTTATCTGATACTTCAACTTGCTAATCACTGTTTGCTACTTGAGTGTCAGTATTTTGCACCGCAAGATTAAAATGGTTCAAATGGCTCTGAGCGCTATGGGCCTTAACTTCTGAGGTCATCAGTCCCCTAGAACTTAGAACTACTTAAACCTAACTAACCTAAGAACATCACACACATCCATGCCCGAGGCAGGATTCGAGCATGCGACGTAGCGGTCCCGCGGTTCCAGACTGTAGCGTCTAGAACCGCTCGGCCACTCCCGCCTGCGCACCGCAAGATTAAGGTCTGACAGACGTCTACGAAGATGGTCTTTCTATTCCTGGCAATATTCCGGGTAATGTATATCCCTTACGTTTATTCAAGAACTGACTTATGGAATAAAGCGACTTTGTTTATGCGCTGACTTGTGCTTCTGTTGTCTTTATATTCTTTAACCTTCAAACAACGGTCTCAGCGTCAGATCTCACATTTGTCAGGAGAATCAAAAACATTGTAGCTCTTTGTCTACATAACTTATTTGTTTCCAAAAGATTTAGAAAATATTCTTGTACCACAGAATTATACTGCTCACCTCATCACTGCTAAACGTAATGAGACAAATTAGAAAATAAACAATTTATTAACAACGTTCTAGGTACCATCCCAGGAAATGACTGGTTCTAACCACCATTAAGAAAGCTTTTGATTCAAGTTACATTAAAACTGAGACACTACGTTTTATTTGCTATAATACGAGTACAGAAATACAGTAGTAATGTTTTAACTTGTAGAACTTCAGTCAACAAAAAATATCTTTCAGTATTGACTTAGCTGGCCGCTGTGGCCGAGCAGTTCTAGGCGCTTCAGTCCGGAACCGCACGGCTGCTACGGTCACAGGTTCGAATCCTGCCTCGGGCATGGATGTATGTGATGTCCTTAGGTTAGTTAGGTTTAAGTAGTTCTAAGTCTAGGGGACTGATGACCTCAGATGTTAAGTACCATAGTGCTTATAGCCATTTGAACCATTTTGAAGTATTGACTTGTGTTTCTTACATAACTCTGTTCTTGGGATCAGATGCTGAAAAGTTTACTATAGAACTCCCAGTGCTGATGAGGAAGAAATGGCCTTTCACAAAATTTTCCAAATACACGTTGTTTCGTCTATTCACTTCTCCAACTTTTTTTACTGTTTTCGAAACCGAAATTATCTCCTCCCATTACAAAGATGTTTTACTGATATACACGAAAGCTTACATGCATTGTGCATCAACTAAATGAAGGAGATCTTTACGCATGGCACTTGGCACTCTACAGGGAAGCTCTGCTTGTTACGAAGACAATGCACCATCTAATAATAAATGTTTTAAACATTTTCCTCGTGCTTTAACACTTACAAAGAGTCTACAAACGTGCAACAGGATACCGAGAACACAATAGCACTGAAAACGCATTTGTGAAAAAAATGGCACTTACAACGTTTGATATTAACACTCTTTGTATGACCTCGAGGAGTTGTTGAACAAACACACCTCTGTATTTTAAAATCACTTTTATACGGTTTCTGCCATACTATCTGCAGTAAATCCCTTGTTAATTGTTCTGCACTTATTTCAGTCAATGATTAATTGTTGTAGTTATGGACGCTTTTTTAACATGTAAAATTATACGGGACTTCTTTGTGTTTTAAAAGCGTAGCTCTTCTCCACTGAAGTCTTCATTCAGAGCCCGTTATTAATCATTCTTCCTATACAGGCCTTTAATATCTAATGCAGAAGTGCGTACTCTAGACAATTACTCACACCTTGTATTTCTTATCGAGCGAGGTGGTGCAGGGGTTAACACAGTGGAGTCGCATTCGGAAGGACGACGGTTCAAGCTCATTTCAGTTTTCCGTGATTTCCCTAAAATCGCTTCAGGCAAATGCCGCGACGATTCCTTTGAAAGGCACGGCCGAATTTGCTCCCCCATCATTCCATAATCCGAGCTTGTGCTCCGTCTATAATGACCTTGTTGTCGGCGGGACGTTAAATACTTATCCCCTACCCTCTTTCTATTTTAGTTCTTCTCAGTACTCTATTAAGAGGTTACGGAAGCTCCATTTCACTTCACCAGCAGGTGTAGTTGGTATTCGGATGGTTTCAGTGGGATACAGCCCTATTCTTAAAACAAAATTCTGATTATCTGCATGGAATAAAATAGTCTAAATTTACATGTCCAGTCGTTTTTAGAGTAACAAATTTACATGTAGTCATTTGCAGAGTTGCAAATAACTGTAGAGTGCACGGCGGAGAGTACACTTGACCCTCTATTTCCTGTCCGTCTCGCGAATGGATCGCGGAAGAATGATTGTATGTCTTCGCACGTGTCCAAAACTCTTATTTTATTCTTATGATTCGTGATAATTTTCGTTCTGGTAGGACTTAGAACATTCAAGAGAAGTTTCAGAATATAATTCGCCCATAACAACAGGCTAGATGATACGGCTTTTCGACATTATACATTGTTTGGGACAATTACAAAGGTATGAGCAATTCACGTCATTCGTTAATGATATCCGGTGTCAAGTCATTGTTTAAACTAAACATTTGACACAGATTGACTATTCAAACTAGTTTGAAAATTATAATGTAGAAGAAGTCTGTACACCGTGGTGATGTTTTCGTTTCTGAAGGTGGTGTGAAATACCGAATATCGTTCTAAAATTCACCTAGCAGCTGTCGATGCATTTAGACATTATGAGCTTCACTCAGTAGTTCTTTAACCTTGTCCAATAGCATTTCGTTAAGGCTTCTTTCTTCCAGGGCTTTGCATTAAGATGATAATTCTGTAATCTTGCCCAACAGCCTTTAGCCAAGAGGACGACTTCTTTCTTCCGGATCTTTGCATTAAGATGCATAATGCGCTCGTATTGAATCAACTGGCCTGTCACAATCCTGACAACACGCCTCTTCAATTCGTCCTCTAATCAGACGTGATGAGCGTATGTCATCCATGATGGACTATAATCTTGAAACTGAGCCAACTTATGAGATAAATTTAAAAAAAAAATCATATGTGTCAGTAACTTCTATTTTCGTCCACGACGCGCTATGTGGCCTTACACTCTCTTCTCCTGTTGGATCAGTGCATTACATTAGAATTTCTTTTAATGGCTGTAGGCTAGTTGTCTGCCTTAACCTTCATTTCGGAAGTGTCTCAACAAAAAAGAACACTAAGTTTCGTCATACTGCATCACATAATAGCACAAAATCCGAAACAAAAATATCAACGACCTTCGGTGTTATTTTTATTGCGACATCTTCGAAATACTGTTAAGACAGGCAACTGGTTCGATCCAGAAAAATAAAGTGAAATGTAATCTACTGATTCACCTTCAAGTGGGGGTGTAAACCCTCGAAAAGCGTCTTGAAAGAAATTAAATGTGGGTAACACAGATAGATGTTTTGATTTATAGATTTGATGTGGAACCCAAACAATCGAACAATACTCAAAAGTAGGTATTACATGTCAGTCGTGTTGTTGTTGTGGTCTTCAGTCCTGAGACTCGTTTGATACAGCTCTCCTTGCTACTCTATCCTGTGCAAGCTTCTTCATCTCCCAGTACTTACTGCAACCTACATCCTTCTGAATCTGCTTAGCGTATTCATCTCTTGGTCTCCCTCTACGATTTTTACCCTCCACGCTGCCCTCCAATGCTAAATTTGTGATCATTTGATGCCCCAGAACATTCCCTACGAACCGGTCCCTTCTTCTTGTCAAGTTGTGCAACAAACTCCTCTTCTCCCCAATTCTATTCAATACCTCCTCATTAGTTATGTGATCTACCTATCTAATCTTCAGCATTCTTCTGTAGCACCACATTTCGAAAGCTTCTATTCTCTTCTTGTCCAAACTATTTATGGGCCATGTTTCACTTCCATACATGGCTACACTCCACACAAACACTTTCAGAAACGACTTCCTGACACTTAAATCTACACACGATATTAACAAATTTCTGTTCTTCAGAAACGCTTTCCTTGCCATTGCCAGTCTACATTTAATATCCTCTCTACTTCGACCAACATCAGTTATTTTGCTCTCCAAATAGCAAAACTCCTTTACTACTTTAAGTGTCTCATTTCCTAATCTAATTCCCTCAGCATCACCTGACTTAATTTGACTACATTCCATTATCCTCGTTTTGCTTTTGCTGATGTTCATCTTATATCCTCCTTTCAAGACACTGTCCATTCCATTCAACTGCTCTTCCAAGTTCTTTGCTGTCTCTGACAGAATTACAATGTCATCAGCGAACCTCAAAGTTTTTATTTCTTAATACCTACTCCAAATTTTTCTTTTGTTTCCTTTACTGCTTGCTCAATATACAGATTGAATAACATCGGGGAGAGGCTGCAACCCCGTCTCACTCCCTTCCCAACCACTGCTTCCGTTTCGTGTCCCTCGACTCTTATAACTGCCATCTGGTTTCTGTACAAATTGTAAATAGCCTCTTGCTCTTTGTATTTTACTCCTGATACCTTCAGAATTTGAAAGAGAGTGTTCCAGTCAACATTGTCAAAAGCTTTCTCTAAGTCTACAAATGCTTGAAACGTAGGTTTGCCTTTCCTTAATCTATCTTCTAAGATAAGTCGTAGGGTCAGTATTGCCTCACATATTCCAATATTTCTGCGGAATCCAAACTGATCTTCCCCGAGGTCGGCTTCTACCAGTCTTTCCATTCATCTGTAAAGAATTTGTGTTAGTATTTTGCAGCTGTGACTTATTAAACTGATAGTTCGGTAATTTTCACATCTGTCAACACCTGCTTTCTTTGCGATTGGAATTATTATATTCTTCTTGAAGCCTGACGGTATTTCGCCTGTCTCATACATCTTGCTCACCAGATGGTAGAGATTTTTCAGGACTGGCTCTCCCAAGGCTGTCAGTAGTTCTAATGGAATGTTGTTTACTCCCAGGGCCTTGTTTTGACTCAGGTCTTTCAGTGCTTTGTCAGACTCTTCACGCAGTATCATATTTCCCATTTCATCTTCATCTAAATCCTCTTCCATTTCCATAATATTGTCCTCAAGTACATCGCCCTTGTATAGACCCTCTATATACTCCTTCCACCTTTCTGCTTTCCCTTCTTTGTTTAGAACTGGGTTTCCATCTGAGCTCTTGATATTCATACAAGTGGTTCTCTTTTCTCCAAATGTCTCTTTAATTTTCCTGTAGGCAGTATCTATCTTACTCCTAGTGAGATAAGCTTCTACTTCCTTACATTTGTCCACTAGCCATCCCTGCTTAGCCATTTTGCATTTCCTGTCGATCTCATTTTTGAGACGTTTGTATTCCTTTTTGCCTGCTTCATTCACTGCATTTTTATATTTTCTCCTTTCATCAATTAAATTCAATATTTCTTCTGTTACCCAAGGATTACTACTAGCCCTCATCGTTTTACCAACTTGATCGTCTGCTGCCTTCACTACTTCATCCCTCAGAGCTACCCATTCTTCTTCTACAGTATTTCTTTCCCCCATTCGTGTCAATTGTTCCTTTATGCTCTCCCTGAAACTCTGTACAAACTCTGGTTTAGTCAGTTTATCCAGGTCCCATCTCCTTAAATTCCCACCTTTTTGCTGTTTATTCAGTTTTAATCTACAGTTCATAACCAATAGATTGTGGTCAGAGTCCACATCTGCCCCTGGAAATGTCTTACAATTTAATACTTGGTCCCTAAATCTCTGTCTTACCATTATATAATCTATCTGATACCTTCTAGTATCTCCAGGATTCTTCCATTTATACAACCTTCTTTTACGATTCTTGAACCAAGTGTTAGCTATGATTAGGTTATGCTCTGTGCAAAATTCTACCAGACGGCTTCCTCTTTCATTTCTTACCCCCAATCTATATTCACTTACTATGTTTCCTTCTCTACCTTTTCCTACTCTCGAATTCCAGTCACCCATGACTATTAAATTTTCGTCTCTCTTCACTACCTGAATAATTTCTTTTATCTCATCATACATTTCATCAATTTCTTCATCATCTGCAGAGCCAGTTGGCATATAAACTTGTACTACTGTAGTAGGCGTGGGCTTCGTGTCTATCTTGGCCACAATAATGCGTTCACTATGCTGTTTGTAGTAGCTTACCCGCACTCCTATTTTTTATTCATTATTAAACCTACTCCTGCATTACCCCTATATGATTTTGTATTTATAACCCTGTATTCACCTGACCAGAAGTCTTGTTCCTCCTGCCACCGAAATTCACTAATTCCCACTATATCTAACTTTAACCTATACGTTTCCCTTTTTAAATTTTCTAACCTACCTGCCCGATTAAGGGATCTGACAATCCACGCTCCGATCCGTAGAACGCCAGTTTTCTTTCTCCCGATAACGACGTCCTCTTGAGTAGTCTCCGCCCGGAGATCCGAATGGGGGACTATTTTACCTCCGGAATATTTTACCCAAGAGGACGCCATCATCATTTAACCATACAGTAAAGCTGCATGCCCTCGGGAAAAATTACGGCTGTAGTTTCCCCTTGCTTTCAGCCGTTCGCAGTACCAGCACAGCAAGGCCGTTTTGGTTAGTGTTACAAGGCCAGCTCAGTCAATCATCCAGACTGTTGCCCCTGCAACTACTGAAAAGGCTGCTGCCCCTCTTCAGGAACCACATGTTTGTCTGGCCTCTCAACAGATACCCCTCCGTTGTGGTTGCACCTACGGTACGGCCATCTGTATCGCTGAGACACACAAGCCTCCCCACCAACGGCAAGGTCCATGGTTCATCGTACTCTATCCCTTTGCAGCTGTATTACAGCTTCCCAGAAGCCCCCTAATACACAAAAATCGTCCCTTTATTCTAACTACAACTTCATTTCGTTTCACAACGTTCTGCCTAAATATTTAATTAACGCCATCGACTCTAATGGCACTTTTTTAATGTTACTCTCAAAAGCTACCGGATTATTTTTATCCCAATGAGCCCAATATGCTGCACGTTATCTACCTTTAAAGCAAGCTGCCATTCATAACAAGTTTAAATTAGATTAGATTTACTTTCATTCCAATTGATCCGTAGTGAGGAGGTCCTCCAGGATGTGGAACATGTCATAAAAACAAAAATACATGAGAAATATTTGCAACTAAAACAAATAAGCTAATGTACCATTCCACAGGTCCCAAGTGGAATGATCGTCATTTTTTAATGAACACTATATGAAAGAGTTATTTTACAAATATTAATGCACTGAATTTAAAATTAAAAAGTTTATTTATTTATTTATTTATAAGGTAATAAACATGTAATACAACTACTATAATACTTATTTACAATGAACACATTACTGCACTGAAATGGTCCAGAAGTTAGAGTGTACTTACACACACACACACATATATATATATATATATATACAGGGTGTCCCAGCTATCTTGTCCACCCAAAATATCTCTGGAACAATAACAGCTATTGGAAAACGACTTTCACCGGTATCAATGTAGGGCTGGGGCCCATGAATGTACATATTTGGAAACTTTCTAAAACGAAAGCATACGTGTTTTTTAACACAAACTTATGTTTTTTTTTAATGGACCTCCTATATTTTTTCTTCAGCAATCCATAGCATGACAAAGCACATACACAATGGCGTTGATTGCATTGCAATATTCCCATTACATCTCGAGATATTGAGACGCGAAGTTGACGCTTGAAACACCCGACATGCGCTGCTAGCGCACGTCCTGAGGCTCAGGCGTGAACCCCATGCTGCCCGTAATCGCGATGTGATTGACACTTCCATACATATCAAGAGGTCCGAAACGAATAATACGGTCTGCTGCCATCCTGCATTAACGTTGTACATTCCAGCAGGCATTTATCCCATAGGCTAGGGGTGATGCGGTTCTGTAACATATCTGTGTACCGCAACGTTAGTCACAAAGTTAACTTCGCTTATCGTTAATCCGTTACTAAAAAGGTAATGCCGTTCAACGTTAAAACTTTACTTTACTGTAGATCTAGCGCAAGTGACAGTTAATCATTCACTCGTAATAGTAAAATTCATGTTGATGGCTTTAGTGAAACGAGCAAGTGGACTAAAAGTTTTGCCGTTGTTTCGGACCTCTTGATAAGTATGGAGGTGTGATTACACGTGTCAATCACATCGCGATTACGGGCAGCATGGGGTTCACGCCTGAGCCTCAGGACGTGCGCTAGCAGCGCATGTCGGGTGTTTCAAGCAACTTCGCGTCTCAATATCTCGGGATGTAATGGGAATATTGCGATGCAATCAACGCCATTGTGTATGTGCTTTGTCATGCTATGGATTGCTGAAGAAAAAATATAGGAGGTCCATTTAAAAAAAACATAAGTTTGTGTTAAAAAATACATATGCTTTCGTTTTAGAATGTTTCCAAATATGTACATTCATGGGCCCCAGCCCTACATTGATACCGGTGAAAGTCGTTTTCCAATAGCTGTTATTGTTCCAGAGATATTTTGGGTGGACAAGATAGCTGGGACACCCTGTATATATACAATGAACACATTACTGCACTGAAATTGTGCAGAAGTTATATATACATATGTATATATATAGTTGGTTTTACTGAGGAATTCATCAATGGAGTAGAAGGAGTTGGCCACCAATAAATCCTTTAGGCTTCTCTTAAACTGAATTTCATTGGTTGTTAAGCTTTTTATGGCTGCTGGCAAGTTATTGAAAATGTGTGTTCCTGAATAATGCACACCTTTTTGTACAAGACTAAGTGACTTTAAATCCTTGCGAAGGTTATTCTTATTTCTAGTATTGATTCCATGAATTGAGCTGTCGGTTTGAAAAAGTGATATATTTTTAATGACAAATTTCATTAAGGAATAAATATATTGGGAAGCAGTAGTTAGTATCCCTAGTTCCCTAAACAGGCCCCTGCAGGATGTTCTTGAGTTCACACCACATATAACTCTTACTGCACGTTTTTGTGCCCGGAAAACTTTAGCTTGGCTTGATGAATTACCGCAAAAAATAATCCCATATGACATTATGGAATGAAAGTAAGCAAATCATGCCAGCTTTTTCATTTTTATATCCCCTACATCTGACAAAATTCGCATTGCAGAGATTTGTTAAGACGCTTCAGCAGTTTTGTGGTGTGCTCCTCCCAGTTTTTCTGACTTTCACTGCAGTTACCCTACATTTATAGATGAATTAATGCTACCGTATCAGCGTTTCACAGCCAGAGCGTACCTTCGATTGTAGGTATAAGTACAGACAGTGAAGATCTCTTTGCGTGCAGTGGGCAGAGCGGGACAAAAAGTCTAGGAGCCAGAAGAATGTCTGCAGGTAAGCAGAGCCGAAGCCGGCTGAAGGCCGGCGGCCCTGGAGGGAGATGCTGCGCTGCGATAGGCCGCAACCGGCCATACCTGCGTGACGTCACAAGGAGCTGTCCGCGGCTGCTGCTCCCCTGCCGCCGCCGTCAGTCGGCCAGCCAGCACCGAGACAGCCGCTGCTTCCTTCTTCAGGTCAGTCGCAATTCCCAACCCTCTAGTGGCAAGCTAACAAAATAACCTGCCGTACGCTCTCAATAACATGACAGCTATGCCTGGTGCTAGAAGTGCTTTTGTGAGATTTCTCCTTCCTGCCGCTGGTGAAGGTACGGTGCGACGTCAGACAGCGTAACAGCCCACGCTTTCCAAGCTACCAGGCGACGCTGAGCTCTGAACCTCTGTGAGATCCAAGAAACACGCAACCAGTGGAGCTAAGATAATAAACACCGAGCAAAAGAAGAACGTACTACTTAAAAGAAACGATTATAGATTACCCATTGCGTCAAAACAAGATCTACTGGACAACGAGGTTCTAATTTTACTGGAGTGGTCATTCTACAGACCCGGAACACGCAACCGATGGAGGAAAAATTTTTACGAAATCTTCAGGTAATTCAAAACTATCCGAATGGTGATACTTAACGATATTTCTGATAGAATCAAATAGTGCTCCAAAGGATGCTTAAATATTAAATCTTTTTGAGAGATATAAAAGTAACAACTGTGCAAACATAATGACGACGGAGGACTTATTTTATTTTAGATGATCTCCAATATGCCGTAGAAAAGCATGAACGTAGAAAGTCATTCTATCATCCAGGATAATAATAAGAGAATACTGTAAAAGCGATCGCTGACATTTGTGTAAAAGACAAGACAGTGTACACTGCTTTAGCAGACGCCTGACAGTGCTTTCGTGTTGGAGGGCTTCTGAGATATTAAGGCAAAAGCGAAAAGATTTTCTACCAGAACGGTTGAAACACGCCATTGTAGATAAATTCATTACACAACATTCCAAGCAGTGATGTACGGTATACATTAACATGGCATTTTTTAATCCCTAAAACATATAGAAGACATTATTTTCCTACAAAACATTCTGAAGAGTTTGCTGCACTGTGTTGTTGCGCTGACTGTAGGCAGCATGAGCAACACAGGTATTTCCTTACCTGACGTCATCTTCTTAGCACCGTCAATACCGAGAAAGTAGGCGTTGGTCCACTCCTCCCACCAACCGAAGTCTGTTTGAAAATGCAGTGTTTCCGGACAGGCTTACAGATACCACTAACCGACAGGAAGGTATAAGTAACGCCTCTTTACAAATAATACTTTTTACAACAGATATTTTACAGAAAACCCACAGATGTAAACTCATACCTCCACCATACGATGCATTGCCTTGTTTTTGACTGAGCTGAATAGAAAAAAGCCAGACAAGCTACTGTTTTTATGTGCATTCTGTTTCTCACATTATATGGAAATTTACAGGTTTCGGTATCGAAATGAAATATTTTTACTGTGTTGACAGGGTGTTTATATTTCGGAAACGGGTAGACATCACGAGGGTTTCCAAGAAACAACACTATTCTGCAACCATTTCATCACGCATATCTCTGCAGTTATATTTTTTGTGCTGAAGTAAACTACTATCTGATAAAAATTCCCTTGGCTGCATCACAAATAAAACTCTTGAGACGTACAGTCACTTTGTTAACCATCTTCGGCCACAATAAACAATATTATTTTATATTTCAGCCGAAACCTTTAAGAAGAAACTTACTTTAATAATCCAATTTAAAAATGGGAAATCGAGACGGTAAGAACAACAGAAATTCGTCAGTCACGGAACCTCCTCTAGGATGCTTAGTGCAAACAGTCGTTTCCCAACGAAAATCACTATTAACAGCGTTCATTAACGAGATCCAGTAAGTGCATATAAACGTAAGAAAATCCATAGACATAGCCTACATTCTGAAGAAAGAGTCTTCGCTGACAGTAAAGGAGCCGTAGAATAAGTAATTATCAAATTCATTACTACTCATAGAAATCAAAATAACTAGAAATACTCTGGAATGGCCCCTGTATTGAATTCCATTGACTTAATTTTTGTTGGGTTTACATGAATAGTTAAGTAGGTTTGTACTATTCGCTATATACGATGTTATCCTCGAGGAGGGCAGATGGGATAACAGAAGTGAAAGGATATTGTTGAAGAGATTTCTAAACAATGTTTGCCTATCGCCATGTGTTGATATTCATATAGGTATCTTACCTGTCTCTCACTTTGAAATGATGACTCGCTGTTAATTACTCTTTCATGATTCGCAACAAGTTTTCCTTCTTTTGTCACACTTCCATCTCTGACATTCTAGCAGGAGAACGTATTAGGTACTCCCCTATATGAAAGAGTCTTTCACTGGCACCGAATACTAGTTCATACCAAAAGAGCGAAATTTTCGGATGCTTGCGACATAAAACTGAATTGTAAACTGTAATGATAAAATTGTGTAGATTACTACAGACTCTCGACGTGTTTGTGACTGTATAATTGTTACTTTTAAATTGATGCAAATGAATTAACTTAAAACATCCATTGAAATGGTATTTCATTCGATCAGAAACTTCGAAGTTTTCTGGAGAAAGCTCAAGCCTATATTTTATCTGTCATTTTATAAGGTTGTTTTTGAAGGGACCCAACACAAGCAGAGAACGACATGTTTTAGTGAACAGAGTAAATTAACCCTTTCATATCTAAATTTCTTCTGGAGGAAGGAAAATTTTTCTTTATGCTGTAATGCTCGTAGGTGATTTTTTAATGATTTTAGATGCATGATTTATACAAATATATGTACCCATTTTCAATACATATTTTCAACATTTTACTTCTTTTTATGGACGAAAGTAAATAATATTGAAATATTCATTGTTGTAATAAATAAACTGATAATTCAATAATTACTATGCAGAATAACAAAAATAATGTTCAACTGGACAATGGAGTATAGCTAACTAAAAACTTCCTTGAATTCTGGCGGTCACAAGCTGCTGCGCACTGGTACTTTCACTTGTTGATATTTTTATTGTGATGCCCAACAGGTGGGAGCAGTTGTACGTGATAAAAAAATTGAACATTCACAAATGTGTTCATGAGATTTCCATTGAGGAAAAATATTTCTGTGTCAGCTAATGCACACTAAATATTAAGTACACAATTGTAACCAGAGGGTCTGAAGGGGTTAAACACACAGTGGAATCTGTGCAATTTTCATTCCAGACACCGCAACAGTTTCCACTTATGTTTATATTTTATTATTTCTGAAAAAAATCAATTGAAATTGTTTTTTCTGGAAACCGTAGAGCTCGTGACTTACAAGACTGATGTTAAATTGGTAACAAAATACACTAAGTGAAGCGTCTTACTAAATATACAGAGCAGGAATAGCTTTCGTACAATAGCGCACCAGTATTAGCTACACTTTGCTCAGATAACAGTCAGCATAATAGCAAAGCGTAATAGCTCCCGACGGCTGAGATCATAATTTGATGATAAACGTCTCGTCGATGTAAAGATCATTGAAAACAGCTTCTGTAGCAAATGACCAAGGATGGGGGAAGGAAACTGAGTGAGTGAAGCAAGTTCAAAGGTCGGACGAAGGCAACGGTTTCCCATCTCCCACTGCACTGTGCCTAGTACAGCATAATGGTGCTCGAACTAGCCTTTCGGTCAAGCTTTATATTTATCTAAGAAGAAGGAATGACAAATTTGGCATATCATTTTCTGCTGTGCAATGATATTCTGAATTTTTGTTGTAGAAACCTGAAAACTGTTGAATTTTGATTGGGAATCTGTACTGGAAAGTTGTAATATTCTCACGAGTATTTTTATAGATTGTTTTTTTTTACAAAGGACACAAACAGGTAGTGTAGGAAGGGTCCTAAAAGACTCCAAAAGTGTGTAAAGTTTGTATAATGACGTTATTTTCCGTACTCTTGGTACTTAGTAATTAACTCTTATGTTTTCTTGGTTAAAATGTTTAGTAATTTCGAAGTTGAGCTCTCAACAACCAGTCTCTGCATGATCCAGATTTTAGTTTGTCCTCGGACAAATACAAAGCGGTTGTTTTTTTTTCTTCTGTCGTGAACTGTTACAAAAAGCAAACACGCTAAGTACGAAAGGGACACATTTTTAATTTAGTAGTTATATATTACTTCTAAGAACTACGTAAGTTCTTTGACGACAGAAAAGAGAACGGCATGTCACATCGTAACTCAACAAAGTGCCCTGAGTTGAACGATGCCTCTAGTAAGAATATGGTGACTTCCTTCCTTTAAAAAGCCTTCGGTAGAACGAATAGCACTTCTTTTAGTGTTCCTTAAGTTGAATAACGTAGAGCCCACGGTAAATTTCCACCATCACCAATTAAGCACCAACAGCAGAGGATAATGTTTGACTATAGTTGTTGGACAATACATGACCCTACATATATTCTTCTGGATGCTTAACGACCATTAAGCACGTAAGGTGGTGATGCAAATGGTAAGATATAGAGACCCCTTATGAACGAATCAAGCATTATTTTTCCACAGAATCACTATGCATGTTGAAATATATCTTGCTTTGAGATACCTAGGTAACGTCTTTAACGAAGAAATTGACATCAAGCTCTTGCAGTCATATCTTGATTGCTGAATACGTCCTTAATCGCCAGTTTACAAACCAAATCATTTGCCACATGTTTTATATTAAAGCGGATGCAATGAAAGCGTTTTATCTACAGTGTCCGTTGTCGTCGAAGGCAGAGCGAATAGGTCGCCAACTGCTCGCACCCTATCGCAAAGCAATGAGTAACTACACCATATCCATAGGTGACAGTAGCAATTTCCAACTCATGTCCGTTCGTAATTTTGCACCTAGATTTGTAACAGATGTGACAGATTCTACAAATTTTCTTCTGATCTTGTAATGTGATACTATCTAATTGTCTCATTATACTCACTAATTATCTCATTATATCAGAACTTAAGAATTTTAGGCAGTCTGCTGTTTCACGCCTAAAATTCAAGACTCTTTCGAAAAAGTTAAGACAGTCGTATTTGTTCTTAATGTTAATAAATTGGTAATAAATATAAGGAGAACATTCTTTGTGGGACTTTGAATGTGACTCTATGCTGTTGCCTGCACTATTTATTACGCTTCAATGAACGTGTATGCAGGTCTGCGTCTGTAACTACTCACAGAGGCTGTAACACGGCGGATACTCTACTGCTGGTGATCCAGGTAGCAGGAAGCAAATCCTGTGGACCGGATAAGCAATGGCTACAGTGAAAGGACGAAGTGGCCGTTGACCGCTCACAAGTCTTTTCTGCTTCAGTGGAAGCGTTTTCTCTACAAGGAACGTTTTCGTCGAAGAAAAAGCGAATCAATGGCCAACTGCTTGTATCCTATTTCAGGCAAATGAGTAACTGGACCATTTCTGTAAGTGGCAGTAGCAAACTGAGGTATTTAGGAAGAAGAAAAATAAGATCATGGCATGGATTATCTGTTCATCCACGACCGCATCGGAAAATTACGGAATTTCTGTGTTTTTGCGCGATTTTTGTACATGCTATGCCAAAATTGGTTCGAGCAAACAAATCAGTTTGTATTATAACCATGACAGTAGCATAACTATACATCACAAATGTGCGAACCCTAACGTCGATTACTGTTTCTCTTAGCCTCCACCAACAAATGACTTAACACTATTTTTTTACAAATGTTGTAGACAGTGAACATACTGGGAGTGATGAATTTAGATATATCCTCTTACTTGTAGTTTACTGCAAGTACTGCAAGGAACTTCGTTTTTTAAGACATTAGCTTTCAAATCATAACTAATCGGTCAAGAGTAATAGTGGAATACTGCAACAAAAACTTCACTTTACAAAACTGCGGCATTAACTACGCACACTAAAATTAGAGCAAATAATATTTCACTGACTATCTTAATTTATTTCAGTTTAGAGAGCACAAGTATTAAAAATAAATCGAAGCATTCCTACTGTTAACTGTGATGGAAAACATAGTAGTATTTGGAAAAAAAATTTTCTTCTGCGTCGTAGTGTTCCATATCAGTAATGGATAATAATTGAACTTGAAAAACATAGTTATTACTGCGACCGCTACTAAGGTTGTGCAAAACCTGGAAGAAATTATTGTTGTTAGAACACTTTCTACCTCTGTATAATGCGAAAAAGATAGAATGAAGTATCCAGATGTCACCATCACATAATAAATATTACCTTCTTTTTCTCTCCTGTCGATGGGGTGGTGAACCTGCTTTGCAATACGTAGGCGATCAATCTGGGTTTTGCTCCCGAGGCCGTTTAGCATGTTGGACTCGTGTAATGGACGAACCCGCATAAGGTGTGCAGGAGACAAATTAACTGTTACGTTTTCGTACTGTCCCGTCACATTCTAACAACGCTCGTAACCGCATCTAACACTGCATACTTGGTGCGGGAAAACAGAAAGATTGAGTTTAACGACCAGTCTGCTACCGGACACTTAACTAAAATTGCTATTACTTTATTGCCAATTAGTTGGCGAGAATGTCTTCAGAAGGCACCGATAACAATATGTAAACCTAAAATACGTTCGAGAGGAAGGACAAACTACATCTAATTTTCTGAAGCCTTTCCGTCTCAAGAGCCTGGACTCATATCCAGAAGCGGGGTTCAAATGATTTTCCAATTCTTACCGTACGTACGTTTTCTACAATTTCCATAAAACACTGAAAGCGAATATCGGCATTGTTCTCCAGCAGGTAAGTGTTACTTTCTTCCTTCCATACTTCTGTAACTGATCTGAGCAAATGGTCTGCCTATAATGATTTCGTCGGCGATGAGACAAACTGTAATTTTCCTTTCCTCTTTTGAATACCCGAATACCTTTGAGGTAAGTCCCATGAGGATAAGGCAGCTCTCACTTTTCCCAGTGCGGTCTTTTTTTCATAAAATGCAAATTGTGTTTTTTTTCATATATTCTACTACTACAGCGACGCGCTTACACACGATATAAGCATCCCTTTGCTTTCCTAAACTTTTCGGAACGCTTCGAAATTGTCTGAACACAAAGAGCCACAAAGAATTTAATTATGAACTTAGAAAACAGGTTCAAATGGCTCTGAGCACTATGGGACTTAACTTCTGAGGTCATCAGTCCCCTAGAACTTAGAACTACTTAAACCTAACTAACCTAAGGACATCACACACATCCACGCCCGAGGCAGTATTCGAACCTGCGACCGTAGCGGTCGCGCGATTCCAGACTGTAGCGCCTAGAACCGTTCGGCCACTTCGGCCGGCTAGAAATCAGGCAGAACGACGTCGTCGCCTGTTAAGCAAACATTTAAGCTCATGGCAATTAGAACATCTCGGAACTTATAAGGGCAGAGAGGAGTGTATTCATCTGAAAGAATATGTAGAAGAGATTATCACAGACACCTGGTACGAGGACATCAGATTCAGCATGTCGACAAATACGAAACATGTTTTCTCAATAGCTAGGAGCAGGTGGCTGTGTAACCTTCACATCTAAAATGGATAGGCAATTAAAACTTAGTTTACGATTGCGCTATACCCCAAGTAGAACTAATATTATATTTTGTCTTGAAACAAAGACATATGGGTGTTTATCCTACCTCGTGTTTATCTTATGTTGTCACTACAATGGTTATGAAAAGAGTATGTGTGTTCCAAGGTTTCATCGTATAAAACGTGTAACTAGGTAGACAGCACACGTAACAACACTGTCTTGACGGTTTCTGGGCTTGCCAACGCCACAAAAAAAAAAAAAAAAAAAAAAACTCCAGTTTAATATTCCTCCACAAGAGAAGACAACGAAAAAGTGCTTTAAAAATTATTCGATATTTGGTTCTCATTATTTTCTTTGAAGTATTAATAAAGTGAACTGATTGCAACATCTACAGGCCACAAATTATCCTGCGTCATTTATAATACGGCGTGATTCCTTAGAAATTACGTCAACGTGCGCATGTTGCGAAATAACGTAACTGACGCGACTAAAAACTCAGTCATGAAGACAGTGGTCAGAGTTTACACAATTTTCCAGTCTCCATTGGTGGGCAGTTGATGATACCAGAACAGATGACACTGTCTCACGGTTGCTCAGAGCCTAACTTGGAGACGTAACTAAAATTTCTGTGCACGTCCGAGGAAGCCTGAGCAGGACCCACTGTCCGTACCAATGTGAGGCCAGTATAAGTCGTGACTTCTACAATTTGTGGACATACATCTCAACATGTATTGTTGACAAACTCGTAAATTTCCATATGAGTAAAAGAAACGACACTTGAAAGCTTCACTGTGTACCTCTCCTAGTCATACTTCTAAATTTAAGGATTTATACTTCCATCTTCCTCCTTTTAAGGAAGATCTAATTATCGTTAACATTGAGGTCTTAACTGAGAGCGTAATCTTAATTCAAATGGCTCTGAGCACTATGCGACTTAACTTCTGAGGTCATCAGTCGCCTAGAACTTAGAACTAATGAAACCTAACTAACCTAAGGACATCACACACATCCATCCCCGAGGCAGGATTCGAACCTGCAACCGTAGCGGTCGCTCGGCTCCAGACTGTAGCGCCTAGAACCGCACGGCCACTCCGGCCTGCCTTTAATTTGGGTACGAAGCATTGCCACTGCTAGCTGAAGTGCAGAAACTTATTGTTCTGTTTCATGTGACATTCGGAAGAGATAGGAGCCACGAATTAAAGCACATATCTAAAACTGCCTGATTATCCACGAGAGTACATAAAGTCAGTATACAAAAGGACACGTTTTGCACTAAGACACAATGGAAAGTTGTTAAATAAGTGAACATGTAGAGCACCTCGTCCTGAACACTTCTTCGTGTCTTACTTGGTATGATTTCCAGCCTGCATCTTGTCACGAAGCCTATAGCTATCTAAAACTATGTCACTTTAAGAAACTAGAAACGAATTGCTTAGCGGTGTTGTTTGTAGAATAGGTGTGTCTTGTCAGCTGACTTGGGCGAGAAGAAGGAGCTTTTTGACATGACGGCGTGAAAAGGCAACAATGTTGGGCGCATTGCAGAGGCCGAGGCCGGTCTGTCGCTTTCACTTTCAGCTTTTTGTGTGGCCGCTGCCTTGTTCTCGCGCCGCTTAGCCACCGCCTAACAACAGCTTCACACGCACTGGCCGCGCTACTGCTACTCTGCTACTGCTAACACTGCAAGAGTACGTTACTAGTAAAATGTTGTTGTTTACATTAAATTACACGCAATTAAGTTAACTGCGCTCGTTGTCGATGATAGCGGGTCAACCTAAATCATTTGAAAATCTCAGATAAATTAAAGATTCATATAACAAGATCAACGCACTGCTAAGTGGTTACAGTGTACGCGCAGGAAAAGTTCTGCTACGTTGACCGATATACACTGAACCGCCAAAGAAACTAGTATAGGTATGCGTATTCAAATACAGAGATATATAAACAGGCAGAATATGGCTCTGCGGTCCGCAACGCCTATTTAAGACAACAAGTGTCTGGCACAGTTGTTAGGTCGGTTACTGCTGCTACAATGGTGGGTCATCAAGATTTAAGTGAGTTTGAACGTGGTGTTATAGCCGACGCACGAGCGATGGAACACAGCATCTCTGAGGTAGCGATGAAGTGGGGATTTTCCCGTACGACGATTTCATGAGTGTACCGTAAATATCAAGAATCCAGTAAAACATCAAATCTCCGACATCGCTGCAGCCGGAAAAAGATCCTACAAGAACGGGACCAACGTCGACTGAAGAGAATCGTTCAAGGTGACAGAAGTGCAACCCTTCAGCAAATTGCTGCAGATTCCAGTGCTGGGCTATCAACAAGTGTCAGTGTGCGAACCATTCAACGGAATATCATAGATATGGGCTTTCGGAGCCGAAGGTCCGCTCGTGTACCCTTGATGACTGAACGACAAAAAGCTTTACGCCTCGCCTGGGCCTGTCAACACTGACATTGGACTGTTGATGACGGGAAACATGTTGCTTGTTCGGACGAGTCTCGTTTCAAATTGTATCGATCGAGCGGTCGGACGTGTTCAGATATGGAGATAACTTCATGAATCCACGGACCCTGCATGTCAGGAGGGGACTGTTCAAGCTGGTGGAGTCTCTGTAATGGTGTGGAGCGTGTATAGTTGAAGTAATATGGGAGCCCTGATACGTCTAAATACGACGCTGACAGGTGACATGTTCGTAAGCAGTCGTCCGAACACCTGCATCCATTCACGTCCATTGTGCATTCCGATGGACTTGGGTAATTCCAGCAGGCCAATGCGGAACCCCACACGTCCAGAATTGCTACAGAGTGGCTCCAGGAACACTCTTCTGAGTTTACACACACCCACTGCCCACCAAACTCCCCACAGATGATCTGGGATTCCTTGCAACGTGCTGTTCAGAAGAGATCTCCACCCCCTCGTACTCTTATGGATTTATGGACATCCCTGCGGAATTCATGGTGTCAATTCTCTCCATCACTACTTCAGACATTAGTCGAATCCATGCCACGTCGTGCTGCGACACTTCTGCGTGTTCGCGGGTGCGCTACACGATATCAGACAGGTGTACCAGTTTCTTTGGCTCTTCAGTGTATAACGCCTTCCAAAAGTCATAGGACACGAAATAAACCTGTACGTCGTTCTCTACTGCCTCCTGGATATTACACAGTCCATTTCAAAACGATCGCTGTATCCGGCATTCCCATTAATTATTGTATAGGGGACTGTCTGGCGGTCGGGGCTCAAAGAATGCAGATTTTAGTGGCGCAGCAGGGGAGTATGAAAACTATTGCTCCTGATCCAGAGGAATGTCTCTACTTCGTTTTCGGGAGTAGAAGTGTTTTCATGTGTGAGAGAGACAGAGGAAGGTAGGAAGAGAGAGAGAGAGAGAGAGAGAGAGAGAGAGAGAGAGAGAGAGATATGTCCTTTCTTTTCCCTCCACTTTTTCTATTCCTTTTGTATGTAATAGTTTGTTCCTAATCTCAGTGTGCGTTTATTTTTGTTATTTACAAGTATGCTCATGTTATTGTTGACAGTTTTCTGTACTGAAATATTCTGCGTGGATCATGTAACCAGATTCGCTTCCAAGGGGTTTCAATGGCTATTTGTTTTTTATGTTAAAGCTTCTCCTTGCAACTCATTTCTATGCTGATTTCTGTGTATTCCACTGTATCTGGTATTATTCCAGAGCTCGAGTGCCTGTATTTTTTTTTCTGTTACAATGTTTAGTGGATCTCCTCTGTATCATTAGTTTTTAATGCTGTTTTTAAACTTGTCTCCCGTGGATGTTGGCGTTATGAGTGAGTTTACTGTAGCATGTGAGTTTGTTGTAGGATGTCTCCCTTGCTCCGTTCATGTTGTTTTTGCTTTTATGTGGCCGGTGTTCTGACTTATAGTTATCGCCGTCAGGACATTGTAGCGAAGGTAGTAGGTGGATCTGTAGAGGTCAGTTATGAAAAACTTATGTTGAAAAACAAAGCTAAATAGATCAGATGAATTGCAAAAATATTTTCCATGCTTCAGCTGTTAATTAATAGGACAAACGCGTATTTACAGCGTGCCTCGTAGTTGGTCACTGTTATTGCAGCACGTTGTTTTTGTCACCTTATTGAAGATATCGAAAGTCAATAATGGAAAGGAATTCCCGTTCACGGAGAATACATAAATAGTGAAGTTGAATATTTTCTCCCAGCCGCAAGCTCTCATACTTGACGATCCTCGCCGCGGAGAGTTCCGGGCAGCTGAGGGTAGTCCAAACAGCTCTTCGTTGAAATTAGGTACCGAACCTAACTAGTTTGCTTACGTGTATGCGATACAAGTAGTTCTATAATTGCGCCCTCATCTTCAATTTCCCAGCTTACGGAGCTTTCTCTTAATTACGCGCAACTCAATAGATTGAGGGATCTTCATGAGAAAATATTGCGTCATAGTAATAACGTAGACTAAACTGTAGCGGGGAATCACAGTATATTTGTAGCATGCCAGTAAAAGACAGGTTAATGTGTTTGCAACAGCCTGAGTGGGCAAACAGGCTGAGGTCTTCGACAGAGTGATGCTGATTGCATGTTTCGTGACTTTGGAACGACGAATCATAGGGAAGCAGGAGATCACAGCTAACACGTTTAGGTGGCATTACGTGTGGCCGGATCATTGCCAAATTAGAGGCTGACCACACTCAGTAAACAGTCGGCCAGAATTTGAATTTCGCTTATAATGTCATTTCACGGCTTTGGATAGTATTCCAGGAAAGGGAAAACATTCAACGGCAGTACGGACAAGGTCGTCAGAGTTATAAAAAAACCATTACTGCGATCATTATCTTAGTTTAACTGAAAACGTTGATCCATCATGGCGGCAACACTGTCTAGAGACAGCTGGGCCACACATTTATTGCAAGACTGCGATACGCCGGCCCTGTGGCCGAGCGGTTCTAGGCGCTTCAGTCCGGAACCGCGCTGCTACTACGGTCGCAGGTTCGAATCCTGCCTCGGGCATGGATGTTTGTGATGTCCTTAGGTTAGTTAGGTTTAAGTAGTTCTAAGTCTAGGGGACTGATGATCTCAGATATTAAGTCCCACAGTGCTCAAGGCCATTTGAACCATTTTTTTTACTGCGAAAGGTCTTTTCGAGGAATTGCTCTGGGACCAGCAAGATGCTTTCTCTTCACAGAAAGGCACCATGCAGTTAGATGAATGTTATGAGTGGATCCAGCAACGTTTGAGATAATGTTCTGTTCACGGATGAGTCGCAGTTTAGTCTGGAGAGTGATTCTCGTTCATCTGGGGCACCTCTGGGACACGTTAAAATCATGTCAGTATTAGCATTATCCATTACGGATGTGAGCTAACGATTATAATGTTTTTACAGTAATAATTAATAACATTCAGCGGTAATTTTTGCCCCACACGTAACTCAACAACGCGTTTCGAGAGACAATGCGCTCATCATTAGATGTAGAACTTAGCTCGTGAGGTTAAAACGCTATAATATTGTCAAAAGCTGTATAAGGCTGCTGGTCGACCACATTTTTGGCTATAGGAATGTTGCAATGTCAGAAGACTGTACCGAAATGCAAGAAGATCTGAAGAGGAGCGACAATGAGTGCTGGGACTGGCAGTTGATCCTGAATATAAAGAAATGTTATGTTTTGCACACAAATAAGGTTGTGCTACTCTCTTAGCCATAAATCTCTAGAAACGGTAACAACTGTAAAATACCACGGAGTAACAGCCCGTAGCTATTTAATATGGAATGAGCGTATAAAATTAATTCCGTGAAAAACTGATGCGAAACTGCATTTCATTGGAAGAATATTAAGCAAATGTAACTCATCCACAAGAGAAATGACTTACACTACTGGCCATTAAAATAGCTACACCAAGAAGAAATGCAGATGTTAAAAAGGTATTGATTGGACAAATATGACATGTGATTACATTTTCACGCAGTTTGGGTGCATAGATCCTGAGACATCAGTACGCCGAACAACCACCTCTGGCCGTAATAACGACCTTGATACGCCTGGGCATTGAGTCAAACAGAGCTTGGATGGTGTGTATAGGTTCAGCTGGCCATGCAGCTTCAACGCGATACCACAGTTCATCAGGAGTACTGCATTATCCTGCTGAAATGTAGGGTTTCCCAGGGATCGAATGAAGGGTAGAGCCACGGGGAGTAACACATCTGAAATGTAACGCCCATTGTTCAAAGTGCCGCCAAAGCGAACAAGAGGTGACCGAGACGTGTAACCAGTGGCACCACATACCATAACGCCGGGTGATAAGCCAGTATGGCGATGACGAATACACGCTTCCAATGTGCGTTCACCGCAGTGTCGCCTAACACGGATGCGACCATCATGATGCTGTAAACAGAACCTGGACTCATCCGAAAAAATGACGTTTTGCCATTCGTGCACCCAGGTTCGTCGTTGAGTACACCATCCCAGGCGCTCCTGTCTGTGATGCAGCGTCAAGGGTAATCGCAGCCACGATCTCCGAGCTGATAGTCCATGCTGCTGCAAACGTCGTCGAACTGTTCGTGCAGATGGTTGTTGTCTTGCAAATGTCCCCATCTGCTGACTCAGGGATCGAGACCTGGCTGCACGATCCGTTACAGCCATGCGGATAAGATGCCTTTCATCACGACTGCTAGTGATACGAGGCCGTTGGGATTCAGCATGGCGTTCCGTATTACCCTCCTGAACCTACTGATTCCATATTCTGCTAACAGTTATTGGATCTCGACCAACGCGAGCAGCAATGTCGCGATACGATAAACCGCAATCGCCATAGGATACAATCCGACCTTTATCAAAGTCGGGAACGTGATGGTACGCATTTCTCCTCCTTACACGAGGCATCACAGCAACGTTTCACCAGGCAACGCCGGTCAACTGCTGTTTGTGTATGAGAAATCGGTTGGAAGCTTTTCTCATGTCAGCACGTTGTAGATGTCGCCACCGGCGCCAACCCTGTGTGAATGCTCTGAAAAGCTAATCATTTGCATATCACAGCATATTCTTCCTGTCGATTAAATTTCGCGTCTGTAGGATGTCATCTTCGTGGTGAGCAATTTTAATGGCCAGTAGTGTATAAAACTCTTGTACTGCAAATTCTTGAGGATTCCTTGGCTGTCTCTCACCAGGTCAGATTGACATAAGTGAATGGGAAGATCCAACGAAGAGCAGCGCGTTTCGTCACCGGATCGTTTAGTAAACGCGGGCGCGTTGTGGATATGTTCAACGAACTCCAGTAGTAGACATTACGAGAGAGGTGTTGTATATCAAGTAGAGGTTTACTATAAAGGTCGTAAAGTCTAGAATCGGTACGCCAATTTGACAAAATTGCGTTAAGCACTGAGGCAGTCATCCCACCGACGCACGAGGTTGGAGATACCCCTTTGGTTAAAACACCGTGTTTTAACTGTCAGCTGCACATCCTCGTCCGATAGGAATCGTCGACAATTCGAGGCCTTTTTTAAGGGACCGAAGGCGTGATAACTGCATAGGGAGAGATCAGGACTATTGTGCGGGTGCTCGAATGTTTCCCACTTGAGTCGGCGTAACTTCTGTGTTCCGACATTTGCGATATGGGGACGTGCTTTATGATGAAGCACCAGCACCCCTTGCACGATACTTGGCACATCACTCCACAACGGGGGTTTTCGACAGACATGCTGCCCCATACACATTCTTCACCCTCCGACGGATGTGTACTGGTGTTCGTTATTCGGCAGCCAAGAAAAGAATAACAGTACGTTGGTCCTGTTTGGAAGCGTTTGGTAATAACGTTCCATAGTTCACGCTTCCGCATTTACCATACGCAAGTCACAAACACACGAATGCCACACTAATCCTTTGCTACATGTCGGTGCTTATACACCGGCATCGGATTACTGCTACTTTGTGTGTATCTCGCAGCAACACCTCAAACAGAAACTTTTTGACTGCCTGGAATATTAAAATTTGGAGAGCGTACGTTCCTTGAAATTAATGTATTACTTCCCCCCCCCCTTCCCCCCGCCCCCACATGTGTCTCACGAAATGACCACGACGGGAAAAACCAAGGAATTAGAACTGATACGAGGACTTATCAGCAATCACTCTGGGCATGCACCGATAGCGAATGGAATAGGGAAGAGGGAGTAGGAATTAATAATGGTAACATAAGTTACACACCATAGGGTGGCTCGCGGATTACATATGTAGAGTTGCCAGTGTTCTCGTCTAGCGCGACATCATGGTTCAGATGGCTGTAAACACTGTGGGACTTAACATCTGAGTCCGCTAGACTTAGAACTACATAAACCTAACTAACCTAAGGACATTACAAACATTCATGCCCGAGGCAGGATTCGAACCTGTGACCATAGCAGCAGCGTGGTTCCGGACTGAAGGGCCTAGAATCGCTCGGTCACAGCGGCCGGCGCGACATCATGTTATGAGCGTTTACGCCACTACGTGCGTTGCTGTGTTACTCTACGGTTGCCGTGTATAGGGATGACATATGCAGGCGATTTGGAGCTTTACTGTACTGCATGGCCGGCCGGGGTGGCCGAGCGGTTCTAGGCGCTACAGTCTGGTACCGCGCGACCGCTACGGTCGCAGGTTCGAAAAAAAAAATGGTTCAAATGACTCTGAGCACTATGGGACTTAACATCTATGGTCATCAGTCCCCTAGAACTTAGAGCTACTTAAACCTAACTAACCTGAGGACATCACACAACACCCAGTCATCACGAGGCAGAGAAAATCCCTGACCCCGCCGGGAATCGAACCCGAGAACCCGGTCGTGGGAAGCGAGAACGCTACCGCACGACCACGAGCTGCGGACCACAGGTTCGAATCCCGCCTCGGGCATGGATGTGTGTGATGTCCTTAGGTTAGTTAGGTTTAAGTAGTTCTAAGTTCTAGGGGAGTGATGACCTCAGATGTTTAAATCCCATAGTGCTCAGAGCCATTTGAACCATTTGTACTGCATGTGTATATGAGTTCCAGCTGAAGGAGGGCGTTATTGTGCCTCCCTCGCCCCCCCTCCCCCCCACTGACGTGATAGATGAGTACTTGCAACATGAGGACATCATATTGTGGAGAGTCCAGCTCGCAAAGCGGATTTAAATCCGACTGAACACGCACGGTACGAGCTGAGGAACTTTAGCCCTAACATCCGCATTGCAGTCCTACAGAGTGCGCTTGTCCAACAATAGAAGATACAGTCGCTGAGCCATGCTGGAGTAGTTGATCTACAGTATATGGAGCTGGTGAGAATTTTATGTTATTATGCGAGAACATCACACGCCGTATCGACACCACCCACGGTAAGTGCCACGCACGGGTTATGGCGGATTTTCTCGAGTACCTAATATGCGCATCACTGGACCACGTATCATAATGTTGCCTGGACAGCTTTCAATTTGCTTATCTTCCCAATGCCTCGTGCCTTGCTTCGTGGATCTTAAAGATCACTTAATTGATATAGAACTACATGAATGGTACATACTGCACTCAAGAATCAGCTGTAGATTCAAGCAGAAATGCATCAAGACGATAGATGCATAGCTTGCTCTTCTTTTTATGACCATTCGTCACTGCTGGTTAGGTCTGTGGCAGAAAATCTTAGTAGGCTGTTACCTTCACTCTACATTACCTCTTCTTTCTAGTTATCTTTACTTTCTATGTGTCTCGCAGACGAAAAGTTAGGCGTTTATTCATTCACTGGGACACAGAGAATAGTGTACTCTCAGTTTTTTAGAAAGTTGATCACCAAGTACTTCATTTTTTTACGCCCGAAAGGAAAACCTGCTTCTTTCTGCGAGTGAAAAGTAGGCTCCATCTTCCTGCAGATCCCATAGGTTCTTTTTCAGACATTTTCCGACTAACCTTGAACAATGTAGTTTAGAAGCTCAGCCTCAAAACCCGTGAAGCTACTGTTCCATACAGCAAGATTCCTGATGGCAGTTGACACCAATATAGTTTTCCAGAAAACGAACAGAACTGTGTAAACTATTACAGCGAAATAAAGCCATCAGACGTAAAGCTGACTGTGCGCACTTATCTTTCCATAATATCTTATGGATTTTGTGGATGAATGGTTCAAATGGCTCTGAGCACTATGGCACTTAACACCTTAGGTCATCAGTCCCCTAGAACTTAGAACTACTTAAACCTAACTAGCTTAAGGACACACACACATCCATGCCCGAGGCAGGATTCGAACCTGCGACCGTAGCAGTCCCACGGTTCCGGACTGTAACGCCTAGAACCGCACGGCCACCGCGGCCGGTCCTTTTGTGGATGACATTTTGTCTCCAGACTGCCTCATACTACATACAAACTAGTCCCCGTTACGTCATATTTCTGTCATAGGAGTATATGAATTATTCGAGTCATACCTTTCCAGATGTTTGGATGAGCTACTACAAGCAATGTTTTGAAGATGTCTCCGGTCAATCTTCCGAGAAACGCAAATTATCGGTAATGACTCACTCGAGGACATCGGTTTCTTGCATCTATTACCTCAATTAATATCCTAGCTGAAGTTCTGAGGCTATGCTGGTAGATTGCGCGCTAACCGTGTATAGCGAAATTATATGCCAAATGTCGCTACTCTTGATCATTTTGTTCTATGTACGCACTTTTTGTTCTCTTACGCGTGATTTCGATCCTTAAACCATCTTTTTCATTATCACTGAAACTGGGTACAACATATACAGGAAACCAGCCAGCTCGGCACGTCGACATATGAACCGCTATGGCAGCCCCCACCCTGCCCCATTGCGAGTGCTGAACGAGCAGCGAGCACCTGACAAGTGTTTACAAGCTGGCCGTTGAACTGCGGCCGTGTGTGCAGTGAGGACCGCGCCTCTGCCTACGTGATGGCAAGGCCCTCGCCAACCGCGCCACACTCGCTCAAGAGGTTCGAGAAAGTTCGTGCAGGAACTACGGACTCTTCTCTGACTCGGAATAATTAACAGACACCAGGAGAGAGTGGATAATCTAGGCAGCAACGATTATCTTTGCCAGTACGTACCTACAACGTTACAGCTTTTTGCTCAAATGTTTGAGTTGAGCGAAAACGAAGACTCCCTATAAAGTACACAACGTACGTTTGTCCGTACTTTCGTAGCCAAAGAGTGAGAACTGCCTGCATGAGTTATCAAATTGGCCAACGTGAAGTCTAATGTAACATAAAAGTGTTTAATTGATGAAGATAATTAGGAGAATTAACAAAAATGTAATTAATGATTTGAGGGCAAATTTTTTGTCGGAATTTTCATAGCTAAACGAAGAGTAGAAAGTAGATAAATGTGGTATCAAATTAACCAGCGTGAGGTCTACTTTTGCAAAAAAAATATTTAATTGCTTAAAAGTAATCATAGTAATTAAGAAAAACTTAACTGTGTATTTCAGGGGAAACTGAAATATTTCACGGACAGCTGCTGCTTTGTATTTGAAGTGTCAAAAAGTTCACCCGCTAACTATGTAAATGAGGCGTCAAAAAGTTCATTCTTCACGAACTAGCCATTGTGCATATAAAAAGTTGCATTTTGTGCGATATTTAAGTGAAAAAATTGCTTCCTTCAAATCAGGTATTAAATTTAGGACATTTCAAGAGCAGAAGACGGACGGAAAGCAAATAAAGTGCCAATGATATCACGCTTTCTGAACAAAATTAAAAAAAATATTGAAAATAATCGGTGAAATGTTTTGTGAAATAAATTAGAGAAACATTTGATGCGCCTTTGAATGATGTTCGACATCATTATCAGCAAATGTGGTGCAACAGATATTTCTCTAATCGATTTTATTTCTTACTTCTGGAAAAATCATTTCACAAAATACTTAACCGATTTTTCGGAAACTTTTTTTTTTTTTTTTTTTTTTTTGGGGCGGCCGCCGTGGCCTAGCGGTTTTAGGCGCTTCAGTCTGGAACTCCGCGACCGCTACGGTCGCAGGTTCAAATCCTGCCTCGGGCATGGATGTGAGTGATGTCCTTAGGTTAGTTAGGTGTAAGAAGTTCTAAGTTCTAGGGGACTGATGACCTCAGATGTTGAAGTCCCATAGTGCTCAGAGCCATTTGAAGCATTTTTCTTTTTTTGTATCTATAAACCTAATGCGAAATCGAATATGATCTTAAACTGTGAGACATCACTGAGCTTTCTGTTTCATTTTATAAATGAAAAAGTTTTCTGCGACATTCACAACGTGTTTTATCAGTTACATTTAATTTTTAGCAGCAGCAAGCAAGGCGATGAGCAGTTAGAGTGTCATCTTGCACTGATAATGAGAGATTTAATGTGGCATAGAATTTGGTGGATACATACAGTCGTACAAAAATAAGGATACAGCTTACTCACTACGTAACAATGTATAAAGGCATTGCTAATTTATGCTATTAATGACCGCCTGTGCTCGTCGCTCTACATGTGGTAATGCGATGTCTCGTTTCTCTCAGAACGGTGTCACCGATTGCTTCCTGTGCTTGACGCCGCTTCTCTTATATTCAGAAAAGTCAGAGTTGCAGAGTCACATTGTCACTTAATAGCTGTAGCAGATGCGCTCGGAAGCAACCGCAGACGAGAAAACGATTTCTGTAACCGGCCCGTCGTCTAGAACAACAGTGCGTTATTCCGATTCTTCCTACTTCAGTAACATCTCCCGGCAACCAACTGCCACTCGAACAATCGTCTAGAAAGGTGATGAAATTTTTTCTTGCCTTAAGATATCTAATCAGTTAGACAACACGATATCAAACACAAACGTTTCGATCAGCTACATGATCGGAAAGCCTAGTGCTTTAGAGATCATACAATGCATAAATTAGGCTAATAGATATGGTTAAGGAACGCCCTTCCTCCAAGCTTCCGGTATTTTACAGATAGATTGTAAATGAGACGTTGCACGACTTGAAAGTGCCTCAAGTCGGGGAGCAGCCTCGATCGCAGCTGACACTTGTTACTTCCAAGGAAGCGATTTCTTGTTATGAATTCAGTAGCTGCAGTTATTCTGCTGTGAACGGGACGATCAGTTGGACGTAAAATATGAATATTGACGACAGTTCATATTTCTGAAGCGTACACAGACCGAAACCCGCCGTCGTGGTTGGGTTCGCCCAGTCACGGCGGTGCGGTGTGCCTCGACCCGGATGTTCCCACTTCGAGCCGTGACACTAGAAGAAGTTGACTCATGTGCTGTTTGGTCCGCAAGAGCAGGAGGAGCGCGAGTATGAGGTTCGCGGTTGTCGGTTTCTGTTATAGTGCCATGGGTTATATATCAAAACGTCTCTGCATTTCCTTGCAGACTACGAACATATGACAATGATGGCGATGAAATATTCCGTCAGATGTGGACTTGGCGAATTCGTTAGTTCGTTTCGATAGAGGTAGCAATGTTCATCATTAGTTTAACCCTCCCTGCTCCTTTCAATCCACACTCATTGAGACAACTCAAACACAACATCACACAGCACAAGCAGTCGCTGTAATCACCTCCTAATCTTCAGTTTTGCTTGTGAAATGTTCTGTTGACATCGAGGGCATTAAGACGGAACATGAGTTCCGACAGGACAAGAATAGGTAAGAGAGCAACTGTGGGCTTGTTTAAGGAAACATTCCGACATTTGCGTAAAAAAAGAAAAAAAAGGATAAATTTAAATGTGGATGATTTGACAGAGATTTGAACACCTTTCCTCGTAAATAAGAATCCAGTCCCTTAATCACTGTCTCAATTGACTTTAGCTCGCCACGCTTCCCATACAATCTGCCCATTTCATGACAATATTCTCAATTCATTGAGGCGTGAGCTAGCAGAAAGCAAGTATGACATTCTGCGTCATATTTAACAGCCTCTAAATAACAAGAATGTTGTAAGGAGTGTGACATTGGAGGAACTAGAACCTAAACTTATGAAACAACCGCCCTCTCTTGGTTATTAGAGACTGGACTCTGTTCCAGCAAGAGTGGGGTTTGAATCCTCGTCTAGTCATTCTGATTTACGGTTTGTCGTATTTCTTCCCAGATCTCTTCAGGGGAATGCAGGGGTGGTTCTTTGAACAATGCCACAGCTGAATACTGCCTCCTTCCACTTTCAGCTCAGCTGTCGTCCATAAACTCTCGTTAATCTCTGACTTTAGTTCTTTACCGAAGCCACCAAATAACAACAAAATAGCGCAGTTGCTGCCTTTATACTGTTCCAGCGTGAAATCAAATATTATGAGTCGTCCACTCCATCCCTGATTCTCGTGGAATCGATGTTTCCAGTGGAAGATCAAAGTGTAGGGTACAGTGAAAGACGAATCCACGCCCGCAATATTTGCGGTGCCGGCAGCAAGACTAACATGTCTCGCCAGTACACTAGCAGATTTCTTGAGATTCCCACTGGAAACCCGATTTCCCTTGGTTGACAGGCTTGTGACGCAGTCACCTTTGTCCGCTGGAGTAAGCTCCAGCGAAGACCACAAAGGTTCTCTGCCCCAGTACAGGATTCGTTGTTGGCCCTCACTTACGCTTGTCAGCCCATACATTTGCTCCTTTTTGTGCACTGCACTGCACTGAGTCAGACCGACACTTCGAATCCCGGTTGAACCTATTTTAATTTACTGTCTGTCTCTTTCTAAGGGTGTTACTGTAACGGGTCGGCCAGGAATGGGGGAGACTCACGTAAGTAACAAAATAATACAAGGAACGTTATTAAGTAAACATCTCAGTCAATTGTAAGTCGAAATTGATGCTTAAAACGAGCGAAAAATAATATCGAACAAGCACCCTGCAGATGTGAAGGTAACTCTCCTAAGATGTAGGAGCACGTAACGAAGGATTAATAGCAACTAAAATTGATTATAATACATTCCTCAAACAAGGACCACTGCAACCTAGTTAATTTACCGATACGCGCAACTCATTAGAAACCACCGGCACAACTGGGCAAGAGCAGGTTGATCTGTAAGCTTCAACTTACGCGAAATACAAAATTTGTCAAGATAAAAATGCAGATCCTTCTTTTATACTGTTATAAAATTACAGACTTTTAGCTCCCATTTGCACAACTAGAGGGCCTTGCGATTTTGTCAGTATTTTTTCTGAAGGCTATTTTTCATTTGAGCAATGTTTCCTACTCTGATTCGCACGTTCGCCTGACACGTGGCACATCGAAATATCGAACATTCCTGGAACAAGGTCTGTCGTCAATTTTTTCGTCACGGTTCTCCAACAACCAATGTTGATATTTTGTGGACGTCCGTACAAGCCACATGGAGGGGATTCGCCCCCCCCCCCCCCCCAATATACACACAAGCATATACCCAAGCCATCAGGCCCTCTTTGATTTCATGAACTGTGTACAAAGCCAGACCAACAGACATTACATGCATTGACCAAAAAAGGATAGTACATTGAGAATGGCTAGTTGCTAGCCGAAATCTATATCTGCCAATAAATATTCCAAAGGGCGACTGATAGCTGAAATCTATTATTAACAAAAGAATAACATAGCTTAGTGCTTAGCGCATCGTCGATATCATTAGAGTTGGACAAGAATGGAGAATGAAATTGGCTGTGCTATAGTCATCTACAAATGTTGTTTGGGAGAAAATACTTTATTACAGTTTTAGGTTCTACTTGGCTTCCAAAAGGCCAATGAAAGGAATGTTAGCGTCCAACGTCCCGTCGGCACTGAGGTCATTAGAACTGGAAAAGTGAGGAAAGAATGTGGCCGTTGGTCTGCAAGCTGAACCCCCAGAATTCTTATCATGTGATTTTACGCATTTCAAAAGAACAAATATAATAATTCGATGAAGAGAAAGAAGAAATATTTATGAAGAAACACAGAAAAAAACCCAAGAAAAAATTGTAATAAGAAGGAGATGAAAATTGAGGGGACATGGTCACATACTTAATAGCAATAAGCTGACGGACAAAAGCTTTACCTGGTTTTCAAAGTTAAAACTAAGGTTAGAGAATTCAATAGGAGGTTTAAAAAATAATCTATATTTCAAGAGGGATCATTTCCGAAAATTGATTTATTCCCTCGATGTTTCCGACCCAAGAACGAAACCCAGAAGCTAAGAAAATGATGTAAGATGAAAGAAGCAGACACGTGTGTATGAAATGTATAGCGAACATCGACATGAGAGTCATTACATATGAATTAAACTTTTCTACTGATAAGTTACTCGAAATTATCGCGAGGAAGGAACTTATCTATGTTGTTGCTACTAGCGAATGTAATCTCTTCTTAACCGTTAGTAATTTTACATTTCTGTGAATGGAACGGATAAAATGAAACATACTTTTCTCGCAGACGACAGCAGAAAACAGTGCAAAACCTATACTTAGACTGGCCAGAACATCCAGACGGGCTTATGCGTGGCTGTATTAGATTGGATTTGTGTTAATCAGTCTCCTGTAGGCTCCACGTTTTCGGGCTTTTCTTTCTCTCCATTCATTTAATTAAGTAATGGAACGTGTGGAACGAAAGTAATGACGGTATCCGAGTTTTCCTTGCAGAACACGTCACTGGAATCGGGGAATACTGGCGCTGTGTATTTCCGGGAAGGCACAGCCCGTGCGTTGTGCAAGAAGCGAGGAGAAAGTAATGACAGTTCACTGCGCCGACATTGTTCTGGAGTCGACAAAGACAGTTGACAGCGGCTAACATGTAGAGGCTCCAATTTTGACACCGCACACTGGTCACATGATTTCATATTTGAATCGATTTTCGCATTAAAAACTGCAGTTGTTTGATAAACTGGCTCATAATTGTCTTGCCACAGCATTTGCACGCACGAAGACAATTAATAATCCCCTTCTCAAGAAACCGAAGAAGATACTGCTGTACTTACTGCGATACAACCGTATTCACAGAGACCTGGGTCCAGATCCCTAACAGACAATTTTGATTTAGGTTTCCCACCGTTTCCCCAAATCATCGGATGGTTACTACAACAAGCCACGGACAAATCCCTTCCCCATACTTCCCTGTCCAAGCTAGTCCTTCGTTTTCATTGGCTTCCATGCTGAAGCAACGTTAAACAATAGCCTTACTTTCTTCTCTCCTTCTGCAAAAGCCAGCCGGGGTGGCCGAGTGGTTCTAGGCGCTACAGTCTGTAACCGCGCGACCGCTACGGTCGCAGGTTCGAATCCTGCCTCGGGCATGGATGTGTGTGATGTCCTTAGGTTGGTTAGGTTTAAGTAGTTCTAAGTTCTAGAGGATTGATGACCTCAGGAGTTAAGTCCCATAGTGCTCAGAGCCATTTGAACCATTTGAACCTTCTGCAAAATTCAATAACTTTAAATTCTGCTGACTAAAGGATGTTTCAAAATCATCTTTTCCATAAATGAAGGCAGAAATTTGAGTTGAATTTTAATTTATGCGAATTACTACAAACTTTTTATTTTCAAAAGAATCATCCGATCTGATAAGGATACATCTTTTAGACGTAAGCACATACAACTATGGGGTACCTTTTGCAGTTAGTTTAGGATCAAAATTTTCATTTACCTTTCACAAAAAATGGTTCAAATGGCTCTGAGCACTATGGGACTCAACTTCTGATGTCATTAGTCCCCTAGGACTTAGAACTAATTAAACCTAACTAACCTAAGGACATCACACACATCCATGCCCGAGGCAGGACTCGAACCTGCGACCGTAGCGGTCGCGCGGTTCCAGGCTCTAGCGCCTAGAACCGCTCGGCCACTCCGGCCAGTACCTTTCACAGGTGCTCAATGTTCCTCTGGTTCTTTCAGTTTATCCAGATCCCATCTCCTTAGATTCCTGTGTTTTTGCAGTTTCTTGAGTTTAAATCTGCAGTTCATAGTCAATAAGTTGTGGTCAGAGTCCATACTTGCCCTTGGAAATGCCTTACAATTTAAAACCTGCTTCTGAAATCTCTGTCTTACCATTACAAATCAGTATCCGCTTGGGATAGTCAAACACATCTCCCACTTTCGCGAGCATGCTCGGAGTAACTGCATTCGCTGCTGTTGCTATGTGACGTCGCAGTTGTTACAATGGGACCCACATAGGCGGAGTCTTTCACAAAGCCCGTAAAAAGGTTCACACACAGAGAGATCAGGTGAACTTGGAGGTCAATTAAGCAATGCGAGATCTGTATGCACCTACGGCCGACCCGTCTTTTAGAGAGCTCATTGTTACGAAATGCTCTGACATTCAGGAGACAGTTGCGGTGGTGGTCCTTCCTATTGAGAAATGAAATTTTCATCATGGTCTAGTAATTGTGGATAAAACCAAATTTCGAACGTACCCAGGTACGTCATTCCTGCAAAAGCCTTTTCCGCAAAAAGAAACAGGCCGTACTTTCTCCCCGTCGAGAAACAGCACAAAACACATAGAGATTTAGAGTGTCTTGCTCGTGCTCGACAAAGGTTTGTTGCTGCCGTGTTCCCCATATTCTTACGTTGCGGTGTTACTGCCATCGTCGAATGCTTCGAAGTGTAGGATATGCAGCGCCGCACTTTCGACTACAATCACGCCGGATAATAGTAAATGAAGAGCATCTGTTCAAAGGGTGATCGCGAAACGCCTTTATCTGTTGTCTTATCGCTACTACAATAGTACAAGTTTATATGCTAACGAGCTCCGCAGATTAGGAGGAGATTGAGGAAATATTGATGAAAGAAAAGAAATTATTCAGATAGTTAAGGGAGACGAAAATTGAATAGTCATGGGGGACTGGAATTCGATAGTAGGAAAAGGAAGAAAAGGAGAAGTGGTAGGTGAATATGAACTAGGGGACAGAAATGAAAGAGGAAGCCGCTTGGTAGAATTTTGCACAGAGCATAATTTAATCATAGCTAACACTTGGTGTAAGAAACATAAAATAAGTTTGTATTCTTGGAAGAGACCTGGAGACACTGGAAGGTTTCAGATTGATTTATAATGGTAAGACAGAGATTTCAGAATCAGGTTTTAAATTGTAAGACATTTCCAAGGTCAGGTATGGACTCTGACCACAACTTATTGATTATGAACTGCAGATTTAAGCTGAAGAAACTGCAAAAAGACAGGAATCTAAGGAGATCGGACCTGGATAAACTGAAAAAAAACCAGAGGTTGTGAAGAGATTCGGAGGAAGCATTAGCCAACGATTGACAAGAACAGGGGAAAGGAACACAGTAGAAGAAGAATGGGTAGCTTTGAGAAATGAAATAGTGAAGACAGCAGAGGATCAAGTAGGTAAAAAGACGAGGGCTAGTAGAAATCCTTGGGTAACACAAGAGATATTGAATTTAATTGATGAAAGGAAAAAAATAAATAAAAGGGCAATAAATGAAGCAGGCGAAAGGGAATACAAACATCTAAAATATGAGAGCGATAGGAAGTGCAAAATGGCTAAGCAGGAATGGCTATAGGACAAATGTAAGGATGTAGAAGCATATATCACTAGGGGTAAGATAGATTCTGCCTACAGGAAAAGTAAAGAGACCTTTGGAGAAAAGGGAACAACCTGTATCAACATCAAGAGCTCAGATGAAATACCAGTCTTAATCAAAGAAGGGAGAGCCGAAAGTTGGAAGGTGTATATAGAGGGTCTATACAAGGGTGATGTACTTGACGGCAACATTATGAAAATGGAAGAGGACTTAGATGAAGATCAAAAGGGAGATATGATACTGCATGATGAATCTGACAAAGCTCTGAAAGGCTTAAGTCGAAACAAGGCCCCGGGAGTAGAGAACATTCCGTTAGAGCTGCTGATAGTCTTGGGACAGCCAGCCATGACAAAATTGTACCATCTGGTGAGCAAGATGTATGAGACAGGCGAAATACCCTCGGACTTCAACAACAGTTCAATAATATCAATTCCAATGAAATAAGGTGCTGACGGGTGTGAAAATAACCGAACTATCAGTTTAATAAGTCACGGCTGCAAAATACTAACACGAATTCTTTACAGAAGAATGAAAAAACCGGTAGAAGCCGAGCTCAGGGAAGATCAGTTTGGATTCCGAAGAAATCGCGAGGCAGTACTGACACTACGACTCCTCATAGAAGATAGGTTAAGGAAAGGCAAACCTACGTTTATGGCATTTGCAGACTCAGGGAAAGCTTTTGACAATGTTGACTGGAATACTCTCCTTCAAACTCTAAAGGTGGCAGGGGTAAAATACAGAGAGCGAAGAAAGGCTATTTACAATTTGCACAGTCACCAGATGTCAGTAATAAGAGTCGAGGGACACGAAAGGGAAAGCAGTGGTAGGGAAGGGAGTGAGACAAGGTTGTAGCCAATCCCCGATGTTATTCAGTCTGTATATTGAGCAAGCAGTAAAGCAAACAAAAGTAAAATTTGGAGTGGGAATTAAAGTCTACGGAGAAGAAACAAAAACTCTGAGATTTACATATGGCATTGTAATTCTGTCAGAGACAGCAAAGGACTTTGAAGAACAGCTGAACGGAATGGACAGTGTCTTGTGGGAGGTTATAAGGTGAACATCAACAAAAGCAAAACACGGATAATGGAATGTAGTCGAACTAATCGGGTGATGCTGAGGGAATTAAGTTAAGAAATGAATCATTTAAAACAGTAGATGAGTTTTGCTATTTGGGAAGCAAAATAACTGATGATGGTCGAACTAGAGAGGATATAAAATATAAATTAACAATGGCAAGAAAAGCGTTTCTGAAGAAGAGAATTTTTTTAACAGCGAGTGTGGGTTTAAGTATCAAGAAGTCGTTTCAGAAATTATCTGTATGGAGTGTACCCATGTATGAAAATGAAACATGGAATATAAACAGTTAAGACGAGAAGAGAATAGAAGCTTTTGAAATGTGGTGCTACAGAAGAATGCTGAAGATTAAATGGGCAGATCACGTAACTGATGGGGAGGTACTTAATAGAATTGGGAAGAAGAGAAATTTGTGGCACAACCTGACTAGAAGAAGGGATCGGTTGGTAGGACACATTCTGAGGCATCAAGAGATCACCAATATACTACTGGAGGGAAGCAAGGAGGAAAAAAATCGTAGAGGAAGACCATGAAATGAATACATTAAGCAGGTTCAGAAGGATGTAGGTTGCAGTAGTTACTCGGAGTTGAAGAGGCTTGCACTGGGTGGAGTAGCATGGAGAGTTGCATCAAACCAGTCTTCGAACAGAAGACAAAAACAACATCGCTACATCGACTCCTCGCACCTTATTTTTATTTATTTATTTATTGGCTTTTGGTTTCATAACCAACCACAGTTTATACGACGGCGTACTGAAAAGTAATTCCTCCGAATTTTTACTCTGTTTTCAATATCGGTTGAGGTATTACGTGTCACGCGTATTACTCTGTCGTCTTTCCAGCCTCGCTGACGCAAGTTGCAGCCCTCTGCTGCTCGAGAACTCCAAATTGTAGCGTGTAATATGGCGGTCCGTAACGTAATTATGTCACTGCGAGAGAAAAAGCGTGCTGTAATCGAGTTTCCAACGGCAGAAAACGTGGCTCCATCTGAAAACCATAGAAGAGTGAAAGCTGTGGGTGGTGATGACAATGCCAGACCACACACGAGCGCTGCGATATCTACAAAAGTCCGACGCCTTGGATTCAGTCTCTCTGATCATCCTCCAAACTGTTCCGAAATGGCCCCATCCACCTTCGAGGTCTTCAGTTTGATAGTGATGAAGCGGTGCAAGCAGAGGTGAGGTTATGGCTCCGCCAACAATGTCAAACATTCTACAGTGGCAGTATCAACAAACTGATCTCTATGGTAACTGAAGAAAACTTCACAAGCTAAGATCGCTAAAAAAGCATTTTATTGAATGACCGGTTTCGACGGAGCTATGTTGTCATCATCGGATCTTATGCTTTTGAATTTTTGCAACATGTTACCGACCAGTGTTGTATATCCCTGACATGGTCAGTCTGCAGGTGATCTGCAGCGTATAGTAACTGAGGATAACTTCTGAAGCCATGAACACTAAAAAGGCATTTTATTGGATGACTCGTTTCGACAGAATTATGCTGTCATCATCGGATCTTATGCTGGTCTTTCGTTGGGAAAAATGTGTTCGTCACCAAGGTGACTATGTTGAGAAATAAATATGTAGACACGAACAATAAAGAGTAGAATCTTAATAAAGTTTGTTTTATTAAAAAGCTTGAAGAGTTTTCACATTAAAAATTCGGAGGCATTGCTTTTCAGCCCGCCCTCCTACAAATCAGTAACAACAGTCAGTTTTCACTATTATCTATGTATAAACTTCAATCCATTTATAGCGAAAGAGATAAATATTTCATAAAATTTGTTTGTATACACTACGTTTATACATGTACAAAATTTTAGTTATGGACAGTTGCAAAAGATGTGTATTATTCTTAACTAAAAATATCTGCGCAAATACATTTCACTTCGCGTGTGCGTTTTATCTTGTGATGTACTGGGTAAACAGGATCCGTCTCCAGGCAATGCAATTCTTCGTTTCTACACTGCCCCCTCGGAGTGGCGTCCTTGCGTGCCCGTGCAGTCTCGTGTTGCCAGTTTCCTCCTCGTCCTTCCTGCTGTGCTTGCAGGATCTACATTTTGACGTGGCTGATATTATGGATACTCCTAATTCCTTGAGAGCAGTCTCGTGTAGCCGGCCTACTCCGCGTTCTTCCTTCTGTGCTTGCAGGATCTACATTTTGACGTGGCTGATTGTATGGATACTCCTAATTCCTTGAGAGCAGTCTCGTGTTGCCAGCCTCCTCCTCGTCCTTCCAGCTGTGCTTGCAGGATCTACATTTTGACGTGGCTGATTGTATGGATACTCCTAATTCCTTGAGAGCAGTCTCGTGTTGCTGGCCTCCTCCTTGTCCTTCCTGCTGTGCTTGCAGGATCTACATTTTGACGTGGCTGATTGTATGGATACTCCTAATTCCTTGAGAGCAGTCTCGTGTTGCCGGCCTCCTCCTCGTCCTTCCTGCTGTGCTTGCAGGATCTACATTTTGACGTGGCTGATTGTATGGATACTCCTAATTCCTTGAGAGCAGTCTCTTGTTGCCGGCCTCCTCCTCGTCCTTCCTGCTGTACTTGCAGGATCTACATTTTGACGTGGCTGATTGTATGGATACTCTTAATTCCTTGAGAGCAGTCTCTTGTTGCCGGCCTCCTCCTTGTCCTTCCTGATGTGCTTGCAGGATCTACATTTTGACGTGGCTGATTGTCTGGATACTCCTAATTCCTTGAGATCAGTCTCGTGTTGCCGGCCTCCTCCGCGTCCTTCCTGGTGTGCTTGCAGGATCTACAGTTTGACGTGGCTGATTGTCTGGATACTCCTAATTCCTTGAGAGCAGTCTCGTGTTGCCGGCCTCCTCCTCGTCCTTCCAGCTGTGCTTGCAGGATCTACATTTTGCCGTGGCTGATTGTATGGATACTCCTAATTCCTTGAGAGGAAACTCTTGTTGCCGGCCTCCTCCTCATACTTCCTGCTGTGCTTGCAGGATCTACATTTTGACGTGGCTGATTGTATGGATACTCCTAATTCCTTGAGAGCAGTGTATGTAAGTTTCGGGTAAGGAACGAGCGAGCGAGTTAGCTGTACCAGGTAGGCCCCTACCGGCGACTTACTGTCACCAAGGAAACTTTTAGTGTCGATACGAAAGTTAGTACTTATTCCAAGTTTCTGCCTTCATTCGTGTGTAGAAAATAATGTTGGGAAAGCGGGTGAATGTTTTTTAATCGTCCTTTATCTTGGTTGGTTTATTTGGGGGAGGGGAACAAACTGCGTGTTCATCGGTCTCATCGGATTTGGGAAGGATGTCGGAAGGAAGTCGGTCGTGCCCTTGCAAAAGAACCATCTTGCCATTTTCCTGAAGCGATTTAGGGAACTCCCAGAAAACCTTAAATCAGAATGACCGAACTGTCGTTCTCCCGAATGCGAGTCCAGTGTGCTAACCACTGCGCCATCTCACTCGATCCTCTATCTTGTAAACGTATGCCAAAATCAAGAGAAATTCATAGCTCATGTTGCGCACTGAAGTTATGAACTGAAGTGCCATTTCGTTTGATCTACATCTACATCTGCATTTATACTCCGCAAGTCACTCAACGGTATGTGCCACTGTCATTACCTCCCTTTCCTGTTGCAGTCGCGTATGGTTCGCGGAAAGAAAGACTGCCGGAAAGCCTCCGTGCGCGCCCGAATCTCTCTAATTTTACATTCGTGGTCTCCTCGGGAGGTATAAGTAGGGGGAAGCAATATATTCGATACCTCATCCAGAAACGCACCCTCTCGAAACCTGGACAGCAAGCTACACCGCGATGCAGAGCGCCTCTCTTGCAGAGTCTGCCACTTGAATTTGCTAAACATCTCCGTAACGCTATCGCGCTTACCAAATAACCCTGTGACGAAACGCGCCGCTCTTCTTTGGATCTTCTCTATCTCCTCTGTCAACCCGACCCGGTACGGATCCCACACTGATGAGCAATACTCAAGTATAGGTCGAACGAGTGTTTTGTAAGCCACCTCCTTTGTTGATGGGCTACATTTTCTGAGGACGAATGTTTCTGAAACATTCGGCATTTTGGACTCCCGTGTCTGCGGGATTTCTGTCAAATGCGAGTTACGAATCGAAGTGCCATTTCGTCTGATTGCAAGCTCCCTAGTGCACGAAAAGCTGTTACGGAGCGTGGCTGGCAAACTGGACACGCCGTGCTGCAGACCGGTGACAGGTAAGAGTAGTCGCGGCTCCGCTCAGCTGAAAATACCACTCACGCAACCGAGCGCAGCCATTGCGCCACCGGTTGCTCGGCGAGCAGCTGCACGAGAGTCGCCCGCCGCCAAGAGCGGCCGTAGCTAGCCGGAGAAAGGCTGCCCCTGCTCTGTGCAAGGAATAACGTGACGTCAGGGATTATGGCTTATCCTGAAAACAATTTTACCCGTAGACATACTGCATTGCAAAATTTCCTGGACTTGGATTATTTAATGTAAATTTACACACTGAATAATCCCTACCGTGAAGGTTTAGTCTTTTAGTAGTTTTCCTAAAATCATGGGATGCCTCCCGGTATCGTGTCGGACCTCCTTTTGCCCGGCGTCGTGCAGCAGTTCGATGCGGCATGGACTCAACAAGTCGTTGGAAGTCTCCTGCAGAAATCTAGATCTACATCTACATCCATACTCCGCAAGCCACCTGACGGTGAGTGGCGGAGGGTACCTTGAGTACCTCTATCGGTTCTCCCTTCTATTCCAGTCTCGTATTGTTCCTGGAAAGAAGGCTTGTCGGTATGCTTCTGTGTGGGCTCTAATCTCTCTGATTTTATCCTCATGGTCTCTTCGCGAGATATACGTAGGAGGGAGCAATATACTGCTTGACTCTTCGGTGAAGGCATGTTCACGAAACGTTAACAAAAGCCCGTACCGAGCTACTGAGCGTCTCTCCTGCAGAGTCTTCCACTGGAGTTTATCTATCATCTCCGTAACGCTTTCGCGATTACTAAATGATCCTGTAACGAAGCGCGCTGCTCTCCGTTGGATCTTCTCTATCTCTTTTATCAACCCTATCTGGTACGGATCCCACACTGCTGAGCAGTATTCAAGCAGTGGGCGAACAAGCGTACTGTAACCTACTTCCTTTGTTTTCGGATTGCATTTCCTTAGGATTCTTCCAATGAATCTCAGTCTGGCATCTGCTTTACCGACGATCAACTTTATATGATCATTCCATTTTAAATACCTCCCAATGCGTACTCCCAGATAATTTATGGAATTAACTGCTTCCAGTTGCTGACCTGCTATTTTGTAGCTAAATGATAAGAGATCTTTCTTTCTATGTATTTGCAGCACATTACACTTGTCTACATTGAGATTCAATTGCCATTCCCTGGACCATGCGTCAATTCGTTGCAGATCCTCCTGCATTTCATTACAACTTTCCATTGTTATAACCTCTCTATATACTACAGCATCATCCGCAAAAAGCCTCAGTGAACTTCCGATGTTATCCACAAGCTCATTTATGTATATTGTGAATAGCAACGGTCCTACGACACTCCCCTGCGGCACACCTGAAATCACTCTTACTTCGGAAGACTTCTCTCCATTGAGAATGACATGCTGCGTTCTGTTATCTAGGAACTCGTAAATCCAATCACACAATTGGTCTGATAGTACATATGCTCTTACTTTGTTCATTAAACGACTGTGGGGAACTGTATCGAACGCTTTGCGGAAGTCAAGAAACACGGCATCTACCTGTGAACCCGTGTCTATGGCCCTCTGAGTCTCGTGGACGAATAGCGCGAGCTGGGTTTCACACGACCGTCTTTTTCGAAACCCATGCTGATTCCTACAGAGTAGATTTCTAGTCTCCAGAAAAGTCATTATACTCGAACATAATACGTGTTCCAAAATTCTACAACTGATCAACGTTAGAGATATAGGTCTATAGTTCTGCACATCATTTTGACGTCCCTTCTTGGAAACGGGGATGACCTGTGCCCTTTTCCAATCCTTTGGAACGCTACGCTCTTCTAGAGGCCTACGGTACACCGCTGCAAGAAGGGGGGCAAGTTCCTCCGCGTACTCTGTGTAAAATCGAACTGGTATCCCATCAGGTCCAGCGGCCTTTCCTCTTTTGAGCGATTTTAATTGTGTCTCTATCCCTCTGTCGTCTATTTCGATATCTACCATTTTGTTATCTGTACGACAATCTAGAGAAGGAACTACAGTGCAGTCTTCCTCTGTGAAACAGCTTTGGAAAAAGATATTTAGTATTTCGGCCTTTAGTCTGTCATCCTCTGTTTCAGTACCATTTTGGTCACAGAGTGTCTGGACATTTTGTTTTGATCCACCTACCGCTTTGACATAAGACCAAAATTTCTTATGATTCTCTGCCAAGTCAGTACATAGAACTTTACTTTCGAATTCATTGAACGCCTCTCGCATAGCCCTCCTCGCACTACATTTCGCTTCGCGTAATTTTTGTTTGTCTGCAAGGCTTTGACTATGTTTATGGTTGCTGTGAAGTTCTCTTTGCTTCCACAGCAGTTTTCTAACTCGGTTGTTGTACCACGGTGACTCTTTTCCATCTCTTACGATCTTGCTTGGCACATACTCATCAAACGCATATTGTACGGTGGTTTTGAACTTTGTCCACTGATCCTCAACACTATCTGTACTTGAGACAAAACTTTTGTGTTGAGCCTTCAGGTACTCTGTAATCTGCTTTTTGTCACTTTTGCTAAACAGAAAAATCTTCCTACCTTTTTTAATATTTCTATTTACGTCTGAAATCATCGATGCCGTAACCGCTTTATGATCGCTGATTCCCTGTTCTGCGCTAACTGTTTCAAATAGTTCGGGTCTGTTTGTCACCAGAAGGTCTAATATGTTATCGCCACGAGTCGGTTCTCTGTTTAACTGCTCAAGGTAGTTTTCAGATAAAGCACTTTAAAAAAATGTCACTGGATTTTTTGTCCCTACCACCCGTTACGAACGTTTGAGTCTCCCAGTCTATATCCGGCAAATTAAAATCTCCACCCAGAACTATAACATGGTGGGGAAATCTACTCGAAATATTTTCCAAATTATCCTTCAGGTGCTCAGCCACAACAGCTGCTGAGCCAGGGGGCCTATAGAGACATCCAATTACCATGTCTGAGCCTGCTTTAACCGTGACCTTCACCCAAATTATTTCACATTTCGGATCTCCGTCAATTTCCTTCGATACTATTGCACTTTTTATCGCAATAAACACGCCAACCCCCTTCACTGTCCAGCCTGTCTCTGCGGTATACATTCTAATCTGAGTTTTGAATTTCATTACTGTTTGCATCTGGTTTCAGCCAACTTTCCGTCCCTAGTACTATGTGGGCATTGAGACCGTTTATTAATGAGAGCAGTTCTGGGACCTTTCTATAGACGCTCCTGCAGTTTACTATTAGCACATTAATATTGTTATTCCCTGTTGCATTTTGCCTACTCCTACCTTGCCGCGTCTCAGGAGGCGTCTTGTCGGGCCTAGGGAGAGAATTCTCTAACCTAAAAAACCCCCATGTGCACTCCACACGTACTCCGCTACCCTTGTAGCCGCTTCCGGCGTGTAGTGCACGGCTGACCTATTCAGGGGGACCGTACATTTCTCCACCCGATAGCGGAGGTCGAGAAATGTGCACCCCTGATCTCCGCAGAATCGTCTGAGCCTCTGGTTTAAGCATTCCACTCGGCTCCAAACCAGAGGACCGCGATCGGTTCTGGGAACGATACTGTAAATAGTTAGCTCTGATTCCACCCCGCGAGCGAGGCTTTCCGCCTTCACCAATTCCGCCAACCGCCTGTACGAACTGAGGATGACCTCTGAACCCAGACGGCAGGAGTCATTGGTGCCGACATGAGCAACAATTTGCAGTCGGGTGCACCCAGTGCTCTCTATCGCCGCCGGCAGGGCCTCCTCCACATCTCGGATGAGACCCCCCGGCAAGCAGACAGAGTGAACACTGGCCTTCTTCCCCGACCTTTCCGCTATTTCCCTAAGGGGCTCCATCACCCGCCTAACGTTGGAGCTCCCAATAACTAATAAACCCCTCCCCCCGTCTGCCTGCTCGGACCTTGCTGAAGGAGCAGCCACATGTCCACTCACAGGCAGAGCGGGCGATGCCACACGGCCAGCTTCCACATTGACCCTCCGCCTCGTACGCCGCGAACGCCGCTGAACCCGCCACTCCCCTTGGGGAGAGGGTGGCCCAACCGCGCCCGGTACCCGCGAAGATGTCTCGACAGCAGGGACCGTGGGTGAAGCATGTAACACCTGGGGTGTACCATGCGACGCACCAGACTCCCCACTGCCGCTACACTCCGAGGCAGCAGCCTGAAGACGGCTGACCGTGGCCATCAACACACTCAGCTGTTCGCGAACAGTGGCCAGCTCCTCCTGCATCCGCACACAGCAGTCACACATCCTATCCATCCTAAGGAATCAATTTACTGTAGAGAGTTAATCAACTTTTAACTAGACTGCTAATTGTTGACTAAACTGTGGTTGCTAGCCACTTCTTGTAGAAAACAATGAAAACAGGACTACCTGTCTCTGGACTGTATTGAAAACAAACACTAGCACTACTGGCACTATGGTTGACTAAAGGGACTCTCTCTGACTGTATTCAAAACAAACACGAAATCTATGGAACACTATTACTAGCACTCGAAAAATTAAAGCTTCCTAAGAGCAAAAGCACACGGAAGAAGAAGTGACAAGTAAGAAAAATACAGTTAATACTTAAATTAAGGTAGCTCGCTGCACAGCAGACGTGAAGCAGACGGTAGTTACGAATATTGAGCGATGCCGCTTCTGTAGCCTTCCGTAACTGCGAAAGTGTTGCCGGTGAAGGATTTTGTGCACGAACTGACCTCTCCGTTATGTACCATAAATTTTCGATGGAATTCATGTCGGGCGACCTGGGTGGCCAAATCATTCGCTCGAACTGTCCAGAATGTTCTTCCAACCAATCGCGAACAGTTGGGGCCCAGTGACATGGCGCATTGTTCAAAATGTTCAAATGTGTGTGAAATCTTATAGGACTTAACCGCTAAGATCATCAGTCCCTAAGCTTACACACTACTTAACCTAAATTATCCTAAGGACAAACACACGCACCCATGCCCGAGGGAAGACTCGAACCTCCGCCGGGACCAGCCGCACAGTCCACGACTGCAGCGCCCTAGACCGCTCGGCTAATCCCGCGCGGCCATGGCGCACTGTTACCCATAAAAATTCCATCGTTGTTTGGGATAATTATGCCCATTATACAAATGGCCTCCAAGTAGCCGGACATAACCATTTTCAGTCAATGGCCCGTGTAAACATAGCCAACACCATTATGGAGCCACCACCAGCTTGCACTGTGCCTTGTTGACAACCTGTGCCCATGGTTTCGTGCGGCCTGGGCCACACTCGAACCCTACCATCAGCTCTTACCAACTGAAATTGGGACTCATCTGACCAGGCTACGGTTTTCCATTCGTCTAGCGTCCTACCGATATGGTCACGAGCCCAGGAAATGTCGTGCTGTTAGCAAAGGCACTCGTGCCGGTCCTCTACTGCCATAGGCCATTAACACCAAATTTCGCCGCACTGTCCTAACGGATACGTTCGTCGTACGTCTCATATTGATTCTGCGGTTATTTTACGCAGTGTTGCTTGTCTCTTAGCACTGACCACTCTACGCAAACGCCGTTGCTCTCGAACGGTAAGTGAAGACAATCGACCCCTATGTTGTCCGTGATGAGAGGTAATGCCTAAAATTTGGTGTTGGCACACTCTGGACGCCGTGGACCTCGGAATACTGAATTCCCTAACGATTTCCGAAACTGAATGTCCCATGTGTCTAGCGTCAACTACCATTCCGTGTTCAAAGTCCGTGAATTCTCGTCACGGGGCTCTAATCTGCTCGGAAATCTTTTCACATGAATCACCCGGGTACAGATGACAGCTCCTCAAATGCACTGCCGTTTTATACCTTCTGTACACGATACTGCCACCGTCTGAATACGTACATATCGCTATCCGAAAACTTTTGTCATCTCAGTGTATTGAAACGCTGAATATGAGCTCGAATCAGCACAGGGGCAAATTATTTCCTTCGTGTTTCATTACATTATCGTAGTGTTTCCCTCTAATGATACCGTAGCCATCTAGACTTTACGCTGGGAACAGACGGAAAGACAGAACATCTCCGGAGATAGAGATTTTACTTCAGAGGCATAGCTCTTGGGATCAGATCTACGTGACTGGCGTCTCGTAACTATGTTCTATACAGTACAGGAAGTCGGTTGATGTCATACTTGGTGCGGTGGTAAAACAATGGACTCGCATTCGGAATGACAGCGGTTCAAACCCCTATCCGGCCCTCTAGACTTCTGTGGCTTCTATAACCGTTTGAGACAAATACGGGAATGATTCCTTTGAAAACGACACATCTGATTTCCTTCCCCAATCCGAACTTGGGTTCCGCCTCGTAGGACCTCGTCTTCGACGGGAAATTTATGTCTGAATCTGCCTTCCTTTTCGTTTTTCGTAACTGGTGACCAATGCTATCACCAAAATAAATCCATTGTTGCCCATATCGTACAGCAAGTTAATCCCTAACATCTTATGTGAGGCGTGACCGCGTTTTGTCATGGTGAAACAGCATAAGCCAACGAATTATGAGAGAAAATTTTCCAGCATACTTGTGAGGTTAAATTCAAAGACTTTTGTGGGCGTTTCCAGTTACTTTGTCGGAAAATGCAGTTATTTGGTAATGACCTCCATGTTACAAAACATTCCTTTTGCCTAGCCTTATAACAAACGTAGCCGAACAACCTCTGAAAGAAAGAAGCACAAATCAAATGGCTCTGAGCACTATGGGACTTGACATCTGAGATCATCAGTCCCCTAGAACTTAGAACTACTTAAACCTAACTAACCTAAGGACATCACACACATCCATGCCCAAGGCAGGATTCGAACCTGCGACCGTAGCGGTCGCGCGGTTCCAGACTGTAGCGCCTAGAACCGCTCGGCCACATCGGCCGACTAAAGAAGCACAAATTTTTGTGGACTATCATCCCTTCGACGTCGTTATTAGTAACGGGGCACTAACTCGAATGAACAAGCACGCGGTAGAAAATCGACTTTGCCTCATCCCATCTTTTAGGAAATCATCCCGTCACTTGGTGTAAGTGATTTAGAAACCGGTAAGATCTAAATCACTATGGTGAGAAGGTGATAACAACTCCTCTCCTCAGAGTAAAAGTCCGTGCATTAATCAACTTTCCCAAGTAAGATAACTAGGTAAGATTATGGACACGTTAGTCGCCGAAGTCTGAAAAACTTGTACTCCCCCATTGACCCACACGAAGTTATTATCACAGCATTACCTCGAACGATAACCTCAAAAACTGTGCCAGTACAGCTCATTTTCACAATACACATACCACCTTCTGAAGTCAGAAACAAAATAATGGAGATATGACAAAGGAGATTAGGTACAGCAGGAGATAAAAGAGCTTGTTGGAGAAAGTCAGCTAACTTGTAGCTTGACGTACTGCCGCGTTGCAGAGAGAGCGGCAGTTACAAAACGTACGTGGGAGCTGGTAGGAGGAATATGCGGCGGTGTAGAAAGCAATATTCACATGTCCGTACCATGACGCGGGCTCAAACCTGTGCTGCCGGTCTGGTGACAGTGAAATGTGGCGCTCCCTGACTGCTAAGCAGACGAGTACGTGTCCTCGCACTGTGGCATCCACCATGTCGGAAGGCCGTAGTCCTTTCTTTGTACGGATACCCCGTGGCAGTCTGTGGTTCATGTGCTGCATTTTACGGAACTACAGGTCGGTATGACGGAACGGGAAGGGGAAAAAATCAAGAGACACCACAAGCACACCTCTTTTTTCGGATGGGATACATTCGATCGAAAACAAGCATTAAATTGTTACATAGCTTAAAATACGAACTTACATGTAGAGTTTTCAGAAACAGGAACGAACAAAACTTCGCGACTAGTCAATTTTCCGATTTTTAGTTTACCTTCCAGTTACCAGCGAGGCTGCTGGTTCACTGGAAAGGACGACAATGTCAGATGACTATGAAAGAGGCGCCGAAGCAGGAAAATGTCAATAATATGACGGAAATCTCAAACGCTGATACAATAGCTCCCTACTTAGCAGTCATATATAACCGCTCGCTCACCGATAGATCTGTACCTGCAGACTGGAAAACTGCGCAGATCGCACCAGTGTTTAAGAAGGGTAGTAGGAGTAATCCATCGAACTACAGACCTATATCATTGACGTCGGTTTGCAGTAGGGTTTTGGAGCATATACTGTATTCAAACATTATGAATCACCTCGAAGGGAACGATCTATTGATACGTAATTAGCATGGTTTCAGAAAACATCCATCTTGTGCAACGCAGCTAGCTCTTTATTCGCACGAAGTAATGGCCGCTATCGACAGGGGATCTCAAGTTGATTCCGTATTCCTGGATTTCCGGAAAGCTTTTTCCTCACAAGCGACTTCTAATCAAGCTGCGGGCCTATGGGGTATCGTCTCAGTTGTGCGACTGAATTCGTGATTTCCTGTAAGGAAGGACGCAGTTCGTAGTAATAGAAGGCAAATCATCGAGTAAAACTGAAGTGATATCAGGTGTTCCCTACGGAAGCGACCTGGGACCTCTGCTGTTCCTGATCTATATAAATGACCTGGGTGATAATCTGAGCAGTTCTCTTAGGTTTTTCGTAGATGATGCTGTAATTTACCGTCTAGTAAGGTCATCCGAAGACCAGTATCAATTGCAAAGCGATTTAGAAAAGATTGCTGTTTGGTGTGGCAGGTGGCAGTTGACGCTAAATAACGAAAAGTGTGAAGTGATCCACATGAGTTCCAAAAGAAATCCGTTGGAATTCGATTACTCGATAAATAGTACAATTCTCAAGGCTGTCAATTCAACTAAGTACCTGGGTGTTAAAATTACGAACAGCTTCAGTTGGAAGGACCACATAGATAACATTGTGGGGAAGGCGAGCCAAAGGTTGCGTTTCATTGGCAGGACACTTAGAAGATGCAACAAGTCCACTAAAGAGACAGCTTACACTACACTCGTTCGTCCTCTGTTAGAATATTGCTGCGCGGTGTAGGATCCTTACCAGGTGGGATTGACGGAGGACATCGAAAGGGTGCAAAAAAGGGCAGCTCGTTTTGAATTATCACGTAATAGGGGAGAGAGTGTGGCAGATATGATACGCGAGTTGGGATGGAAGTCATTAAAGCAAAGACGTTTTTCGTCGCGGCGAGATCTATTTACGAAATTTCAGTCACCAACTTTCTCTTCCGAATGCGAAAATATTTTGTTGAGCTCAACCTACATAGGTAGGAATGATCATCAAAATAAAATAAGAGAAATCAGAGCTCGAACAGAAAGGTTTAGGTGTTCGTTTTTCCCGCGCGCTGTTCGGGAGTGGAATGGTAGAGAGATAGTATGATTGTGGTTCGATGAACCCTCTGCCAAGCACTTAAATGTGAATTGCAGAGTAATCATGTAGATGTAGATGTAGAATGTCATAGGAATGGGTAGGGGCTTATTTATGTTAATTTTCTCGTAAAACTGGGCGCCCTATCAAAGTGTTTATTCTAATGATTATTGCGAAAACGTCTTTGCAGCAGATCAACTGCTCTGTTGTCTAAAGTGGAAATGAATCACTGAATGTACAAAATGGCGCAACCCGGTTTTTAAATGTGCGTCCAGTCACTGTATGCTCACGGAATTCCATCTTTAGTAGTATAGTAATGTAGATATATGTTACCAAAAGTGGAAGAGCAGTCCAACAGCTGTTAATGGATCGCGCTAGGTTTGTGAAAACCACATTGATTTGAGGATGAAAAATAATCACAGCTAGGGTATCATAAGCTGTCTATGAATCAGTAAATGATTTTCCCCCTTAGTGAAAGGTAATTGCTAACTGAAGGTAAAAAGGAGTAATTGTATTTCTGGTAATATAGTTCAACGTCTGATGACGTGATTGAGGTAGAAATGGGAGTTGATTTGGAAGACATAGAGGATCCGGTATTAGAGTCAGAGTTTATTTTGGAAGACTTGCTATCAAAGAAGGCAGAAGGAATAGATACCATTATTTCAGAATTTCTAAAATCATTGGGGAGAAGTGGAAACCAAACCACTATTCAAGTTGGTGTGCAGAATCTATTAGTCTGGAGACCAACATCGGACTTTCGAAACCCGAATGTAGGCAATGGCAGATAACTGCAAGAACTATTGCACAGTCAGCCTAATGGCTCATGCACCCAAGTTGTTGACAAGAATATTATACAGAGGAATGGAAAAAAAACTGAGGACCTGTTAAATTACTATCAATTTGGCTTTCGGAAAGGTAAGGGTACCAGAGTTGCAGTTCTGTCGTTGCGATTGATAATGGACGTAAGATTTAAGAAAAGCAAGTCACGTTCATAGGATTTGTTGACCTGGAAAATGTGTTCAACGCTGCAAGATGGTGCAACGTGCTCGAAATGAGCCAAGAGGGAACAATGAGAATGGAGGACCAAGAACGAAATACTCGGATTAAAAAGGGTGTAAGACATGAATATAGTCTTTCGTCCCTACTGTTCGATCTAGACATTGTAGAACTAATGACATATAAAAGAAAAGTTCAAGAGTGGGATCAAAATTCATCTGAGTGAATATTGTTAATTTCCATATTTTTGGAACCCTGAAGAAAGACATTCGTGGCCGCCAATTTTCTTCGGACAAAGTGGCGCACTCCTGGTTACAATCACGGTTCCGTAGGCAACCGCAAACGTTTTTCCATGAAGGCCCTGACCGTCTTGTCTAACAGTGGGAAAAATGAATGAACAGTTATGGTGATTACTATTGAAACAATAAACTATTTAGTTACTTTTCTCCGTATGTTTCGTTTTCATTTGAATGCCCCTTATAGAACGGTTTTGCTTATATCATTTCGTACCTTCACCATTGTCAGTTTTCGCTGTTAATTATCATGCAGCCTGCATTGCCATTATTTTACATTCGTACGACTGTGTTCCGTTTCTTGGCCGTAATGTCACGTGTTTTTTATGCACTTACGCTGACATTGATAATACGCTCTGCAGCAGCGGGGCATAACCATTATGCCTTCTCATGAAGTTTGATACCCATATTGACAATAGAATGTGTAAATTCAACTACAGTGTCCGTTAAGACTTAAACATTTTACGTTTCCATAAGAAAGCGGAAATGTATTTGCAATTTTGAAACTGGCTATATTGGCTATATATGCTGAAACTAGTTGGGTATAACACGTGACTAAGAAGATTTCAGCCTAAGTGAAAAAAATGTCTTGTGAAATGGCAACATGACTGCAATTATTATTTATTTTCCGCCCTTGGTCAGTTGCGGCTGTTATGCCATTTTCAAACGGTGACTGCAAAGAAGTGATCGTAATTGCAAACAACAGGGCATAGAAAGAAAGCAAATAGACGACAAATAAAAAAAGAATTACAAGGAGTAACTACCACTTCTTGTAATTTGGTAGTTGTTAACTATTTTTGTTTTTCTTTGTCACTTTTATATGTAATACGACTGTGGCAGCTTCTGGGAGAAACGTAAATGTCGACTCTATTCTATAAATTTATGGTTGTGGAGCCCACTACGTAATTGATTTCACATTCCCACCTTGTTTGTTGGATCTCCTCCAGCTGAACTTGGAATCACACAAGACAGCATGTTTAAAGCCGCACGCGTACGCCACAGCTCTCTGCAGTCCTTCGTGCTCTGTTCTACACTCCATCTACGATCATTCTTCATTGGTGTTGCAATTTTCACAACTGGTTGTCCATATACATCCAGTGGCACGGTGCCTTACCTAAGACGGGCATTAGAAATAGCAGCAGATTTACAAACAAAAACTTTTACTTTTATTTCAAAAGTTTGGCCCGACACTGTTGAGGCACTTGTCCCACTGGCGGTGAATGACCGTCTCGTAATATTCTTCTTGCTGCGTTGGGACCTTGTTCGAAAAGTGATGCTTGCGGTCCTCGTTCGAAGCGAATCATTAGCCTCTCAGAACCTTCTTTAGCTTACCAAAAATGACATAATCGGAGGGAGATAGGTGTGGACTGTATAGAGGGTACTGAGGACCTCCAATTTGAATGTTTTCAAGTGCTACTTGGCTGCGTTTGCTGTACGGGGCCTTACATCGACGTGGAGCAGAGTTACCCTGCGGAGGCCTTACCTGATTGTTTGATGTGCTCGCTTTACGAAGAGTAGTCAAGGTTTTTGAGTATCGCTAAGCATTCGCCGTTCTTCCATGCTGCAGGAAGCCGATAAGAAGGTGGCCCCTTTTGGCCAACGGCGAAAATATCCTTTCCCGCAGTTGTGTGGACGGCCATGGATTTTTTGGGCGTCGGCGACCCTGCATGCTTCCTATGGAAGCTTGGTTATTTCGACTCGGGGTAGGAGTTATGACTCCATGTCTCGTCCCCATCGGCCAGTTATGACAGAAGCTCATTCTCTTCCTTAGCATAATGTTGCAGGTGTCGAAGAGAGAGAGTCCCATTCCACATTCTTCCTGTGCTGCGTGAAGACTGTGGGGCACACACTGCATACACAATTCGTGAAATTTCAGTCTCCTCTTAAAACATGGCATGAACACTTCCGACTCTCAATCCAACCTGTGCGGCAATGGTTGCTACCGTAACTCGCTGGTCCTGAATAATGAGAGCCTCCACATGCTGGACAGTGGCACTGATAGTGCTATTTGGCGTTCCACCCCGTGCATCATCGGCCAACGACATCCGTCGTTGCCTAAAACGCTTCTGCCACGCCTTCAGCTTTGCAGTGGAATGTAGTGCTATCCCTACATCTAAATCTACATGACTACTCTGAAATTCACACTTAAATGTCTGGCAGAGAGTTCATCGAACCAACTTCAGCCTATTTCTCTTCCGTTCCACTCCCGAACTGCGCGTAGGAAAAATGAACACTTATATCTTTACGTGCGAGCTCTGATTACGATGATCATTCTTCCCCAAAGAGGTAGACGTCAACAAAATATTTTCGCTTTCGGAGGAGAAAGTTGGTGATTGAAATTTCGTAAGAAGATGTGGCGGCAACGAAAAACACCTTTGTTTTAGTAATTGCCACTTCAACTCGCTTATCATGTCCATGATAGTCTCACCCCTATTTTGCGAGTGTACAAAACGAGCTGCCATTCCATGAACTTATTCAAAGTTCTCCGTCAATCTTATCTGTTAAAGATCCCATATTCCGCATAAACACTCCAGAGTAGGGCGGACAAGCGTTGTATAGGCAGTTTCTTGAGTAGATTTGTTGCATCTTCTAAGTGTTCTGCCAATGAAACGCAGTCTTTGGTAGCATTCCCACAATATTTTGTATACATTTTCCATACATTTGTGTCATTGATTTTCTGTTCCTCGCACTCCTTCGGCTATCATGAAACTCACCACACCTGTTTGCTCTTCTTCTGAAGCCTCCACTTCACTGCTTTCAGCACGACTGAGTGCAGTGGACGGTCGACGCGTGAGTGTGCTCTTTCTGTCGTCACGAGGGTCTGCGCCCTTGCCCCCATAGTCACAAGTTTGGGACCTCTCCGCTCTAATAGGGAGCGCAGTTTCTTCCGCAGGCAACACCATTACGACCCTTTCAGCAGCTTTAATGTTACAATGTCCAGCCCCCCCTCCCCCCTCCCTCTCTCTCATTTGTGCACCTTCTTTGGATAACGTGCACGTGAAAGTTGGGTGAATGATGATATCTGTGAAGAGAACCATGATGTGGATCCAATACTCTGTCAGCTAACAGTGAGAAAAGCCAGGCCCACGCTAGAGTTGACGCAACTCCCCGCCCAGCGACCAGTTACTGGGCGCGGCTTTACTGCCAGTGTGGGCGCAGCTGGCTTCTGAGCGGCCCACGTTACCTGTCCTTGCAGCTAACGACACGTATGTGACTGAACTGCATTATTTTTGCTTCGTCGTGTGTTGGCAGTCCATAAGGAAGCGAAGCACTGTCACGTTGTTCCATAAAAATTCTGGCAGTACTTCTGTCGAGCAACGAGGCGTCGTAACTCTAAAAAAAACGCCGGACAGGTGCGAGTAGGACTCGACCTCTGAGGGTTCCGTACAAACTTAATTATATATGTATATAGATAATAATATTTTCGCCTGGTGCAAGTCTTTCTGTTGGACGCCACTTCGGGTACTTGCGTGTCCTTAACCTACCCCAGTTGTCTAACAGGAGAAAGGGGACCTAGAGTTTAAAGTGGAATCCGAATCATGTGTTATTTCTGGCGACTCCTCACATCGTTGAGAGGTTAAGCTAGGTTAAAACAAAGACTGAAAAATCCAGGGGCCGACAGCGATTCGATTCCGCGACCCCACGGTTTGGTGATACGCGCTTCGACGTCCTCTGTCAGTCAATCCCATCTAGTAAAGATCCCGTAACACGAAAAAAAGAAAAACAACGAGGCCGACAGACAAACATACGGGTAACAGACGGCAAAAAATATTTTTATGTGATATAATAACAAATTAACAACTTTCGAATTTTTTCCTTTAGTTGTTCTGTGAAATCTTACTTTTTTTATTGGATTGACTTAGAAGCTTAAATGTTTTGCACCGCCAAGGAACCGTAGATCTTACTATGTGACATAAATTTCAACTTGATACCTCTACCCGTTCCTGAGAAATAGGACTCTTAACAGTCGAAGAGACGGGCAGTCAGACAGACAGACGGAAAACAGAGTGTTCGTGCATAGATTCCGTTTATACTAATTGAGGTACGAAACCCTAAAAAATCTCCGATACGACAAGGAACTGAATCCTGCTTGGTGTAATCCGCTCCCTTCCACGCAAATGAAAAATGAAGGTCACGGTTCAGCGTCTCATCGATGGCAAGTAATAAATAGAACTCTAGCTCAGTTGGATAAGAAACAGGAAGGGACCGGCCGCGGCTTCCTTAAAGAAACTACACTGTCACTCGTGTGAAACGGTTTATTGAAGCCGCAGACAATGTTAATAGGAGTAACCGGATGGATATTTCAGATCCAGTCTGAAACTTCCTGGCAGATCAAAACTGTGTGGCGGACCTAGACTCGAACTCGGGACCTTTGCCTTTCGCCGGCAAGTGCTCTACCATCTGAGCTACCTAAGCACGACTGTCACTCGTGTGAAACGGTTTAGTGAAGCCGCAGAAAATGTTAATAGGAGTAACCGGATGGATATTTCAGATCCAGTCTGAAACTTCCTGGCAGATCAAAACTGTGTGCCGGACCTAGACTCGAACTCGGGACCTTTGCCTTTCGCGGGCTAGTGCTCTACCAACTGAGCCACCCAAGCACGACTCATGCCCCCTCTTGACAGCTTTAATTCCGCCAGTACCTCGTCTCCTACCTTCCAAACTTCACAGAAGCTCTCCTGAGATCCTTTCATATCAGCGTACACTCCGCTGTAGACTGAAAATGTCATTCTAGAAACATCCCCCAGACTGTGGCTAAGCCATGTCTCCACAATATGCTTTCTTCCAGGAGTGCTAGTTCTGCAAGGTTCGCAGGAGAGCTTCTGTGAAGTTTGGAAGGTAGGAGACGAGGTACTGGCGGAATTAAAGCTGTGAGGACGGACCGTGAGTCGTGCTTAGGTAGCTCAGATGGTAGAGCACTTGCCCGCGAAAGGCAAAGGCCCAGAATTCGAGTCTCGGTCCGGCACACAGATTTGATCTGCCAGGAAGTTTCATATCTGCGCACACTCCGCTGTAGAGAGAAAATTTCATTCCAGATCCAGTCTCCTCGGATAAGAGTTCAGTGTGTCAGCCACAATGACATGTCGCAAGGCCACGAAATGAAATGGAAAGCAAGAACTTGTGAGTACGAGCGGCTAGCAAAGCTGAACAATTAGCGTGCTAGGAGTCCTTCCCCAGTTTATTTCTCACACCACCGTAATACAGACATTAGTTTCAGTAGTGTTGAGGGACAGCTCAAACTGCTAAAAATTCAAAAATGTCCAGAGCCCAATAGGATCCCTATCAGATTCTCTAAGAAATTTGTGTCAGAGTTAGCCCCTTTTTAACCGTTACGTGCTGTAGATGCCTGTGTAAAAAAAAATAATAATAAATAAAAAAGAATTGCGAAGTATTTGGAAGAAACTACAGGTCGCACATATCTACAGGAAGAGTAGCAGAAGTGGTCCACAAAACTACCGTCCAATATCTTTGACATCAATCTGTTGTAGAATGTTACAACACATTTTGAGCTCAAACATAGCGAGTTTTGTCGAACATAATACCCTCCTCCGCGCTAATCGGCCTGGATTCGAAAACATGTATCTGGTCATTCGCAACTCGTGCTATCAGCAACTATCATAACACCTTACAGCCATGGATCAAAGGAGATAGAGAGATGTAGTGTAGTATTCCTTGACATCCGAAAAGTTGTTGGCTTGGTACTATCGCTACTAAACCAACACTTATTTAGGAAAGTACGATCGAACGAGGACGTGGCATATTATCTTGGATGGAGAGTCTACGAAGTCTCAGTTGGATAAGAAACAGGAAGGGACCGGCCGCGGCTTCCTTAAAGAAACTACACTGTCACTCGTGTGAAACGGTTTATTGAACCCGCAGAAAATGTTAATAGGAGTAACCGGATGGATATTTCAGATCCAGTCTGAAATTTCCTGGCAGATCAAAACTGTGTGGCGGACCTAGACTCGAACTCGGGACCTTTGCCAGGCGTGTCTCAGGGGAGTGTGTTGGTAGCTACACTGTTCATGCTGTGTATTAATGACCTGACGGACAGTATTAATAATAACCTCAGGCATTTTGATGATGATGTATCTGTATTAATGTACTTTCCGAAAAAAGCTGCACGAATGTTTAGTCAGATCTTGATAAGATTTCATACTCGTTACCAACTTGCTTTAAAAGCTCAGACATGTGAAATTGTGCACTTCACAAAAAAAAAGAAAGCGAAGTATACTATGACTACTATACGTGTGAGCCACAATTGGAATCATTCAACTCATACAAATACTTAGGCGTAACAACATTTATGTGAAGTGTAATTATTACACGGGCCCGAAGACTACATTAGGCTATTTACAGCACACACACTGGCCTTTAAGCGATCATTTATCCCGCGCTCCTTTCGCGCGAAACCCTAACATGCGGTACAATAGGAGGTACCCTCTGCCATGCACTTCACAGTAGTTTGAAGAGTGTAGATGTAGCTGTAGATTCTCAGATACGAAGGTGAGCCACACTAGGACGTATCGGCACACTACATTAATAATCGCTGACCCGGCGCAGCACCAGGCCGTAGCTTTTAAGCTATTTCCACACTCGTCCTGTTACGTCTTGCTTCCTGAGGGAAAAACACACATACACACGAAGTTAAAACAGGAAAATATTCAAAACAAAATTTAAATTTTTCACGGACAGATATGTTGTGACACCTCTCCAGTGTTATGGGACGACAAGAATTGTATGGGGCCACAGAGACTAGTAAATTCCAAACCTTCGATGAGCGCGTGCCCATGAGATGCATACACCGAAAGACACTGATACTTCTTAATCACAATTACAGCATTTTAATGCTGGTTTTGCAGTTTCGTATTGCTGAATGGAGCACTATTTAGAATGTAAGTATTCGCCGCGAAAGAGAAACTGGCTAACGGTAATCGTCATCCAGCGGACCACCTCCGCTGATGCAGTATTTCTTTGCAAGCCACAGCTGCAGCTGCCATTTACAGCGGGATCTGGTAGGCCTTGGAGTTGCCAGCACTCGCAAAGCGGTAGCCGCCGGTTAAATGCCGGGCGACCTCGCTGTAGTCAGACGCCGAAGCCAAAACGCTTCCGACGCCAAGTTTTATGCAAATTGAAAGGCTTACTGGGAGATTTGGTTTCTTACACGTGCACCAAAACGTATGTTCACAGGTTTGCACTACAACAATTTTACTTTTGCATTTTGAGCGAAAGCTAATTTGCGGGTAACTATCCAAAGTACGAGAGGAGTTAAATAAGTAATGCAACGCATTTTTTTTTCTCGGCCAACTTAGACTGGAAAATCGGAATTTGTTGTGGGACACCGTGGAATATTTTCGCTTCAACCCATACAGTTTTATGAATTTCCTATCGTTGGCGGCATTATACGTAGCCTTCAAAATGGCGTCCGTAACGGAGGTGAGTTTGCATCAGAGAGATGTCATTGACTTTCTCTTGGCGGAAAACCAGAGCATTGAAGATATTCATAGGCGCTTGCAAAATGTCTACGGAGACATGGCAGGGAACAAAAGCACGGTGAGTCATTGGGCGAGGCGTCTCTCATCATCACAATAAGGTCGTGCAAACCTGTCCGATCTCCCACGTGTCGGTGGGCCGAACACAACTGTGAGTCCTGCAGTGTTGGAACGTACAGACACTCTCATTCGAGGTGATCGATGGATCACAGTCAAACACCTCGCTGCAAAACCAGATGTTTCTGTTGGTAGTGCTGACACAACCGTCCACCAGTAGGTGTACACAAAGATGTGTGCCCGCTGATTTTTTGAACTATGGGACTTAACTTCTAAGGTCATCAGTCCCCTAGAACTACTTAAACCTAACTAACCTAAGGACATCACACACATCCATGCCTGAAGCAGGATTCGAACCTGCAACCGTAGCGGTCGCGCGGTTCCAGACTGTACCGCTGGGTTCCTCAGTGCCTAATAGAAGACGATAAAGAGCAACTAAGTACCATCTGTGCAATCAAGAATGTACTCCGTGGGAAGCAGTACGTGAATGATGGGGAGGTTAGTGCAGCAAGACGCTGGTTTCGACTTCGCCCAGTAGAGTGGTACATACGGGCATACAGGCCCTTTCAGTGCGGTGGCGAAAGGTCGTCCCATTGAACGGAGATTATGTTAAAAAATAGGATTTTTTAGCCAAAAGAGTGGAGAATAATATGATGTTCTGGAATCCTGAATAAACCAACCTGTTTTCAGAAAAAAATGTGTAGCATTACTTATTGAACGCCCCTCGTACCTCTACAATTAGCTAGATGATAAACACAATGTAATTTACGAGTTTTATTTATTTATTTAGCGTATGGCTAATACAGACATATCATGAAATTACATATACATATGTACATATTGACACACAAGAAACTTAAGTTTGTCTTTACAACTGAATATCCAGTCCTTCAATCCAGCGCACTGCATCTGGAGTTGCTAGCAGGAAGTCCTCTTTGGCGCCGTGATAGGCTCGAATCCTGCATTCACTGACAATGTGGTGAACAGTCTGGTATGGAGCCCCGCAGTCACAAGCTGGATCAGGCAGCTTCTTCCACTTAAAGAGAGCATCCCTGCATCGCCCATGGCTGGTACGGATTCTGTTGAGAGTAGACCACGTCTTGCGTGGTAAGTCGAATCCACTTGGAAGTTTAGCACCTGAGAAGATGTTATGCAAGTGCACATCTGTCACTGCTTCCCACCGACCTTTCCATTCTTCAAGAGGTTTGAAATTCTTAGCAACCATGTCAGCAGCATCGCACAGAGTTGGATGACGTGATTTCAGTCTCTTGCGATTTAAAAGTGGCAGGTCGCAAGGCACGGGTAGATTAGAATTCCTGGAGATCTTGTGGAATCCTCTCATAAGGGCAGTACATCTGCGTAGATCGGGAGGCATTATACCGGTTAACAGTGGAAGCCAATAAGCTGGAGTAGATCTGATTGTGCCAGATATTATGCGCATTGTCGTATTCAGCTGGGTATCAACAAGCCTTGTATGATGACTATTCATCCAAACAGGTACACAATACTCAGCACTTGAGTATACCAAGCCCAGAGCTGAAGTTCGCAGGGTGGTTGCTGACGATCCCCAGGTAGTTCCGCATAGCTTATGGAGGATGTTGTTTCGAGTCCTTAGCTTTTGAGCTAAGTTAAGAAGGTGTTGTTTGAAGCATAGTGTACGATCCAGGATGACACCAAGATATTTTGGGTTCCAGTTGTGACGAAGAATTTTGCCTCTGAAACTTACCTCCAGTTTTACGTTCGCCAACTGGTTATTTAGATGGAAGCAACACACTTCTGTTTTACTCACACTGGGATGGAGTCTCCAGATTTTGAAGTAATTGTCTAATGCAGACAGGTCATTGGCTAAAATCTCTTCTGTTGTCTTCATTTCCTGGCGTTCGACGGCTAGAGCCAGGTCATCGGCATAGCAGTATTTTCTGGACGAGGTGTCTGTTTGACATCGCAGATTCCATCAAGATTGCGCCGTTGATTTAAGTAACACTTAACAACAATTTCTTTTGCTTGTGTAAATGATTAAATTGTCTGATAGAACAATGACACTTAGTGATAATAATTTACGAGTAATGTAATACCTATGATTATCTGCGCCTAGATGGTAACGCCTTGAACAACGATTATACTGTTGCTGGTCCACAAGTCAGTCTTCAAAGTATCTAAAGTGTTTAATTTTTCTTAAATTGGCTGCCAAGCATAGTGTGAGACCATAAAGACACTAAAAAAATAATAAACTATCACGTTTATACTGTTATTTGCATTATCACCAAGTGTCATTGTTCTATCAGACAATTTAATCATTTAAACAAGCAAAAGAGATTGTTGTTAAGTGTTACTTAAATCAACGGCGCAATCTTGATGGAATCTGCGATGTCAAACAGAAATCTTACCGCTGTACTACCAGACACGCCATGCTTTTCACCAAGCGAGTAAACATTGTTGTTCTTAAGCAGCTTCACTTTGCAGATTGGCAGGTATGGCAGCAGAGCAACTTAAATTGGAAAGACCACATAGGTAATATTGTGGGGAAGGCGAAACAAAGATTGCGCTTTGTTGGCAGAACGCTTAGATGATGCGACAAACCCACAAAAGAGACAGCCTACATTACATTTGTCCGTCCTCTGCTGGGAATGTTGCTGCGCGGTATGGGATCCTTACCAGGTAGGATTGACGGAGGACATAGAAAAAGTTCAAAGAAGGACACCTCGCTTCGTGTTATCGCGCAATAGGGGTGAGGGTGTCACTGATACGATACGCGAGTTGGGGTGGTAGTCCCTGAAACAAAGGCGGTTTTCTTTGCGGCCAGATCTATTTACGAAATTTCAATCACCAACTTTCTCTTCCGAATGCAAAAATATTTTGTTGACACCCACCCTCTGTAATAAAAAAACTGCGTAAAGGAAACAACGATCAACGTGAATGGATGTCATGTGGCGTCTGCCCAGACCAAATGCAACAAACTATAAATATAAATGGTCAGCGTGACGGACTGCCGTCCTAAGAGGCCCGGGTTCGATTCCTGGCTGGGTCGGGGATTTTCTCCGCTCAGGGACTGGTATTGTGTAGTTTTCATTATCATTTCTTCCCCATATCCGGCGCGTAGGTCGCCCAATGTGGCGTCGAATGTAATAAGACCTGCACCAAGGCGGCCGGACCTACCCCGTAAGGGGCCTCCCGGCCAATGACGCCAAACGCTCATTTCCATTTTCATATTAAAAGGAAGAAGGGCGAAGACTTTTTTTGAGTTGCGGCAAAACTGTAGCTTGAATTCAGTAGCGGTTAATTCATACAGTGTACAAGGTTTTTCAAGACTTCACAGACAATGTGGGAAGCCTATGTTCTGGACGTAATGAAGATGCTCAAATATGAAAAAATTTGTGATTAATAGTGTCGTAGATCACGATACCTGAGGCGATATCGAATACAGCAAACCCAATCTCATGAGACTAATAGAGAAGATGCATGAATGAAAGAGTCACGACACTGACGTGCAAACGTCCAAAGAGGTGCCAAGTCGAAAGGCGTATGTAGGGCTGAGAGCCACATGAAATTATCACTATTAGGCTAGGTTTTAAACCGCATGCGCCTTCACCCGGGAAATTCTTATGTACTGGGCACAATCTTCTTAAGAGAGGACATGGTTCTGCAATCGAATGTCAGATATAAACATTAGATAATTCAAAAAACAGTTTTTGATAGAGACTAATGAAAGGTGTAATCCTATACAAACACCTAAGTAATTAACTAAATACACTTCCTTACTTTTTAGTGAGATGAAGTAGCCGGCCGTGGTGGCCGTGCGGTTCTAGGCGCTCCAGCCCGGAGCCGCGCTACTGCTACTGTCGCAGGTTCGAATCCTGCCTCGGGCATGGGTGTGTGTGATGTCCTTAGGTTAGTTAGGTTTAAGTAGTTCTAAGTTCTAGGGGACTAATGACCACAGCAGTTGAGTCCCATGGTGCTCAGAGCCATTTGAACCATTTTTGAGATGAAGTAAATATATTCAGTGTCTCCCATCGTTGCGGTCTAAATATTTTCATAAATACTTTTGTTTATATCCTTCACAATTCTGCTTAGAAATTCGAGCTTTTAGTCTTAGGACATGGCCGTTCTTAAGCTCTTTAACCGATTATTGTAATCTGGAAAGGAAGTGAGGCCCCTCTCGCATCCTATCCATACCTTGATATGTGGTGTAGCTCTATGGAGAATCACCTTCCGTACGACCTAATAAGCATTTTCGGCGATCATTGGGGTTTCCTCCTAAGGCACGAATCTGTAGATCGTTGCCCATATTGTTACCCTCCTTTGCTTGATTGGCAGTTCCACGGAGCATAAGAACGGACTGGTAAAACACTGGACTCGTTTTCAAAACGAGCCGGTTTCAAGATTCCAACCAGCTATCCTGATCGAGGTTTCACGTGGTTTGAGTAAATTGTTGCGTGCAGATGTTGAAACACTTCCTTGAACAAGCTCTCGCTTGTATTCCAGGCGTAATTTATCACAGCGAGCTAGTGCTACGGCTTTGAGAAATACGCTGTCGCCACGACACTTAATTTTTTTAAAAAAAGTGCATCTGCGAATGTTGCATAGCGTTATTCCTTACCTTTCTCTTTACAGACGGCCAGTTAGCAACCGTTACACTAACGAGCAGTGCTGCTGACAAAACCACACTTACTGCTGGAGCTACTTTCCAAGGGAAGACCTTGGATTGGTATTGGAGTTCGTCCAGTTATGGAGTTTCGCGGCCGATTGCGTCAATTTTCGATTATATTCGATGTTATACTTTGGGCCATTCACTTGGTAATGCTTTGATACTATCCTAAGATGTACCACTAACTATTTCACTTTCATGCCTTCTTTTCCAAAAGAAACAATTACAACTTACATCCCAGGCTGCTCTTCCCTTCGTGTATCACAATCAAGCCTCGCCATATAACTATAAAGGCGTTATAGATGCAGACATTTAGGATCACTACTCGTATCCTGTTTGCAGACAGGCCCTATACATCAACAATAGTGAAAAACAGCAATATATTATCTGTTAAGAGTATTAGGCTATTAGAGAGCAATGTTGATGAAACGCCAGTGGCCGGCCGTGGTGGCCGAGCGGTTCTAGGCGCTACAGGCTGGAACCGCGCGACCGCTACGGTCGCAGGTTCGAATCCTGCCTCGGTCATGGATGTGTGTGATGTCCTTAGGTTAGTTAGGTTTAAGTAGTTCTAAGTTCTAGGGGACTGATGACCTCAGCGGTTAAGTCCCATAGTGCTCAGAGCGATTTGAACCATTTTTGAAACGCCAATGGGAGCCGGGACTGGAAACAAAATTCTCTTCACCCGCGGCAAAAAACAACTTTCATTTTCTACTGCTCTTACATTAGCGACACAAATAATTTGAGAAATGGATAACGTAGCTCAGTGTTGTAACAGTGGGCATGAAGTGAAAGAGTGAAGCTGGACTCGCGTATGTCGACCGTGGCCCAAATTTTCTCTGGTTTCCCTAAATTACTTCGCGCGATGGTCACTGCTGATTCACTCATCCTACCTTGTGCAGATAAGTTAAAGATTTAACTCTAACTAGCTGTGGACAAAAAAAAATTGTTCAAATGGCTCTGAGCACTATGGGACTTAACATCTGCGGTCATCAGTCCCCTAGAACTTAGAACTACTTAAACCTAACTAACCTAAGGACATCACACAATCCATGCCCGAGGCAGGATTCGAACCTGCGACCGTAGCAGTCGCGCGGTTCCGGACTGCGCGCCTAGAACCGCTAGACCACCGCGGCCGGCAGCTGTGGACAGAAAACAAAACAGTAACGAAAGAGAAAGTAAATGCATACAAGTAAATCATAAGTTTGATTACTTATAAAGACCACGAAACAGAATACAGAACATAACACAGGCAGCATCCTACCAACGACAGAGTAGTAAAAGTAGAATGGTGAATAATTTTGGGAACGGTGTGAAATTGTTTTGCAGGCAGCTGCATCAATTTTATCTGACAACTAATGCTGTCTGTTGAGACGTTAATGTAGTATTAACTGCTTATTTGATTCCTCCCTCTACCACTCTTCCTTGCACATCAGCCATTTAACGTTAGTGAAATCTCGTTCCGGCTTCTTGATGTCTATTTTTTCTTTGATTGAAATGTAAAAGTTAATCTGCAATCTAACGCCATTGATCCCAGTGTCCCACGGTATAATTTACTTGTAATAGATGCGTGTCCCATGGATCTGTCAGACGTGTGCTGTAGACGAAACCAATGGATTAATCGAACATCCAACGAAAAACGGTGGAAAAGTCACTAAGAAACAAAAATGTAACTTTAAAAACTTCGAAATCTGTACCAAATTCAAGTTAATGTTACTCTTGATGCAACAATTATAAATGGAACTGTGATTATTCGTAGCCGATTATTAATGTTGAAATGTTTTGTGCCGGCCGTTGTGGCCGAGCGGTTCTAGGCGCTTCAGTCCGGAACCGCGCTGTTGTTACGGTCGCAGGTTCGAATCCTGCCTCGGGCATGGATGTGTGATGTCCTAAGTCTAGGGGACTGATGAGCTCAGTCCCATAGTGCTCCGAGCCATTTGAACCATTTGAAATATTTTGTAAGGTTTTTGATATGTATATAATGTATGATGTCCTTACGTTAGTTACGTTTAAGTATTTCTAAGTCTAGGGGACTGATGAGCTCAGTCCCATAGTGCTCAGAGCCATTTGAACCATTTGAAATATTTTGTAAGGTTTTTGATATGTAGCTCTTCGTAAGATATTTCATTTTCATGGTGAAATTTGGTTACCAAGCTTGGATTGATTTTCACACATGTATTCACCCTGTATAACACTTAAAATATGTGCATGTGCCTTTTTGACTGATTAAAGCCGTTTGTGAAACGGGTTTCCATACCTGTATCTCCCTACTACCAGATGGCTAGTACACCTCAAGATCCAAGGTTCATTTTGTTCAGCACCCCACTCCTACGTGAAAGCCGCATACTCGAAAAAATATCTAACTTATGCTTTTCTTTCCGACTATGACAATGAAGTTGTATACAAAAAGTCAATTTCACAAAGATATTGTATTGAAACAGTCATTTTCAAACGATTCTCCATGTTAACACACTCGTTAGCTTACAGACCACCTCCCTCTTTCCATTCGAACAGGTCTCTGAGGGACCGACGGTCCGACCGCCGTGTCATCCTCAGCCAATAGGCGTCATTGGATGCGGATATGGAGGGGCTTGTGGCCAGCACTCTCTTCTTCTGACCATTGTTAGTTTTCTGACCGGAGCCACTACTTCTCAATCAGGCAGCTCCTCACTTGGCCTCACACAGGCTGAGTGCACCCCGCATGCCAACGGCTCTCGGCAGCCCCGGAAGGTCACCCATCCAAGTCCTAGCCAAGCCCACAACGCTTAACTTCTGTGTTAGCGCTGGGGCAAAGCCATTGTCTATACGCTTTTCATACTATATTTAAAATAATAAGATGAACTGACACCCATGTTTCTTTAGCCTAAACTGCACGAACATTTTACCGTCATATGATCTAGCTTTCGAGTTACTAGACTGTTACTACATACAACCCTAAGGTATTACTACAACACTCTGGCATGTGTGCAAGTAAAATTTCAGTAACGAAATCAGAGATTAATTATAACGTCTGCAATATAGATATGCGAATTTTAAATACACTCTCATTTCGTTGTTAAATCTTTGAAATTAAGCACAAAATGCTCTATTAACGTCTTTAGTTGAAGTTTTATTGTAATAGAAAATAGGCCACTACACCCAAATGCAATTTGTATAAAAAATTTTTGTTTGGAATAAATGTTGCTGAAGAGTGTTACAACTGTCCCACAGGTAATGATAGTTAAGTGAGCTAAATTTTATAAATGCGTGCAGAGTGCTTCCTCTTATCACACGAAGAGTAAAACAAATCAAACCAAAGGTGATTTCTGAATTAATAAATTACCACTGAATTAAGGTATATGTATCCAAATGTTTTTGTGTCATCTGCGGACTCCTCGATGGAACAGACCATCATTATCGTCTTCATTACATTTTATATCCACGGGAACACTTAATAGTTTCGCACTTCGAAACAAATTTGCTTTATCATTTTAACTGATTCAGCTGTGGGTTCTTGGTGAAACATTGCATTAGGTTGGGGCATAACTTCGTAGCATTTTTGTTTTGCATGTTGGTATTCAGGTCGTTATGGGTTTATTTATCGATCGACATTTTTTATTTGTAGTTCACTGTTGCTGTTTGAGCTTACATATTGTCATTTTGTCATTTGGAGATACTGAATGGAGCTGTGAACGCTAGAAAATGAGTACCAAATGGATAAGTCGTAACATTTACAACATATTCTTGTGTTTGACTTCGGTAGCGGGGTGACAGCAGCGGGGAACCGTGTCTGAGGATAATGCCATTGGACAGAACACAGGAAGAAAATGGTTTTCTCGTTGCAAGGAGGATCGTTTTGACATCAGGAAGACCTTCGGGGTTTAAACGCGTTAGTCCATAATGATACTCGTCAGTGCATTCGAGAACTGGCAAATATGATGAACTGTGCTCATTCCACCATAGTGCGACATTTGCATAAAATGGCGAAGGTTCAAAAGTCTGGTGTATGCTCTAAGCCAAAATCACAAAAATCAGCGGGAGGCGATATGTGCACCTCTGCTTGCTCGTAATCAGTTGGCTCGTGAACAACACCGAATATTCCTATCCTGTATCGTTACTGATGACTATTTTTTTTCTTGTTTTGTCGCTGTGTGTGGCCCTGAGAGATCAATGATCTAGTTCGACCGCCATTTGTGTAGACTTTCTGCCGTCCTGCTATCGCAGTCCGTTGCCCGTTTTGTCTTGAGTGTTTGTACTTTATCCTTTTGTGCTATTGCTTGTTTTTTTTTACACATGTACTACTTACACATTGTTTTGTTTCATACATTTCGTTTACATATTGTTGTACTTATATAAAATATTGTCGCTGTATTGCCATACGCAAAATAAAAAAATAAAAAAATTGATGTCTTTATGCTAAAATTAGTAAAAGGAAGGAGTGTTTGAGCCAAAACAAAGCACAACTCTCCATTCGAAGACATGCGCTCATCCACAAAAGATAATGTTATGTATCTGGTGAAACAACGAAGGTGTGGTGCACTGCGAATTCCTCCCCCGAGCTGTAACCATCACTAATGACATTTATTGTCAACAACTGAGACGTCTTACATACGCAGTCCAAGAACAACGACCAGGAAGACTGCGTGAAGTGTGCTACTCCACGATAATGCCCGACAGTATTCTGCTAGACTAACAAAAAACACCATACAGGAGTTGGGTTGGGGAGTCATACCGTACACACCTTATTCACCTGATCTTTTGCTCTCAGATCTTCACCTTTTCTGCTCTTTATCGAACAACCTTCAGGGAACTTCCTTTCCGGATGAAAATGCGCTCGGAACGTGACTCGACGAGTTCTTCGCCTCAAAACCAAATGATTTCTACAGTCGCGGAATCGAAAAGTTACCCTCTCGTTGGCAGACTTGTAAATAGTGAAGGAGACTGTTATTGAAGTCTAGAGTCTCTGTTATGTGTATTTGTTGTGTTTTTTAAAACTTATGGAAAAATGCTATGATTTTATGCACCAAATCAATACGTTGAATTAAATATACTAGCAAATAGGCTACTGACCCGAAATCTAGGTCAAACGGTAGTAATAAAGTTTGTGAAACAAGGCTAAAAAAAGTGTTTCGTTTAGTTAATACAAATTCGCTTGAAGCTAGAGGCGTTAGTATCAGCTGCGTGCGACTGAGAAAATAGAACATTTGACGAAGCATCGAATGCAGGGAAGTTTTCTGTCACATATACCGTACAAACGATAATTCCGTTTTGAGTCCTTCGATAGACTGATGTGTGCAGACAAATTCTTCCCCAGAGGTTGTCGCAGGTTTACTGAAACCAGCGATTGTGGGAAGGATTGGTGGTCAGCGCTCTCATGATACAGTTCAGCACTGTCGCGGCCTTATGATCTGTTCTGTAATGGATGCAATTTGTATTTCAAGAAGAATCTGCATGTAGAACTTTCACTTCCATTTTGCTGCACACCCCAAACGCTTTTGCTCTTCACTCAGTGCTGCAAATAAAACACTGTTTTAGTTTCTAGTGCTACTCCATGTGTGTAATAAATTTCCTGTCGCTTTAGTTTCTCAACGTCTGCAATAGTATTTTCTGTCATACAGTTTACAAATTGGAAAAAAATTCAAATACTCAGAACTAATGACAGTACACTAACCGGCTACTTTTATTTACAATTCATCCTTATATCTTAATTTGTTTATTTTCAGGCCACAAGAAAGAGGATGTAAAGCGCTCAAGCTTCTCTGCTGCCACCTGAATTTTCTGCGCAGAGAAGAGTACGATGGTAAGCTTGTCTCCAATCTCTATAATACGTATGTCGCGAGCATGAGTAGAATCCTTTGCAGCGAGCCGAAGAAATTAGTGACGTTACGGGGAACTGAAAGAAGAAATCAAATACAATTATTCCATTCACTGGCCAAAATTTCAGCGTGATGAATTCTTTACTGCTACGAGCAGTCTATATTTAACGCTTACACACACCCACACAAATACACACACACACACACACACACACACACACACACACACACACACGGAGTGAGTAAGTATAACGGGGGGGGGGGGGAGGTAGAGAGAGAGAGAGAGAGAGAGAGAGAGAGAGCGCTCACGCCTTGTCGGGAGCATGAAATCAAAACATAAACACGAAATATTACATGTAACTTCTTGTAACTTTGTTCAAGATAAGAAAGTAACTTCCACACATTTTTTCCTATAAACTGTAAATGCAGTTGAAAAACATGTCTTATTGTGATGGAAACAGTAAGTGAGAATAAACTTGGATCCTATGGCAGCAATCGCAAACGCAAGTGCGAAAAAATCCTTAAAACTTCACAGAACCGAATCACGACACAGTATAATGATTCAAAAGTGTACGTGTGTCCTCAGAAGAACAAAGTGCCTGTTACATGTAAAGCCATATTTTTATTTTCACGGCTGAACACAGACAGGTTGAGTTTGGAAGGCATGTATTCTACCTATAACCAGGATCTCCAGGTTTAACGTTACCATCTGTCGGACAGACCACCACAAAAAGTGTTCTGTGCTCTCACTCCACCAGACATCGAGGAGAGGTTTGCATTATAATTGAAGACACCGGTGCACAATCTGTTAATGCGAGCATACATAACCAGATTTCTTCCCCTGCAAGTGAAATTCCAGCAATGCGAATTCAAAATCGAGAGAAACCTCTATAATACGAACACACATAGTAACGTAGCTACAAAAAAATACATTAAACCTTCATTACAGATATTCTCTACACAAACTCGTAAAATAGGGTGTACGAAATTAACAAAGAAAGTGGAAAACTGTTTTCATAGTAGCTCGAATACTCAAGGTGTGAATGCAGTGTGGTATGCACTTGGCACGCGACAACAACAAACTAACAACTGCGAAGCCATATCGGTCAGCGAAATCAGTGCTGAAAAAAAAAAAACAGATAAAATGAGTGTTGGAAAAATACATATGTTCTATGTAAGTATTTTTCCATGATTTTTATTATTGCAGTAATTAAAGTGATGTAATGTATTATATATGAAACAGGACCGAATTGGCGAAAATTGCGTAAAAAGTGCCTAATTAACGAAAATTGAGAAAAATTGCTGAATCAGGTGAGAGGGAAAGTTATGAGGCACTTGTGCAGAAATTGAAAAGTGGAGTGAGGCTGGAGATGCGGTGTCTGGTGACTGTGGTACATTGTTGGAGCTGGATACCTTGATGTGGGAAGTAGTGTGAGGCTTCTACAATTCTTGAACACTGTGGAACTGATATAAAATATTGAAAATGTCACGCCTGGGTATTCAGTTCTTGAGGTTACGTAAGTGTATTGCAATATTGTCGTATAACATCGGTTCCGAGTCACAGAGACACACAAATTTCTGAAGACAAAAGGCCTTGTGAGTGCGTAAGTAGCACGTTTTGCGTAATGCTGAGTCCTGTAGAGTCTCTATCAAAATGAAGCGACTTCCTGCGCTTTTTACGGCCTTCGCTGCTGGCCGACTTAATAGCCCGCAATTATCTGCAGGCGCAGAGTAATTCTGCACCGTTACGACTGAAGTACGTAGGCACGCTTCCAGTCCCGTACACCAGGTCGCTGGCGTGCAATTCAGCCTTACGCCTTCACGCGGAGTACGGTGGGCTCAGCTGATATAAGTAGGACGCAAAAGAAAGACCGTGAAGCATACGAAAACAGCAATTGTTCTCTCACTCGCCTATACCGATAAACCAGCTAATTTAAATTTCTGTTTCCCTAGTTTCTCAAATTCGTCTACGTGAATGCCAGATGTTTCCCTAACTTCAGTCTCAAACAGTTTAGAATGCATGCAAGGCGACCAGCAACCAGCAAACTCTCGTTATAGGCAGGTGTATTTGCTGTGGCCGTGTGTATAGGAATGCTGAACCGCTCAATGGAAAACTGTTCTGAGTTCCAGTTAAGGCCTGAGTGATTGCTGACACGATTTGATCTGATGAATAGTCGAATGCTGTTATCATTATGAGGCATCCGTGGGACCAAAGGGCTGGGACTAGGCAGGTCTGTTGAGTTGTTGTTGTTAATGTAGACGTACGCTAGTCCTCGTCCTTACAGAATTAGACTTTTGGACGAATACAGCCTGTAGTAAACGATTCATTGAATGAAAAGACTACGTAGATCCCCCGCCTTGCTTCCACAGATCATGTTTGAATCCTCTCGAGAGACAGGTCACAGATTTTCTTGAAGCCATACAGTTCTGCGCTGTAAAAATCCGGAATCTATCTTCAACGAAGATTCGGCTGTCTCTTATCAAAGAGAAAGAAGAGTAGAATACTGCAGTGTGCAAGAGATAAGACGAAACTTCTCTGTGGAATTACATCTATGTGTAACCTCTGCACTGAAATGATGGAAGGAAGAAAGGTTAAGTTTTGAAGTCCCTTCGGCTATCAGAACTGAAATGAATGGCGGGCTGTGTGCTCTCTGTGATCAGCTCGTACTCTGGCAACTGGGCTAACTGGAGACTTTATTATGCGCTATTGTTTGCGAACTCTAAAATATCAATGACAATACACAAATGATCAATGTTGTAGAACCGTATGTGATCACTGGCTTTGAATATGCAGCTAGCTGCAATACCCAAATGCAGCAATAATAGAAACGGAATGTCAAAGAATAGAGTAGAAAGGAATCTGGGTATGTTCCTGTGGAGTCTCTCGCCAAACTGTTTCTATTCAAGTCCACACTGCATGAACAGCGGTTTCTGTCTGGTGAAGCTGCAGTTCGGGGAAGCCATGGTAAACATCCTTCATACCCCTCACGACATGTGACCAGTCAGCTTGTTGCTGATGTAAGGCATGTGAAGTTTCTCAAAACAGCAGTCGTACCTGTGCCTCCGAAGGCTTCCTGATGGATGGTATGCACATTGCCGTCAATACGTAGGAATCGAGATCGTAATTTGAGTCCAGTGATACCACAGTCTATTACACCTGACTGTGTGCATTATGCTGCCGACCTACCGTAATACCGTCAGCACAGCAGCTGCTAACACGAATGCGACCGTCAAGTGTACACCAATCTTCCGCAGTCTTAATCACTTACTGTGTCCACACGTCCTCTTTCGCGTTCGTGCGGCCTGTTCTTTCTGGTGTTACATTTTTCACAAACGTGAGTGCATTATCTGGAGTGGTGTACTGCCTGATGGGAAATGACGCTGTTGTGGATCAGTCAACAAAAAAAATGGTTCAAATGGCTCTGAGCACTATGGGACTTAACTGCTGAGGTCATCAGTCCCCTAGAACTTAGAACTACTTAAACCTAACTAACCTAAGGACATAACACACATCCATGCCCGAGGCAGGATTCGAACCTGCGACCGTAGCGGTCGCGCAGTTACAGAATGAAGCGCCTAGAACCGCTCGGCCACCGCGGCCGGCGATCAGTCAACATGTCGACATGTCAACATTGAAAGAATACAGAACAGCAAAGATTAAAACTACTCCATACATTACTAATACTATTGACATTTGAGGAAGTATTATCCTCGAAAAGAACGTACTATTTATAGACATTTTGCGTAATTTCTGTCAATCGACCTACAGCTGTTGCGCAAATGCAAAATAGGATCCGTAATCTAACGGAACCCAAGTCATATGTTCGTCTTGGGATTATAATTCATGTTTTCAATAGTTTCTTGGAATCACTCCGGATGACTATAATGTTCGTTCACTAAACAAAACCACGGCTCTTTGATTTCCACATTCCGATCAAATATGTAAATGTATTCCAGCTGCAGTCGAAGTAAGAATGTGTCAGGTGGAGTTTCAACATGTGTCGTCCCCTCGCGCTTTCGAATAAATTGCGAGGACGAATGATTTGGTTGCTTATTTTTGAAATCGATATTTGAAAAAAATACATTTTTGCATGATGCATCTGGAACTTTATTTGTCTAGTGTGACTAGAGTTAAATGAATATCGATATTATTCCTCAAGAAACACTGTCCACACGTTGCTGGAGGTATTTAATGGATAATTCATAAACTTTCAGTTCACTTTTAGATTCATGTAGTAGATTTTGTATATTCAGCACGAACACGAATCTTGTACAGATTTTGCTGACGGACGTTTTCCCGACACACACTCTGTTTGCTATAACATCGGTATAGGGTCATTTCACTTAGCTTCATTCGAAGTCGAGGTCGCCGTGGAAAGCCACTTTAAGAATCAGAGCCTTAGCAGAGCACTGATTTTGTAACACACCGCACGCTGCCGGAAACACCGCGATTATCGAGCAGCGCTCGGTAATTCCATGCCCTTGTTTAGTGAAATGAGCTGGAGCCTTTTTTGATGCCCAATACTGAAATTTTTTGGAAGGAAATCAGTTTTTAAATGTATGTTTCTGTGATCGGATATGCCTGGATCACATCAATTAATTTTTCACCAATAATTTCTATTTTCTTCCTGCTGTTTACATTTAGTTCCGACGCACTTTGCAATGATTGGCCTCAAATGACACCTGTGCATGTCTTCTTGACACGCTAGATGCCTTAGTCCTTTTCAGCTCATCTCTTTCGGTAACAACAAAACACTAAAATACAGTAAACTAAAATTTTAAAAGTTTCACCTTCATTACTTATCATAACGAAAGAAGAAAATGTGTACTTTTACAATGGAACTGCTGCTCAGAATCAGCAGCTCTATCTAGATAACGCGCCTTTTATCCAAAACTGGTAACCTCATGTCTTCGGAAATCATTCCCTGTTTGAAATGTAATATTCATAACTTCCATTTTGATCTTTCATATTATCTTATGCTCTCCTTCTTATACATTTGTTTTAACATCGTCAAAATCATTCAAATTTTACGCTGCCCACATTGTTACAAGTGGAAGAAAAAACTGCCATTACTTAATAAACATCTACTCACGCGGCAGCCAAGTAGCATCCTCATCTTCGAGAGCAGCCGACAAAATGGATTACAAATGAAAAAATATAAAAAATAAATAAACAATCTCAAAATTATCTTATCAATCATATCTTTTTGTCTCCAACTTCTTAATTTTTTTCCGTTTTTCTTTCTCTGCAAGTGGCTTATATTCTTTCTAAAATACTTTTATTTAACACGCGTTGTGTGCATCCATCACAAGCTCAGCCACAGAACGCATTACACCTAACATATTGTAGTAGAAACCGCTAGTTAAACCACTGCAACGTAACCCGTTTTTAGAAAAAGTTATCTGTAAAATGACGCATCGGCATCCAGTCGTACAAGAGACAAACTGGCAGGGACTCTCACAAAATATTACAGCGCGCATACATCGACAGAAGTTGAATAGAAAATGTCATAAATGTCGTACAAGTCGAGTAAAAATCTGAAAACAGTTTTCGCTGAAGTATTTAATTTTTTTGGTAAGATGGAACTCGCATTCGCAGCAGATGAGATAAGTAATAAAATGCAAAGAAGTATATATGAACGTGGTTCACATTTTGTTTGGTTTTCACTTGTGACTTGTATTTTAAGTGTTCGAAAACAAGTACCATTGTAAAGCAGAGGCACGTATTTAATTTATGGATTTCTGAATGCAACTGTCAGGAGCACGGTCTGCCTGTGTACGGCCCGTTTTCCCAATAGGAATATTACAGAAAAAAAGCACTCAGAGCTGTCACGTGTTTGTTAACACAGAATACGCCTTTGTTGATGATGTTAACAATCAGGACATAAATTTTAGTTTATAGAGTCTTTTATGGACAGAAATATCCACCAAAATGTCTCTGCTTACTGTGCGTAAGATCTGGAATTTCTGTAACATGTTCCCTGAGCTCCTTGGTCATGGTATCTCATTCCGAAATCAATGTCAGCGAAATTTCTACGGTATTGTCTGGTCAACGCCTTCTTTTGTTAATTTTCTCGTTGGAGTAAACGCTCTGTCGAAAATAAGAGCAACAGCGACTGAGAATGATATCAGATCTGACATGCATGATGTAAGGAATGAGCGAGTTGTCACAGAGAACACCTCAACGCTCGCTACGACCTACACACGCAAAACGAGTGTAAGATAAGCTGAGATTGTTGGACAAGTATTTCAAATCAGCCCCTAGCGATAACAAAGCCAGCTGCATGTTGCTCTCTGAGAAAGCTCGTCACGAGGGTTGGCGTTTTTGTGGTATCTGTAAGGTAGAGATGTTTCAGAGCTACTTTGGTTCGCATCAGCGCTTGTTTCACGAAAGCCGCGTCGCGCGCTGTGCTTCCTTTCCTGCTTAACGGAACGTCTTGTGCCTCTCACCCAGTGTTATTTGGAGCGGAAGGCATTCTTACGGGCCTGAAGAATCAGTTAAAATTCTCTTCCAGCTTATTAACACGTGAAAAACACAAAGCAAGTATTGCGCTTCTACTAGTTGCTTGTAATGTCCCATGGTGGAAAGGATTTTTGATGAATTTGCATCCCAGTAGTCAGTTCATTTATACAGGATGTAAGAATAACTGTTTACAGCGAACCGCCGGGGTGTAGGTGAAATCGAGACAAAAAAATAGATATAGGACACTTGTGGACTATTAAACCGGGAAACAGCCACAAAATGGGCTTCAAAAGCCATCTAAGTTTCAGGCACACGTGCCACTTGAGATTTTGGCTAAAATCGTTTGTGAATACTAAAAACCCTTTGTTCGTCCACGTACAAAATTTAAAATTGACATTTATGTAAATTTTACCTTAAAATACTGTAATTTTTAACAGCAAAAATGAACAATTAATTCATTTTGTTTGTCTGACAATCTTACTTCGAAGCTACCGTGCTTGTGAGAGCTAAGTTTAGATGGAATTGTAAACGTAATTAAATTTTTCATAACGTTTACAAAAGTCTGAAGGGAAAGTTTAAATTAAAAATGTTAATGGAATAGCCGACAAAGGCGTTGGCGTAAGAGAGCGAGAGGATATTGAAAATATCGCGCTGCGCGCGTGAGCTTTAGCTTGGTGTCTTTTGTAGGTCAATCAGAAGTTGTATGTGAAACAGAGGAATAGGAAGAAAAGGGAAAGAGTGCGTAGTAAACTACTGACTTCCATCCGCACAGTGCATTGTGGAAATGCAGTGGCGGTAGTTGAAAATTTGTGCTAGACCGGGACTCGAACCCGGATTTACTGTTTCTCATGAGGGGTTGCCTTAATCGCTTCGGCCCTCCGGACACGGTTCCCGACCGACCCAAATTTTAAACTTATTGCGCGCTGTAATGCAGCGTGCCTCGTCCATCATCTCCCTACTCGCAAGTTACTGATTCCCGTAGGAGTTCGGCGGTATTGGTGCATCCGCACTGAAGCAAATTTCATGGAGCCGGCACGCTATCACAGAAATGCATATATGTATACGAGTAGCGTCTGTCCTATCGGACATGTCCGGCAGAACAGACGCTACTCGTATACATATACACAGTGTGGGGTTGTTTCCCGGCTTGATAGACAGCAAGTGTCAGAAATAAAATAGTTCGTCTCGACTTCTCCTACACCACTGTGGTACGTTGTAAACACTCTGTATATATAATTAAGCAAGCAGTTCCCGTGTCATCTGGCCTGAACTCGACCAAGCTCATAAAGTCATTCGGTGTCCCTGCTATATGCCTAATATTTAAACATGGTGCTTTCCCATTACAAACGGAGGGCCCCATCCCTATCGCTTGGTTCATAGAGTCAGCTAAGTCCCTTCTTCTCCGTTCCTTGCCATTGGAACAAACCCTGGAAATCCAGTTGCAACTGTCTCTCCAGATGAACAGTAGTTTGTGTTCTTGTAAATCCCAGTATTATTTTAAGGTTTAAACTCAAACAAATAGCGATATTAATGAAACTTCAACATTACTTTACTTCACTATTCTTGTACTAACATGGAAACATCATCACTGGAAAGTACATTCAGTGGGCTATTTCAGGCTTTGTGTTACCTCAACCGGTATTCAGCGTTGGGTCATCTTAGGTACGTCCGCTTGCAGTAATTATTTGCAGCTTTAAACGAGCCCAGAGCTGTGCTAGTGTTGTGTTGCCCGTTTCTCAACTGTTATAGCAAGTTACTATAGTTAACTATGGCGTCAAATTCCCCAAGCCAAATCTCAAAGGCGCTCCAGGATTTTTTCTGCGGAGGGCCATGAACATGACGGCACAACAATCGTACTAGAGTTTCTATCGGTTTCAAATAATATACGATTCTTATCTATTTCAAAACCATTTCATTAAGGGAAAGAAGCCTTTCATGTCGCCTTCAACTGCAGATGTGTCACAACTTGACTGTAACGTTCTCGCTCTCATCATTCTTACATTTATTCCGTTTACAATTACAGTTCGTAGCTACAATTTTCTCCAAACTGATTACGAAAATATGACGTCAACTTACCATGTAGAGTACTATCAATTATACGACTAATTATGAGACGTGAAGGTTCACCGACCTAATAGAATCTAAAATTGAAACGCCACCAATAATAAATGGTGATTTTCTGCAATCATCATGCCTTGCAATTGCTGTCCCTCTTCTATGATGGATGATTTTTGTTTCCTTTTGTTTCTGACAAAATTGAATGTATATGATAGGCAGTAAAATAGGAAAAGTTCATTTCTCTACTATGTTCTTATACTTGTGCTACGTACAATCATTAATGCGTGGATGTGCTTCCAGATCTGTAAGAATCAATGAGCCTTGCGATCTACACAGAGACATTTGAATTTGGCTCGTGCCTGCTCCATTCAGAAAATCAGTGAGTCAGCAGTCTTATACGTTAATATGGATGATTTCGTTGTTTTGTTACAACAACAGAGCCCAGTGCATTACTTTTTATTTTCAAATTCCGGTTGTGAAGCGGTTTCGTGATCGCTACCTCGTCGTCGCGGATCTGTACACGTTATACCGATGGGCAAAAATAAAAATATGCAGCTCTATGAATTAAACATCGGAGAAACATAAAACATATGCAACATACAGTTAATCAGATGCAGGTAAACAACGTTTCTGATTAAGACAATTACATTTTTGTCGGAAAAGAAATGTACTACAACCCATGAGTTGCACTGGCCGATCAAAAAGTTTCTGTTTGAGGTATATGCAACGTAGCGCGACTCCGATATGAGTATATAAACACTGACATGTAGGCAAGGGATTATGTGGCATTCGTATCTTTCCCAGGTGCGTGTAGTAAATGGGGAAACGTGAACTATTGCGAAGTTATTACCAAATGCGTCGAAACAGGAGCAACGAGATGTTATTCTTTTCTTGGCCGCCAAAGGACAAACGTAGACATGCATCGGCGAATGAATAATGTATACGAGGCAGAACGTCTATCGAGAAACACCGTTGTGCAATGCTGGCCGCTACTCGACACAAGACGCTAATCGGTGTGGGAGGCCAGCATCATCCATTTCGGGCAAGTGGCAGAAAGTCGAGCACCCGCCCTATAGTCCTGGTCTCTCGCCATGGGACAATCACACCCTCGATCCCTTAAAATTGGGGGAGGGGGGTCAAATGCAGTGTCATTGGATGTCCGCTTTTGAGACAAACAAATTGGAATTATGACTTTTTTGATCCGATGTGTAGTTCTCAAGATACGGTATTTCAATGTCTTCAGTTAAAATGAACACCCACTTCCTTCTAAAAAAAACTCTGTGCTGTGGTAGGCTTTATGAATTGCCTACAGCATCTCAGTGCTTTGCACATCAACTTTTCATGAGCATGAATGACATTCTATAGAATATCTGTGGATATTTTAATGTGTACTTTTATACATTTTAATGTAAACTAATTTGCACTTCAAGCATCCAGTTGTCTCACACACAGTTTAAGCTACTGTGCAATATTTTATTACATTATGTTCATTTGAATTCATATCTGAAGAATTCAAGTTAGTAAGTAACAGTTAATAGGATCAATACTTTAAAAATAATCCACTGATGGACACTGACATTAAAACTGATTTAATTCTCAAAAAACTTTCTTGGAATACTAAGTAATACATAATGCCATAGTGTATAAAAATAGTGTTAGTATGGAAAAATTCCATTAAAAGGTAATCATCATGATACAGTTGCTTGTTTCTAATGCCAATGCCAACAAATAAATAAAACACATAGATGTGAATGGTTTATACTTGCTTTTCCAACCAGTGTTGATGTTGCAAAACGAGGTATTTATAACCATGCTGTGCAGTACAATTGCAAAAATCCCTGACTCACAGTATTATCCACTTTTTAAAATCCATTACAACGTTAGTATTCTGTTCACCACCCCTCTGCATTTTTCGTGTCGGACGAGGATGTGCAGCAGGCAGTTAGGGACTTCTTCACGTAACAGGACGAGGTGTTTTACGAAACGGGTATGTTCAACCTGGTTAGTCGGTGGAATGATTACCTCAACGCTCACGGTGGTTTTGCTACATTGCAATATCTATTCTAGGCTGTACGTCCTTCGAAAGAAAACATTTTGATCGCCGTTATAGAATCCTTGGTACCAGAAACCACAGTACCTTCGCTGCTTTATTTAAGTAAGTATGAAGAGACTGAAAAATGTACGTTAAGTTATGAAACATCCAGTCCATTTATCTACTGACAATCTGTAAAGTGGCGATTTTGTTTATAGCCGTACACGAGCTACATTTCCTCAAAGCGTAGGTGTAGGGTTCTCAGGTACTGGCTGTCGACCGCGTTCCCAGATGTCCGTAACAACCTACGTGGCCGCCCACACGAGAAGGCCATAAGGAGCAGGCCAGAAGAAACCTGCTTGCGCCTGCAACAGTATTAGGTAACGCATTGCGGCTCTCGGGGACCCGTCCGGCGGCCATTTAAGGTTCCGATCGAGGACTTTCTTTCTTCTCCTCCCACGGACTGCCACACAAGAGAAAGTGCCCGTTAGACGCCTGTTATCCACCGGTAGCTAACTTCCGTGTCTGGCATTCAGCAGCAAGCCACTGAGGTTTAATGGTCTTAAGATCATTTATTATCTTCTGTTCTACTTATTTTTGACAGGGTTCTATCTCTTCCCTGTTGCGAACCTATCTAGGAGGGCTTCGAAACTTTTTTGACTGAAATTAGATGAAGTGCTCGTAATGTTTGTTTAAATCAGTCTTGCATCAATCTTCAGTGCCTAGGGAGAGACCAAATGTTCAAATGTGTGTGAATTCCTAAGGGACCAAACTGCTGTGGTTATCGGTGCCTAGACTTACACACTACTTAAACTAACCTACGCTAAGAACAACACACACACACATGCCCGAGGGAGGACTCGAACCTCCGACGGGAGGGGCCGCGCAGTCCGTGACATGGCGCCTCAAACCGCGCGGCCACTCCGCGCGGCAGGGAGATATCATCTGATAAATGAGTTAAAGCAGCTGGACACTAATCGACTCAAAATTCCTCAGATACACATACAACATGATTGTTACTATAGTATTAAGTTGTATATTTCACCGTGAGGGAAACTGCGTACTTTTTAAAGTTACTATTATAGAGAAAAGAATCAAACTCACTATAAATTCGGATGGTAACCATGTGTTCTACGATTTAGCTGACGTTTCAACAATTCCGTCGGAGTAGCGTCCTGATACTTCTCACCATATAGGCTATGTGACTAATATTTACGACACAGATTGAGAATCCGATGACTATAACCCGTGCCTATATCCATCAACATGCATTGTTTAATTGTGTTCTCATATCACAGACAGTAATTTATAGATCCCGATACGTTATTATTTGCAGGAACATACTGTGAACCGTCAGACCAAGAACTGCCGCCCTTAAAAGATAAAGGAAAAGTAATGACAAAGGCAAAGAGCAGATAAAAAATCGAAGAACTGTTTGCCACGAGATGCACCTATAAACGTACCCAGATGCTGATTCCTGCCAACATATTAAGACTGTAATCATGATATTGCGATGCTTTGCTCTCAGTACTGGACTTTGTTTTGGGTTCCACGCCACATAGGATACAGGGAGACATCCGTGCCTGCAGCGCATCCTTTTCAGCGAACATCTGTGTGCTTCGGATGACTCACTCAAACGTAGCTCGTGTAAAAGGGCTTAGTCTGAACGCTTCCGTTTACGAAATAATCGAGGTGAAATGTCATGACGTCGGATCCATTTCGAACCAGCTGCAACCGGCAGAACATTCGGAACTATGGAAATTTACTTATACGTATCAGGCTCCCAACCTAATACTTTCCGAGAAATCGAAGAATTAATGACTTCGACGCGTAAGAGATATACTTGATCAGGAATTCCCTTGCTATTTGGGGCGGTGACCATTTACATGGAGTGTGAGTACGAATTACACTTATTGCAGTTTTTTAAAACTGTCTGAGAAGAATATCAAAGTTGTTGCGAAATTTATTCATCGTCATTTTCAACAAATATTGTTTATTGTGATCAAGGAAGGTGCATGTGAACTTTGACGACACGTGTTTGATATTGGGTGCAGACAATATATTTTTGTATTTTTTTTCTTTTTTCCCTGACAAAATATACTGTACTATCCGTTTTTAGGAAAAGCGAAGATGTAAGAGCCAACAAAACTCTGACGCCAATATCGCTGGTATCTCTCTCTCTATCTTTCTTTTTCGCAAAGACTCATTTATTTTCTTCGATCCGAGGTAATCCTTCACAGTGTCTTAGATTAGATTCATCGTAGAAGTCGGCGCGAGCTGATAGAATTTTCGCAAGACAATCCTTTCATTTCTGCATGCGTACAGAAGCTTACTTTAATAAATTTGTGTTAATACTCAAAATTCGGTACCTGCTATGGGTCCTGCTAGGGGTAGTTAACTGAACACCGGCAAATATCAAGTGTGCAACTGTCCTGCGATGTCATCTCATATTTTTCATCTTACATTTTTCCGAAAAAAAATTTCATGTAATTACAGAAGCGCCAAAGAGACGTATAGACGTGCGTATTCAAATACAGAGACATGTAAACAGGCAGAATACGCCGCTGCGGTCGGAAACGCCTATATAAGACAACAAGTGTCTGGCGCAGTTGTTAGATCAGTTACTACTGCTACAATGGCAGGTTATCAAGATTTAAGTGAGTTTGAACGTGGCGTTATAGTCGACGCACGAGCGATGTAACACAGCATCACCGACGTAGCGATGAAGCGATGATTTTCCCGTACGACCATTTCACGAGTGTACCGCGAACATGAATAATCCGGTAAAACATCAAATCTCCGACATTGCTGCAGCCGGAAAAAGATCCTGCAAGAACGGGACCAACGATGACTGAAGAAAATCGTTCAACGTGGCGGAAGTGCAACTCTTCCGAAAATTGCTGCAGATATCTATGCTGAGCCATCAACAAGTATCAGCGTGCGAACCATTCAACGGAACATCATCGATATGGGCTTTCGGAGCCGAAGGTCCGCTCGTGTACCCTTGATGACTGCACGACACAAAGCTTTACGCCTCGCCTGGGCCTGTCAACACCGACATTGGACTGTTGATGACTGGAGACATGTTGCCCGGTCGGACGAGTCTCGTTTCAAATTGTATCGAATGGATGGACGTGTACGGGTATGGAGACAACATCATGAATCCATGGACTCTGCATTTCAACAGGGGACTGTTCAAGCCGGTGTAGTCTCTGTAATGGTGTGGGACGAGTGCAGTTGGAGTGATACGGGCCCCCTGATATGTCTAGATACGACTCTGACGAGTGACACGTACGTAAGCATCCTGTCGGATCACCTGCTTCCATTGATGTACGTTGTGCATACCGACGGACTTCGGCAATTCCACCAGGACAATGCGACGCCCCACACGTCCAGAATTGCTACAGAGCAGTTCCAGGAACACTCTTCTGAGTTTAAACACTTCCGCTGGCCAGCAACATGAACATTATTGAGCATATCTGGGATGCCTTGCAACATGCTGTTCAGAAGAGATCTCCACTCCCCCGTACTCTTACGCATTTATGGACAGCACTACAGGATTCATGGTATCATTTCCCTCCAGTACGACTGCAGACATTAGGCGAGTCCCTGTAACGTCGTGTTGCGGCAATTCTGTGTGCTCGCGGGGGCCCTACGCGACACGTTCTCCAAAAACGGTAAATACATTTTGTGAGGAAAAAAAAACACAGTTTTGATAGAGGATCACACACGTTTCATTAAAATTGGCAGACGTGTAATCTTGGCACTTTTATTCCTTGTTCAGAATAAATGTTCCCTTATTTTTTAATATAACAATATACAGAGTATTTAAAAAAGTGGTATTATAGACCAAAACAAGACAAAAAAGTTTAACAAACATGAGCTCTAAAACACATACCTTCAGAACTACGAGCACCAGTTCATGCGCCTGAAAGTTGATTATGACCTAAATGGCAGACCTTACATCACTTTGCCATCGCTTCAGTCATCAAGATCTTTCTTGCTCAAATACAGCTGTTATACATCGAAAACACTAACTCCTCGATTTCCCCGAACCTTTTAGAATGAAAGCCTGATATCTGAAAGTAAAATTTCCGTGTTTTCGAGTGTTTTAGCGATTCCAGCTGCTGTCAAACAGATCCTGCGTCATGAGTTGTGACATCGGTTTCTCGAACCGGAAAGTAGTGACCTAAATCCATTCACAGGAGCTACTGTCCAGCGACATGCCAGAGCATGTCGAAATCGGTGGGCCACAGAGTATGGTCTCTCCTTGTTAGCTGAAAAGTCCTGAGAAAAGGAGAGTGATTTCACGTTTAGGAGCAAGACTAAGAATATATAATGCATTTCAAAGAAGGTCGCAACTAAAGCCATCGTTTAGCCGACTCTCGAGTATTATTCACCAATCTGGTATCGTTGCAGACTGGATTAATAGAAAAGGAAGAATAATATTTTTGTATTTTAGAGTAGGCGGATTTATAAAAACCAGAAGCTACACCGTAAATTCAAAGGCTGCGTTCACAGTAGAACCGACAACGGTCGCCAGACGCCGTCGCCAGAGGTCGCCCGATAACGTCGGCCGACAGTTTGGTCACAGTGAGCTCGATCTTCTTAGTCAATTTTTGTTGTTATCGAGGAGATTATAATGTATTCTGTCAAGGAGATTCTAATGTAGCGAGTACTGCACACTCTTTTCTCAGTTACTGGAATAACCACAGAAGTTTACGAATATGTATGGTGAAGAGAGGAACGTTGTAGTTCATATTCGAAGTGATTCGTGGTGACATTGAAAAGCAAACATTCTGCACAGCTTCAGATAAATTCATCAAAATACACATACGTCAAGTAACATTCAACGACTGTCGTTCAGCATATGCGTAAAAGACAAATAAGATACTCTTAACAATTAAACTACTGAAAAGTGAAAACACATACGTCACATTTACAAGCCATCTCATTTAACAAAATTACCACCTTACTGGCATGAAAGGACCAGTAAGCACTAATAATAATTCGTAGATAGCTAATGCCCACGTACCACAACCCAAAAATGATCAACTACAGTAATATTAAGCATAAACATTGACATACGACATCTTTCTCACTTGAATACATAATTTACTGAGGCTCTAATCTAGGCCTAAAACTTCCGACACAGATTTTGGCTGCACGACGTGCTGCATTTTAAGTATAGAGATGAGGCTCGAATGGATAGACACCCACAGACCACGCATAACGTAACATTAGGTAACACGCAATGAAATATGATTAAATTTTTAAGTTGTTCTAAATTTGTTATTTCCTGTAAAGTAGCGATTTCAGACCATACATACGGAGACATATCACGGATATCCAAGTTATTATACCTGTCATCCTCAAGACACCAGAAACTCCTTTCTTGTACTCCACTTACAACATTCTCGTAATTCATGTTTTGCATGTGGGAACGTCGCCAGATTCGAACCAAGAAAGCAAACTGATCTGAATTCCGCCGACCGTCGTCCGAAGTCTACGGTCGGGCGTTGGGATCGTTGCAATGAGAGCGTGCATTTTCTGGCGTACTGAACTGAAAAGATGGGGCGTTCTCAGCCGATGGCTATCGTCGGCGGAATATCCAGATGTCGGTGCCACTGTGACTGCAGCCTTACTCTTAAAAAACCCAAGACGAATCAAGAAACATGTCTCTCCGTCCACATACTAAACTAAAATAAACGCTGCGATCCGGCCCTGAAGACAGCACTATGTAACTGCCCGCTGTATCATCCTCTGCCAGTGGCGTAATTTGGGTACAGTATAGTAAAGAGTCATGTAGTTAGAGCTCCCGCCAAGGAAAACCATTGGCAGTGCCAAGCACTGAATCCGAGTCCTCCGCATGGCAGTCAGAAATCCTGATCGCTCAACTAAGGAGGCTGATCATTCCCACATACATGTCACGTAATTATTGAGATAATGGAATTAGATAAATTCAGGCTTGAAGTCAGATACACTGACAGTCATTCCCGCATGAGGGGATGGTGGCGTCAGGAAGGGCATCCTGCCACCAATTGTCAGTAACACTGCCAAAACCCATATAATAATAATAATAAGTTTATTGCAGCCAAATAGCCACACAAATTCAATGTACAGTGATAATAATAAGATAAATTAGAAATTTCACATATTGTGATTTGCATAGTCACTTATTGTTCGTGTCCTTTTGGTACAGAGCTCTACATGGTAACGTTTGCAAATTTGGTGACACAGTTTACACTCACACATTTCGTTTGGTTCATGATATGATGTGTTGTTGCAAATGAGGTAGTGGAAACCATGGACCGCCAATGTGGTGATCACGTGTCTCATTTCCAAGTTTTCCTTTGCCCATGTTCGGTCAATCATGGCACCTGTGCTGTAAAACTCTGGAGGTATATTTTCCCTCTTTTTCTTCAATGTTTTAAGTAGACTTTTCAAGGCGCTGCTATTGGGTAGCATCAGGATTGTCCGAAGGTCTTCAAAGAGGTAGGGTTCCCTCGCCAGCAGGTATACAAGTCTCGATCGTGTTGTTTTGGACACTCCTATTGCTTTCTTTATATAGGTCGCCTTCACTCTTTCTAGTGTTGTTAGGTTGTTCACTGTCAGATGTGGTCCAATAATTTCTATGCCGTACGTCAGTATTGGGAAGATTTTGGCTCTGAATAGTGCCATTGCTGTCTCTAGGCTAAGGGATCTGATGTATTGTATTTCATGTATTGCCATTATTGCTTGCATTGCCACCTATTACAATATCGTCTGCATATGCATATGAGACTACACCCTCCCTTTGGGGTCTTCTTACTTCTTCTGCTGCAAGGATAAATAACAGAGGACTCAGTGGGTCTCCCTGTAGTACTCCGTTTGATTGGAGTATCGGCTCCGATAGGGAGAGATTGTCTGATATTCTTACTTCGTTCCATTGCAGTATTGCGCTTATAATTCGTGTCCCAATGCCGTCCCGCGGAGAAATGGGAAAAGGCAAGGAAGAAAAAGAAGAGACGTTATGTAGAGATGTAGACGCAAAATGATGAAACTTTGCGCTAGGGTTCGTTGCATGCGTAAAGCCTGCCATCTGTGTTGAGCAGCTGGTGCAGCTTCTTATTTTATTGTTTGGGATGGAGCAGCTGGTGGTCTGAATTATGCGGCGCGGTATCAGCGGAGAAATCGGCGAGTGCGCCTGCGCCTTTCCCAGCGGACACGCCTCGCCCTCCGTGGCTTTCTACGGTCCGGGCGCAACGCTCCCACAGGCACGGCCCACGTCACGGCGCCGTGGCTCCCGGCTATCTCACTCCAATAGAAAAATTCTGTTGTCCAGATAACCAACGCATTCCCCTCTTAATTACTCGATTTCGAGAATCCGCAATGCGTTTCGTACCTCTTAGTCACTGTAGCAAATGGAAAAAAAACCTCTGGAGTTCAATCCCCAGTCGATCCGTGGATATCTGTCGCTTCTTTCATCTCTGCTATAATTTGTTAAAATGGAAAATGCAAAGTCGCGCCGTGAGTCGTTAAGCTGCAGGTTCTCCTACAACCGGTTGGGTAAGTTAGTTCAGGTATCAGAGGAAATCAAAGCTATCTCCTATACGACCTTACCGAATAAAACACTGTGGTGTTCAAACCAACTTTCGGGCTGACGACGCATATATTTTTCTTTAAGCTCCAGCACCCATACCGAAGACGCTGACAACAAAATGAAAATGTTGTTGGACATTGTTAATTTGGAAAGCCACTAGGTGTTGAGCTACATAAAACAGCTGCCTGACAAAAATATTGAAGCACGAAGGAGGGGAGGAGAAAACGAAATGAAACTTCACTAGCTGAGAGGGTATGTGATATTTCATTTATTACAATATCGAATCAACTTTACAAAAAACTTGGTACTATGAACCCAGTTAGTGTGATGTTGCACTCGCTCTGGCCTGGATTCATGTACAGATTCGATTGGGAAGACTGTCATAAAGCCATTGTAACCTCTACTGACGCAAGTTGGCCCACAACTGTTGTAACTGGTCCTTGATATCCTCGATACTACACTACTGGCCATTAAAATTGCTACACCACGAAGATGACGTGCTACAGACGCGAAATTTAACCGACAGGAAGAAGATGCTGTGAAATGCAAATGATTAGCTTTTCAGAGCATTCACACAAAGTTGGCGCCGGTGGCGACACCTACAATGTGCTGACATGAGGAAAGTTTCCAACCGACTTCTCATACACAAACAGCAGTTGACCAGCGTTGCCTGGTGAAATGTTGTTGTGATGCCTCGTGTAACGAGGAGAAATGCGTACCATCAAGTTTCCGACTTTGATAAAGGTCGGATTGTACCCCACCGCGATTGCGGCTTATCGTATCGTGATATTGCTGCTCGCGTTGGTCGAAATCCTATGACTGTTAGCAGAATATGGAATCGGTGGGTTCAGGAGGGTAATACGGAACGCCGTGCTGGATCCCAACGGCCTCGTATCACTAGCAGTCGAGATGACAGGCATCTTATCCGCATGGCTGTAACGGATCGTGCAGCCACGTCTCGATCCCTGAGTCAACAGATGGGGACGTTTGCAAGACAACAACCATCTGCACGAACAGTTCGACGACATTTGCAGCAGCATGGACTATCAGCTCGGAGACCATGGCTGCGGTTACCCTTGACGCTGCATCACATACAGGAGCTCCTGCAATGGTGTACTCAACGACGAACCTGGGTGCACGAATAGCAAAACGTCATTTTTGCGAATGAATCCAGATTCTGTTTACAACATAATGATGGTCGCATCCGTGTTTGGCTACATCGCGGAGAACGCACACTGGAAGCGTGTATTCGTCATCGCCATACTGGCGTATCACCCGCCGTGATGGTGTGGGGTTCATTGGTTACACGTCTCGGTCACCTCTTGTGCGCATTGACGGCACTTTGAACAGTGGACATTACATTTCAGATGTGTTACGACCCGTGGCTCTACCCTTCATTCGATCCCTGCGAAACCATACATTTCAGCACGATAATGCACGACCACATGTTGCAGGTCCTGTACGGGCCTTTCTGGATACAGAAAATGTTCGACTGCTGCCCTGGCCAGCACATTCTCCAGATCTCTCACCAATTGAAAACGTCTGGTCAATGGTGGCCGAGCAACTGGCTCGTCACAATACTTCAGTCACTACTCTTGATGAAGTGTGGTATCGTGTTGAAGCTGGATTGGCAGCTGTACATGTACACGCCATCCAAGCTCTGTTTGACTCAATTCCCAGGCGTATCAAGGCCGTTATTACGGCCAGAGGTGGTTGTTCTGGGTACTGATTTCTCAGGATCTATGCACCCAAATTGCGTGAAAATGTAATGACATGTCAGTTCCAGTATAATATAGTTTTCCAATGAATACCCGTTTATCATCTGCATTTCTTCTTGGTGTAGCAATTTTAATGGCCAGTAGTGTATTACTGGGACGGAGTTGGCGTCCGATATGGTCCTGTACATGTTCTATCGCGGACAGATATGGGGGGTCTTACTAGCCATGGGAGTACATCAACAACACGCACACTGTTCATAGTGATACGTGCCATGTGTGACGAGCATTGTCCTGTTGAAAAACTGAACCACTATACTGTCGCATGAGGAGTAACACATGAGAATGCAGGATGTCTGTGATAAACCATTGTGCCATCAGGATCCTCTCAGTCACTACCGGCCGTGACCTGAAGTCATACTAGATTGTTCGCCCACCATGACGTCAGGAGTAACGCCGCAGTGCCCCTCCAAAACATTGGGAAAAAGGTATCTCTCCCCAAGACTTCCCCAAACTCGCCGACAATGGTTATCAAGGGTAGTGGAGAACCGTGTTTCATCGCTGAACATAATGCTACGTCATTCATCAGCATCCCGGTTATGGCATCACTCCAAACGTACCCGTTTGTGTTGTGTTAACAGCAGACTACGTATGGGATGGTAGTTCCCTAGTCCGGCTGTTGCTAATTTCCAATCGATGGCGTGGGATAGCACAGAGCCCACAGAGAATACAGAGAACAGGGAGCTCATTACTTGTTCCCGGCGGGGAGGCACAGATGTGAAGGAATTACTGTGTTTCTTGGTTCACAATACGGCGATCCTGCCTTGTGGTAGTCAGACGTGGTTGACTGGAAATTTGATGCCAAGTATGTCTGCCTCACTTTTCCGTGCATTCCAACATCAGGCCACTGTCACATCCGAATGTCCCACGAATCTGGATTTTGCACGATTCGACCAGCAGGCTTAATGGAGACTTAGAATGACGCTCCTTTTAAACTCTGTCATGTGCTGGTAATAATGTCTCACAAGTACATGTGGCGTTACCATGTCCATCACAGCGACCACTCAAAATCTGACGCTGTTCGTGCCCTTTATATACCAGGCTTGGTAACATTACTAAACATAAACTATACTAATGCACTCCGGTGGCTGTTCTACGGGCTACAGACATTTACAACTGTAAGTCATTTACATACCCGCATACGGTGTGTACGTGTACGAGATTTTGTTCTGGATAATTCACTTTTTTGTCAGCCAGCGTTGTTTATATTGTTTTGAGCGTAACTGTTTCGTGTAGATGACTGTGATGGATGCATGTAGAGTGTTTATGTTGTTGATGACAAAGTTAGAGAGAATGGGGAGGATAAAACCCGCTGCTGACCTCTCCGAGGCAACACCACTAGGGACATGGAGCTTGGAGTCCCATTCGACGACTAGATTACTGTTTAACCTTGACATAGGCGCCTGATGTGGTGAACACTTCTTCTCTATTTGGCGGTCAAATAAAGCTGCTGAAAACTTCCTCCTCCATTGGAACCAGTTACCTCTGGGTAGACGCTACCGTGCAAGCGTGCCAATTAATATTAATTTGGTTGAAACAGAATAAGATTTTAAAAGACAATCCAATTGTTAAAATCGCTGAAGAGATACGACTCTAATCGTGTCGCTTCTTCGTTAATTTCAGCCTACGAGAAACGATTTGTAGACTCGACGTAGCTTTTGTGTCGTTTCTCAGCCGGCCGGTGTGGCCGAGCGGTTCTAGGCGCTTCAGTCTGGAACCGCGCGACCGCTACGGTCGCAGGTTCGAATCCTGCATCGGGTATGGATGTGTGTGATGTCCTTAGGTTAGTTAGGTTTAAGTAGTTCTAAGCTATAGGGGGCTGATGACATCAGATGTTAAGTCCTATAGTGCTCAGAGCCATTTGAACCGTTTTTTTGTCGTTTCTCACACCTCCAAAGAGATGCTGCGTTGGCATTAAGGTTAAGGCGTTGACATTTTGTTTCTTCTAAATACTGTAATTCCATTCTATGCATTTATCTATCGCCTTCATGGCCGAGGCCAGTAATGGAAAAACTTAGTAGAGACACGACGTTTCATCAAGAAAGATTGTTAGTTGAATTTAACAACCGAAAATCGTTGCGTTCCATTACTTTCAAACCCAGGGGCCTAGGCGATGGTGCCGAACAACCGATGCTTCATCTTCTGCTTAGCGTGTCTGTAAGACAGCAGCACTGAAACGGCATGTAACTGACACAGCGCTGTGTCGGCCTTTAATGTTGGTTAACGAAATCGGAACTGCTATACTTACTTCGTGTAGCTCCTCAGTTATGCTCGCGAGGGTGGCTGGACAACGTTCCTGTCCTCATACTAAAAAATGGCTCTGAGCACTGTGGGACTTAACTGCTGTGGTCATCAGTCCCCTAGAACTTAGAACTACTTAAACCTAACTAACCTAAAGACATCACACACATCCATGCCCGAAGCAGGATTCGAACCTGCGACCGTAACGGTCGCGCGGTTCCAGACTGTAGCGCCTAGAACCACTCGGTCACTCCGGCCGGCTGTCCTCATACTAATGAAAACTCCTGGGCAGTCCAGGGATAGAGCTGAACGCTTAGCTGTCGACGTGATCTAGAACTGGGATTCTCAGGCTTTTTCTGTCGCCCCCCTCCCCTCCCCCTTCTGAATCATGAATTATTTTGCCACCATCCTATTTTTCTTCCCATCCTCAGTACTTATCCTTCTTGGCGTGAAAATGGCCCACGATATCTATTTATTTCTGTTAAATTATTACAACTACTAGTTAGAAGAACAACAACCACAGTAATAATATTTAGAGAGGGTCCCTCCAACACATCCGAGTTAATTTTTTTTAAATTATCATTCGTCTGTATTATTCAAAGGTGGTCAAACTTAACAACTACAACTAGTTTATAGAGTAAATAACAATAGCTAAGTGTACAGTTATTGGAACTGAGCAAATATGTTTATTTCACTGCATACTTTTTTAATAAATTAGTTCACAGGCTATCCCATCTATATTCCTTTTAAATCATTCAGAAAGTTTTAATATTTGAATGATCACGACGTTCAAATGATGATAGAACAATAGTCAACATTTAAATGCCATTTTAAAAGCTGTTAGATTCAAACTCATCATTCAAAGAAATCATTAACAGGAGAAAAAAAGCACACGGTTCAAAATTAGGAAATTTTCTGAGATTTTCACATTTAATGTGATTTGTGTGATTGAATATACCAAGAAAGCAGATACAGTCTTGGTTGGACCTTTGAAACAGCAACTCACAGACGCATTCCAGCTGCAGTTCAGACCGATGTTTCGTCTTGATTAATGCCATTGCGGAAAATGTTAATTAATACGAACGGTTGTAACCCGTCCAGTTCCCTTCTTGCTAAATTGGAATATTCATTCCCAGTATGCACCCAAAAATTTTCAAGGGACTACAATTTAAATTTATTTCGTGTTCTATCACTTCAGTTCTATTAGACCCTCCTGTTCTACTGTTGTCGAGTGGTCTTTTGTGATTGCATCGAACGGACTGTGAATCCAGTCGTACTCAGATGAAGGTTCTGGAATTTTATCCTCGTATTGTTGACGAAGATTTTTGAGATGTGCTACGCCAATTCTACTAATTTTATTTACATCCAGCTCGTTTTCCCACACGGAGCTACTCAGATTAGAAAACATCACGCAGTTTCCCTTCTCCATCTGGGTTTTCCAAAGTCCAATTTTTCTCTTAAACGCAACCACTTTCTCGATTAGGACGATGGTACTACCATTTCGGCCTTGAAGTACTACGTTAAGCTTATTCAGTTTCTCAAAAGCAGCGGTCAAGTAGCACAATATTAGAAGCCATTTTTCACCCGGAAACAGAACCGCGAATGTAGGTCTGCTCTTCAATAGGAAATGACGAAGTTCATTCTTCAGTTTCACAACATGACGAAGAACTTGACCACGAGACAACCAACGTACATTCGTGTACTATAGAGGCGAATCATGAGTAGAACCCACCTCCTCGCAGAGAATGGGAAATAACCTACTGTTTCTAACTCGCCTTTTCATGACATTTACAGCACTGGCTGCATCGTTCAGCACATTACTGACTTAACGGTTGTACTACTTGAGAAGGCAGTGGCCCCATGTGTATTACACAATGTGTGAATTTTACGAAAGGATAAGCAGTAGACATTCTTGCCATGAACCCCTTTGTAGTTCCATTAGAGGTTGCCGCTCCAGCGGTACATATACCAACATAATTTGTCCATTACAGATTGTTGTCAACAAAATGAACTTCATGTTGTTGTTTGAGGCATCAGTCTTCTGACTGGTTTGACGCGGCCCGCCATGAATTCCTCTCCTGTGCCAATCTCTTCATCTCAGAGTAGCACTTGCAACCTACGTCTTCAGTTATTTGGTGGACTTATTCCAATCTCCATCTTTATATACAGTTTTTGTCCTCTACAGCTCCCTCTAGTACCATGGAAGTCATACCCTGATGTCTTAACAGATGTCCTATCGTGATGTCCTTCTCCTTGTCAGCGTTTTCCACATATTCCTCTCCTCTCAGATTCTGTGCAGAACCTCCTCATTCCCTACTTTATCAGTCCACCTAATTTTCAACATTCGTCTGTTGCACCACATCTCAAATGCTTAGATTCTCTTCTGCTTCGGTTTTCCCACAGTCCATGTTTCACTGGCATACAATGCTGTGCTCCAAACGTCCATTCTCAGAAATTTCTTCCACAAATTAAGGCTTGTGTTTGGGACAAGTAGACTTCTCTTGGCCAGGAATGCCCTTTTTGCCACTGCTAGTCTGCTTTTGATGTCCTCCTTGCGCCGCCCTTCATCGGTTATTTTTCTGCCTAGGTACTAGAATTCCTTACCTTCATCTACTTCATGACCATCAATCTTGGTGTTAAATTTCTCGCTGTTCACGTTTCTGCTACTTCTCGTTACTTTCGCCTTTCTTCGATTTATTCTCAATCCATATTCTGTACTCATTAGACTGTTCATTCCAGTCAGCAGATCATATAATCCTTATTCACTTTCAAGCAGGATAGCAATGTCATCAGCGAATTGTATCATTGATATCCTTACACCTTGAATTTTAATTCCACTCTTGCACATTTCTTTTATTTCCATCATTGCTTCTCCGTGTACACACTGAACAGTAGGGCTAAAGACTACATCCCTGTCTTGCACCCTTTTTAATCCTAGCACTTCGTTCTTGGTCGTCCACTCTTGTTATTCCCCCTGGTTCTTCTTCACGTTGTATATTTCCCGCCTCTCCCTATTGCTTACGCCTATTTTTCTCAGAATTTCGAACATCTTTCACCATTTTACATTGTCGAACGCTTTTTGCAGTTCGACAAATCCTATAAATGGGTGTTGATTTGTTTTTATCTGGCGTCCGTTATCAAGCTCACCGTCAGGATTGCCTCTCTGGTGCCTTTACCTTTCCTAAAGCCAAACTGACCGTCATTTAACACATCCTCAATTTTCTTTTCATAAGAAATAAATTATCCTCGACTGTATAGAAGCTATTTACTATTTCTAGAAAGTAGAAAGTACTTCTACATTTCATTTTCATAGCAGTAGCGTACAGATGTAGAGTACAAATACAAGAAGCTGGAGAAGATTTTCTGATGTCAGTAGTGTCGTCAAGTTACAGGCCGAATTTTGGGCTGTAATAAGGAAGCGGCAGCAATGCTTTTGCATGTCAGCGGCTGTTGCATCAATACGACGAGCAGCGGTGTCATCTGAGAGTGGTATCGACTTCAGTCTCGCCAAACCTTTCTTCACGCATGACCTCGAACATTTTGACGGCTGCGGGAAGAAGTGATTTCTTACCACTAATTTGTGATGATTTGGATTTTGCTATTAAACAGAAGCCGATAGGGATGATCTTACTGTTTACTTATGAACTGGTATCTGTTTTTGAGGACTCTCACATTTCCTTTTAGTTTTTTCTCATGTCATTTAAAAAATTCGACGGGTTTACTTACAAGGTTTGGACGTTTTGTGTGCAGGTGTCTCTCTAGTTTTATAGGCTTCAAGCTACCATTGGTCAAAATCTCCAAACAAAGAACACGTTTTGGTCGTTCCCCATTATTCAAAAGAATGCTGCTAAAGACTAACGTCAGATAACCAACTTCATATTTACGCACATTGGTTTTGCATTTAAAACTAAGATTGGTGATAGGAATAGAGGAAGGTGTAAAAGAAGAATGTACTTTGATTAAATTCGAATCTTTTTCCTTATCAGAACTGCATACTTTCGAACGATAAGAGACACTCGCTGAATCACTTCCATGGAATCTCCTGTTACCACTGCGAATCAGCCATTTATCCATGAGAATGGAAGAACTTAAATGGTTCAAATGGCCCTGAGCACTATGGGACTTAACATCTGAGGTCATCAGCCCCCTAGAACTTAGAACTACTTAAACCTAACTAACCTAAGGACTTCACACACATCCATGACCGAGGCAGGATTCGAACCTGCGACCATAGCGGTCGCGTGGTTGCAGACTGAAGCGCCTAGAACCGCTCGGCCACCCCGGCCGGCTGGCGGAACTTGTATGACTTTATTTTAAATCCGGTTAACTATTTTAACAGAATAGGCATTAGGATTCAACTTCTAGCTAACTCACTATCTTTTAACTGACTCCTGAAGTCTTGCTGGAATTGAGTGGACAGTCAGAATGACTGTGATTAACGATGTATTCTCGTAGTCAGTGTCACAAGGAAGTAGCGGCCACATCGTCAAGCGGCTTATTGTCATTAGAGGTTGTTAAGTTTGATAAGTGGCTATTCCTGCGGGTTATCCGTGACAGGGGCTTTATGATGGAACATTACTCGCTACTTTTCTTAGTATACCTGCTGAAAGTATGTATTAGTCAGTTCTTGTGAAATAAGACAGCAAATTAACGATGTGGGAGCTTCCTAACTTGGTTCATGGAAATGAAAATCTGACGCTAGCAATATTTCCTCACCGGAAATTTTTTTCTTACGTAATATGAAATATAAGTATTTCAGTGAAAGCTGGCACCCTTTCTATTACTCTCCGCCCCCCCCCCCTCCCTCGCTGCCCTCCCCCCTCTCTCTTTCAGGACGGCTGATCTAGAGAATCAATATTAGTAAATCAAGATTATAAGAAGATTCTATTGCATTAACAGCGTATTCCGCGGAAAGCCATGAAGACTAGAGAAGTAAAAATGCTCGTGGAGGTAGTCCTTCCTCGCAGATGATTTTGATTCAGACAGCACAATGGCCGTGCGGAGAATTTGGGTGGATGTAGAATTAAGATATCACGGTGGCACTGGTCAGCGAGATAGTGGTTCCGTTGCCGGCAATGAAAAATATTTTAATCAATATAATTTTCACGACAACGGTTGGGGAAGTGTCAGTGACAATTCTTGATTGACAGATAATGTAAAAGAGTGCCGAGTAAGATTCCAAATCCCTTGGCGGTTTATACCGGAGTTACGGTTCAAGGAGAATGGAGGGAAGATTAAACTCTGTTGTTGTTCAAGACTATTAAAGATAAAGCAGTAGCTAAGGTGGAACAGGATTAGGGAAGGACTTGGCCGTTGCTTTATCAGATGAATCTCTTGGTATTCGCTGGAAGTACTTTATGTCAATTATACCACATCTAAATCAAGACAGCAAGCCGGACGGGGCTTTGAATTAATCGCTGTCCCTGGCCATTCCTTGAGTGAAGCCCTAGACGCACTTGATAGTGAAACTTACTCATTTATCCCATTTGGTGCTACTGAACAGGAACAAGCTATGCGCTTTGCCAGGATTCACAGTCTTCCTTTTCTTCATTCCATAATCGTCACAGTTCAGTTACACATTGTTGTTGTTGTTGTTGTCTTCAGTCCTGAGACTGGTTTGATGCTGCTCTCCATGCTACTCCATCCTGTGCAAGCTTCTTCATCTCCCAGTACTTACTGCAACGTACATCCTTCTGAATCTGCTTAGTGTATTCATCTCTTGGTCTCCCTCTACGATTTTTACCCTCCACGCTGCCCTCCAATGCTAAATTTGTGATCCCTTGATGCCTCAGAACATGTCCTACCAACCGGTCCCTTCTTCTTGTCAAGTTGTGCCACAAACTCCTCTTCTCCCGAATTCTGTTCAATACCTCCTCATTAGTTATGTGATCTACCCATCTAATTTTCAGCATTCTTCTGTAGCACCACATTTCGAATACTTCTATTCTCTTCTTGTCCAAACTATTTATCGTCCATGTTTCACTTCCTTGCCATTGCCAGTCTACATTTTATATCCTCTCTACTTCGACCATCATCAGTTATTTTGCTCCCCAAATGGCAAAACTCCTTTACTACTTTAAGTGTCTCATTTCCTAATCTAATTCCCTCAGTATCACCCAACTTAATTCGACTACGTTCCATTGTGCTCGTTTTGCTTTTGTTGATGTTCATCTTATACCCTCCTTTCAAGACACTGTCCATTCCGTTCAACAGCTCTTCCAAGTCCTTTCCTGTCTCTGACAGAATTACAATGTCATCGGTGAACCTCAACGTTTTTATTTCTTCTCCATGGACTTTAATACCGACTCCGAATTTTTCTTTTGTTTCCTTTACTGCTTGCTCAATATACAGATTGAATAAAATCGGGGACAGGCTACAACCCTGTCTCACTCCCTTCCCAACCGCTGCTTCCCTTTCATGCCACTCTACTCTTATAACTGCCATGTGGTTTCTGTACAAATTGTAAATAGCTTTTCGCTCCCTGTATTTTGCACCTGCCACCTTTAGAATTTGAAAGAGAGTATTCCAGTCAACATTTCAGAAGCTTTCTCTAAGTCTACAAATGCCAGAAATGTAGGTTTGCCTTTCTTTAATCTAGCTTCTAAGATAAGTCGTAGGGTCAGTATTACCTCACGTGTTCCCACACTTCTGCGGAATCCAAACTCATCTTCGCCGAGATCGGCTTCTACCAGTTTTCCCATTCGTCTGTAAAGAATTCGCTTTAGTATTTTGCAGCTGTGACTTATTAAACTGATAGTTCGGTAATTTTTACATCTGTCAACACCTGCTTTCTTTGGGATTGGAATTATTATATTCTTCTTGAAGTCTAAGGGTATTTCGCCTGTCTCATACATCTTGCTCAGCAGATGGCAGAGTTTTGTCAGGATTGGCTCTCCCAAGGCCGTTAGTAGTTCTAATGGAATGTTGTCTACTCCCGGGGCCTTGTTTCGACACAGGTCTTTCAGTGCTCTGTCAAACTCTTCACGCAGTATCGTATCTCCCATTTCATCTTCATCTACATCCTCTTCCATTTCCATAATATTGTCCTCAAGTACATCGCCCTTGTATAGACCTTCTATATACTCCTTCCACCTTTCTGCTTTCCCTTCTTTGCTTAGAACTGGGTTTCCATCTGAGCTCTTGATATTCATACAAGTGGCTCTCTTTTCTCCAAACATTACACATTACACACATCATTTACAGTTTTAAAAAGTGTTTGGTAAACCACTTACTTTAAAGCCAGAACAGCAACGCGAGGATCGAAATCATGGTTTCTAATTTTACTATTAGTCGTGCACTGTTACATTTAGACTGTCTCCGTCCATCAGACAAGGCCAGAACAATCAACCTACGTTCATGAGTATCTGTAATAAAGCTGGTTATTGTGTCAATATGATCAAGCATGAGGCTTCTTATTTTCGCACCTTCCCCTGTCACTTTGACACAGTCCTGTTAAGCAAATTGGGAAACTACCGAGTGAATGTGCGCATCTTGGTCCCAGTATCTGTGTGGCAGCGGTTGAGCAGTCGTGCGGCAGGATGGTTCCCCAACGAGTTCGATGTATGCCACGGCGCGTCGCCGTCACGCTGTCGCTAGTTGTCCTTTATTCTATTTGTCCTTGAGTACTTACTGAGAGAAAGTACTCTCCCATGAGAGAAGTGGAAAGTGTATATCTCCAAGAAAAAAAAAAAAATGATCCGTTAGTGGCACATTATTTAACTGCCCAGTAACGCTGGTAGTGTTCATGCACTCGGTCGACGTTGTTCGGCTGCCAACAACGACTTTCCTTCTGAGGACCTTCGTGGTCTAGCGACGCAGACTTCTTTTTGCTACGCCTGTTTTTACGCGCTATGCTTAGTTTCTCATCTGACATCCCTAGCCTTGTTTCCGTTGCGCTCTGTGCACAAGGTTCCGTGTCAAATCGCCGGTGTCTTACACTGGACTGAACAGCATGCTTGCAATTCTGATACAGTTCCATGGCGCTGATCATGTACCATGCAAAACTCTTGCACATCAGGCAGCAGTGGAAGATCCATCGCGCCAATCCATAGCGTGCGATCGCTTTGAGTCATTTCAGCGGATTCAGAAGGCGGAAAGCTGTAATCATACAGCCAACCACGAGGTCGTTACGGATGCAGCACAAGCTCGGAATAGGCTGGGAAAGGAAACTAACCGTAATCTTGTTAAGAAACCACATCAGCCCTCGTCCCAAGGGATTTAGGGTAACGATAGAGACCATGAATCATAATGGCCGGAGGGGGAGGGGTGAGGTGGGGTTGAATCCACTGCCTTAACTATCAAGCTACCTCGGCAGGACACTAATTACAGGTCAGTAAGTAGTACGCTATCGTCTAACAATTCGCAAAAACCAGAACAGTCTTTCATCATACTATATGGAACTACTTCACTCCAGAAATAAATTTAACATCCCACATTCAAGTACCTATTGAGGCCTATTAGAAAGTTGATCCGCCTTCGTATGGCAAATCTTTTGTGAAAACCAACGGTTAATTTGCAATATTTGGATAGAAAACTAGGTCTCGATGCGCCGTTCAACCAAAAAAATGGCTCTGAGCACTATGGGACTTAACTTCTAAGGTCATCAGTCCCCTAGAACTTAGAACTAATTAAACCTAACTAACCTAAGGACATCACACACATCCATGGCCGAGGCAGGATTCGAACCTGCGACCGTAGCGGTCGCGCGGTTCCGGACTGTAGCGCCTAGACCCACTCGGCCACCGTTCAACCAGAGAATGAGTTTCGCGAAGTTCCGTATTCCATCCTCTGCTTCCTTTCCCACAATCACGATTCATCTGTAATTAAAAGCTCGTCTAACTTGAGGTAACAGTTAACACTAGTTCATATCACAGGTCGTACTTTTTGCTATCACACAATTTCATTATTTTGTAGGCTTGATCGTTTCCTTGTGTTACTATAGATCATAAGTGCATTGAATTTCATTCATTTGTGATCTGCGAAACGGCTAATCACTACTTTCTTAAATAATTAATGCATTTTGTGACACACAGAGTAAATGGGAGACGAGAAAATAATGTTAACAGGTCTGCCTCTGAGCTCAAATTTCAATTTAGCGGCGGAGAGAGAGTAGGATAGCAGAGAATATAAAAGCGTATATGGTACTGAAACGATACTGGATGGGTACTTAGTAAACTGTTCGTGGCCCGTTTGTTTGTGAAAATGTTATGCTATAACGAGTATCATGGCATTGTTTGATCATAAAAGATCACAAACTTGGACTGATTCGAATATGAATACTATGGTACAAGAAGGTAGCTCACTGACATTCTTCCAGATGTATCCCCATGTTTTCGTAAATATGGGGTAAATGACCATACCAGGTCCGTCCTCCAGAGGAGTACACGACTATCTAAACTGGTGGACCCATGCAAAATCTGCTTGGAGTGCCATTCAAAGAGACTGCATACAGTTTGGCATCCTGTCAGGCTAATTTTTATGTCCACGTGGTGATCCCATTAGAGGCCCTCCATCTACGATGATCACACTGAGTCATTCAGCAGGTAATGGCTACAAACTAAAACCAAAGTTTCATTTACTATGCCATCTGTAAAGGAAGTTACTGTTAATCAGGATATTTGTTATAATGCTCTTTATTATTTAAGGACGTTACTGTCCTAAACTTTTAGACCCGCCAGGGTAGTCGAGAGCGCTAACGCGTTGCTTCCTGGACTCGGGTAGGGGCGCCGGCCCCGGATCGAATCCGCCCGGCGGATTAACGACGAGGGCCGGTGTGCAGGCCAGCCTGGATGTGGTTTTTAGGTGGTTTTCCACATCCCGCTAGGTGAATACCGGGCTGGTCCCCACGTTCCGCCTCAGTTACATGCGTCGCAGACATTTGCAACCCGTCCGAACTATTTCACGATTTACACTAGACGCAGGCCGTTGGGGTACACTGATTCCGTCCTGGGGGGTGGGGGGTGGCGGCAGGAAGGGCATCCGGCCGTCCCTAAAACACTAACATTGCCAAATCCGTTGTGTCTGGGCCGACTCTGCGATCGCTGCGGGACTATGGCGTAAGTGGAAGAAGAAGAAGACTGTCCTAAGCTTTTAGGTAGTTACCGTAAATTTGTAGCATCACTGTTAATGCGACCAAGAAAAATGAACGGCACTGGAGATGTAACTTAATGAGAGTATTAGCGTAAAAATTTAGCTTCTGTTTCGAAACATGGATCAAATTCACCCCCGCCCCCTCCCACCTCTGGAAACATCCTTCATTTAACTTTTCCTTGACTGCCTTAAATCAATGACGGTGAATGCAACAATGGCTCCATAGAAAAGGCCTGGCTGCTTTCTTCCCTGAGCCTTTCCCAGTCTGAGTTATATCCTCATCACTAATGATGTGTACTATATAATCGAAAGTATCTGGACACCCATTAGTGGACATTAATATGGCATGTACCCACCCTTCGCCTTTATAACGGCTTGAACTCTGTTGGGGACATTTTCAACGAAGCGTCTCAATATCTGTAGAGGAATGGCAGCCCATTCTTCCACAAGAGCCGAAACCAGAGGAAGTAGCGATGTTTGACGCTGGGGTCTGGAGCGAAGTCGTTCTAACTCATCTTAAAGATGTAGCTTTGACTACAAAAATGTGTAGCTTATGAGGGCCTGCTCAACCATTATGTCCCATTCCTTTCAGTTCCCTATACACAGTGACTGAGCTACCTGGACTGCTGGTAGCATTTCGGAACTCACGAATGATTCCTTCCGCTAATTTCATGCGAATTTTTATGACCACCCTCCGCAATGTTCGACAGTCCCTGTCCGTCAGTACATGAGGTCTGCCTGGTTTCAGTTTAGCTGTGGCTTTCCCTTCGTGTTTCCATTTCACAATCATCTCACCAACAGTCGACTTGGGCAGATTTAGAAGGGTAGAAAGATCCATAATGGATTTATTACTCAAGTGACATCCAATAACTTGTCCACGTTCGACGACAGTGACCTCTGCAGCCCGACCCATTGTCCTGCTACTGCATCTCACCGACAACACAATACTCCAAGCCTGCTTTTATATTAGCGGCCCCGCCACGCGTGACATCTAGTGGTCAATTCCGCATTACATATGGTTGGTTGGTTGTTTGGGGGAAAGAGACCAAACAGCGAGGTTATCGGTGTCATAGGATTAGGGAAGGATGGGGAAGGAAGTCAGCCGTGCCCTTTCAAAGGAACCATCCCGGAATTTGCCTGGAGCGATTTCCCTAAATCATGGAAAACCTAAATCAGGATGGCCGGACGCGGGATTGAACCCTCGTCCTTCCGAATGTGAGTCCAGTGCGCTAACCACGCATTACATATGGGTATCAGGATACTTTTGATCATATAGTGTACTAGGCGTCCTTGACTGTAGTCTTTAACCTGTAAATGTTGGGGTTGGGTTAGGTTGTTTGGGGAAGAGACCAAACAGCGAGGTCATCGGTCTCATTGGATTAGATAAGGATGGGGAAGGAAGTCGGCCGTGCCCTTTCAAAGGAACCATCCCGGAATTTGCCTGGAGCGATTTGGGAAAATCGCGGAAAACCTAAATCAGGATGGCCGGACGCGGGATTGAACAGTCGACCTACCGAATGCGAGTCCAGTGTGCTAGCCACTGCGCCACCTCGCTCGGTGCAAGTGTTGCTTTACCGTCATTATTATTTGTTATATGAATGCATAGCGTCCATGCGAAAACTGCAGCTGTGGTACATATTATGTAAATTGAAGATGGACGGAGGAAAAAGGGAAGGAAAGGGAAGAAACTAAATACGTAAGCAGCATGGAGACTTTATGCGAAATCTACGGCGATGAGTGAAAATGTGTGCTGGACCGAGACTCGAAGCCGGGGTCTCCTGCTTACGAGGCAGTTGCATTAACTACTGCGCCATCCGGACACAGTGTTCATCACGGACTGTCTCGGCACGATCCCTGGCCGACTCACATTTCCCAGGCATCTAGCGCCACCTGTCTGCAGTCACCGTCCATGCTTGCTAACTTTAGGTTCCCGCTGGAAGTCGACCGTATGTGCATCCGCACTAAAGGTTGTGGATTCATTGCCCATCGATGCGAATTAATCACATCAATGTGTGGTGTCTGTTCTGTCCGAAAGATCAGACAACACGAGTTCATACAACTGATTTGCCGCGATGGGCAATGAATCCACAACCTCCAGTGCTGATGCACATTTCCGTCCGACCTCCAGTGGGAATCTAAAATTAGAAGCATGGAGGTTATGGACAGGGACTGCGGATAGATGGTCCTGGTCTAGCACAAAATTTCAATAGTCGCTGCTAACTCTGCATAAAGTCTCGTTGCAGTTGATATCATTAGTTCCTTCCTTTTCTCTACTCTCCACCTTCAATTTACATAATTATTATGTAAATCTTCAATAGCATTTCACCAAGTCCATACTTCTTGTCACCAGCTGGGAACATCAAAATTTTCCGTTCTTTAAATCCTGATTTATTACGGTGTTATGGCCTTTAGCCATATATGGTAGTGACTGCTATCGTCACCCTCGTCTCTCCAGTTTCGCTCTCGAGCGACGAATTTCTGCATCACCCAACAACAATTCCGTGTGAAGTTTGCACATTGACACGCAGTCTGCAGACGGCTGTAGTGCAGGGATGGTATGACCGCCAGCCTCATATACCAGACAAATGTCAGCATGCCAAGTGACGTAAAGCGTTGTGATTGTTGCACGTATCTAGCGGCTTTGTTGACATGTTTGAAGCTTATCCAGAAAATACTTCTCTGCAGCACTTCATTCCCAAAAAAAAAAAAAAAAAAAAAAAAAAAAAAAAAAAAAAAAAAAAGTGGCAGTGGTTTGTCCATTCATACTCTCGTTTAGAAAGGCATGGGAGGAAACAATGTCGCTGACCAGGCCACAAAATTCGGTATTGTGCTCCCCACTTTAATCGTCGTTTCCTGTGCCAAGAGAAAAAGATTTTTTGACATACCTGCGCTTTATGGACGTCCAGGGCTGGACAAAAATGTGGAAAGACCAGAAACACAACACATCGCCATGCTTAATACGGTATAGCAAAAACCGTTGTCATTCCAAACAGCTTTCAGTCGTCTCGGAATGGATAAGTACAGGTCCTGAATGATTTTCAAGGTAACATTCAGCATTCTTCGTGCAAAATAGTGGCAAGTTCAGGTAAAGATGACGGAGGTTCATAGCGATTACGCACCTCTCTCTCTCCAAAGTATACCATAAAGGCTCAATAATGTAGACATCTGCTGACAGTAGGGGTCAGGGGAATGCAATAAGTCCCCCTTGTGCTCACAAATCCAGTCCCGGACAATGCGAGCTGTGTGAACGGGGGCCCTGTCGCCTGGGAACACAGCATCCCCATTGGTGAACTGACATTGTACCATGGTATGGACCCGATCAGCCAAAATGCTCACCCAATCCTTGGCAGTAATGCGATCTTGCAGAGTAACCATGGGGCCCATGGAATATCACGATATGGCTGCCCAAATCGTCAATGAATTCTCGCCATGTTTCACCCTTGGGCCTGCTAGAAGTTGGAAACGTGCGTAACGACACTCATCCAACCAAATGACTTTCTTCCATTGCTCCATAGTCCAGGTTTCATGACTTCGTCGGCATCACGTTTTCCTGTTTCGGTCATTGCATCACTGATGAGTGGTTTCAGAATTCCTGCTCACCCAGCTATTCCCTGCTTATGGAATTCCCTTCGTGTTGTTTTGGTGCTGACACGGTTCGTGAGTGCGACATTTACCTCTGCAGTTACTTTTGCAGCTGACGTCATCTTATGTTCTCTTCAATGACCGTTCATCACGATCACTTGGCCCGTGTTGTGACTTAGCGGATGATGTTTTACCTCTTTCCCTTGATGCGATATAAATCCTCGATGCGGTGCCTCTTGAAACACCAAACACCTCGACTGCCTTGGTTACAGAAGCCCCCAGCATGTAAGCACCAACAATTTGCCCACGTTGAAATTCATTGAGCTCCGACATAATGCACTCGGAATTACACAGAACATTGTTCTGACCGCGACTGACACTTGCAACGTATTGAGGACATTGCGGAGGTGCCGTTCGAGGTCAAACACAACAGCGAAACCTGCAGGCTTGTCTAGCATCTGCGTTTATGTTCAAGCATTCACGCGGTGTTTCCGTCATTTTGTCCAACCCGTATACATTCTTTGTGGTTTTTCAATCTCTTCTTCAATCATATAAGCAAATGCTCATAGAATGTCCAATCTCTGCTCTCGAGATGTGTGTAAACACAAATTAAGTGTTGTGTATTTTAACCAAGATTTCACATCAATCCTCATGCTGCTGTGCTTGCATAAGGCAAGGTTTAATAAGTTACACGAATTTTCCGCTAAGGTAACTTTACTGGATTAGCTGTCGATGATATATCGCGTTTAATCTTGGAAGGAAGGAAGATTAGGCTTTAATGTCCAGTCGACGATGAGGTAATTAGAGACGTAGCAGAAGTTCGTATTGGGAAGCAAAGCGGCTGTTTACTCTTCAAAGGGACCAGGCATCCTTCTAGCAGTCCCTATATTGTCAATGATATAGTGCAGTAACTCGTATTGTGCAATATTACTGACGCTCTATGAACGAGATTTAATCTACTGAAATTAGATTTTAGATTAGGCTATAGCCTCTGCCTAATATTGTACATCTTTGGCAGCTTATTCCCGTACACCAAATGGTTCAAATGGCCCCTAGAACTACTTAAACCTAACTAACCTAAGGACATCACACACATTCATGCCCGAGGCAGGATTCGAACCTGTGACCGTAGAAGTCGCGCGGTACCCGACTGAAGCGCCTAGAACCGCTCGGCCACCGCGGCCGGCCCCGTACGCCAAACTGTATATTTTGCACGATTTATTGTGTTGTGTAAACCGAATTGTGAAAGTGGCTTCGAGATCAACGGAACGCTCGTCCATTATAGAATCATTGGAAGTATACAATATTGTACAATATTTTTACGCTTTGTTGTTGATAGTCTAGTGACCGCCTTAAAATATTTGGGGAAACCAAGGAAAACTTAAATCTCGATGGCCAGACAGTGATTAAAACCAGCTTCCCCCTGGATGCGAGACTAGTGTCTTACCACTACACCGCCTTAGTCTGTAGTAACCTAGGAGAGAAGCTGCAGTAACGCTATTGTGAAAGGAGCTTTGTCTTCTGGCACATGGCCCCCGCAAGAGAAGATACCAATCCGTGGTGCTTGTGGCGTTCTAGTTCCCACGGCCACATTTTAACTGTAAGCTGGTTGTAGTTCGATAAGAGGGCAGCCATTTGCTTAGATGACAAACTACGCTCTGTTGCTCCAATCATTTTCACGTTATCTATTTTAACCACATTCTTCTCTGTATTAAATAACGTAATGATGTTAATGGTACAGTTGCAGTTTATCATAAGCCCAATTTGCGGTCATTCCAGCATAAGAAATAACAAGAGAAGGAAAAAAATATTTTGTCCTAGTTCACATATAGGATAACACAACTGCACATAGTAAGGAAGTTGTGCTGTCGGATAATTGCTGGGATTCGTGTTCAGCATCCACCAGCGTCAAAGATCTTAGCGCTGCAACGTTCGAAGTAATACCAGGGTTTGTAGAAGTGGGCGGTCGTGGCCTTTATGAAAGATTGGGGGAACCAGTATTGAGTGCTGCGATAGTTACGCAAGCGGTGGTGGTGTGACTCAGACGGCGTGCAACCGCCCAGCTGTCTAACTGTACCATGCGCAACTACCTTCCATGCAATGCTGGATGCTATCGAAAATACGCCAAACAGCTGAGCGCACTGTGGACAACTACGAGAGACTCTTTTCACCCGAAATTTCACAATCTGTCACTATTGAAATATGAGCGCCAGTCATATGGAAACGAGACAGATCGAAAAAATAAGTAAACTGTTTATTATTTCAAAAGTTATCGCCATAACTGTTAATACATTTATCCGACTGTGAGTCAAGGCGGTCAGTGCCTTCATGGAAAAATATTTAGTGTTGCCTGCGGAACCATGATTGTATCCAGTAGTGCATCTCTTCGTCCGTCCGAAGCAAACCGACGGCCACTAATGTCATTCTTTGGGGCTCCAAAAGTATGGAAGTCAAATGTGGAGAAATCAGGACTGAATAGAGGATGTGTAAGAGCTTCCCAGCGAACCTTTATTTATTTATTTACACGTCTAGTTCCTTAGGGCCAAATTGAGGAGCAAATCTCCAAGGTCATGGAACGTGTCAGTACATGAAATTACAACATAAAGGTAACCACAGATAAAAATAAAATGTTTATGAAGCCGAAAAAAGTCAACCCATAAGTTTAAGTAAACGCAATCAACAATACAACAAGAATCAGCTTAATTTTTCAAGGAAATCCTCGACAGAATAGAAGGAGTGACCCATGAGGAAGGTCTTCAGTTTAGATTTGAAAGGACGTGGATTACTGCTAAGATGTTTGAATTCTTGTGGTAATTTATTGAAAATGGATACAGCAAGTCCGATCAAAATGCAGGTTTGATTAACTGAGTGAAAGCGGCTTATTCTTGGGAATAAGCTAATATTGTTAACAAGAAATGACAGTAAGGATATATATATATATATATATATATATATATATATATATAGAGTGTGCGTCACTATCTATTGCCACCTAGAATAATTCCGAAAGTATGATAGGAGCTGAAAAGTTTGTGGGACAAAAGTTGTATGGGACAACGGGGGCCATAATATGACGTTGGATTTTTGTTGCTAGGGGAGGTCGCGTCAGAGATATGAAAGTCAAGTTTTTCCTTTTTTTTGTAAATGGGATGCTATAGTTTAGTACTCATTTCCTGATAGCGGCTATCGAGACGAAGCCAATGAGGTGTAACAGTAAGGTCTCTGAAGGTCAATGAAGGTCAAAGGTGGTTCAAAAAATGGTTCAAATGGCTCTGAGCACTATGGGACTTAACATCTGTGGTCATCAGTCCCCTAGAACTTTGAACTACTTAAACCTAACTAACCTAAGGACATCACACACATCAATGCCGGAGGCAGGATTCGAACCTGCGACCGTAGCGGTCACGCGGTTCCAGACTGAAGCGGCTAGAACCGCACGGCCACACAGGCAGGCGTCATAGGTGGCATGAACGTCCATTTACAGAAGATGTTCGAAGTGACGACCATTGGTATCAATGCAGTGCTGCAATCTTATTATCATGGATTGAGTGGTATTCCTTATCACATCGGTCACTTATCGAAGCACATGCTTTGGCATTTCTCTCTCGTATATCGTGCAAATAGTAAATACTCGTCGAATACGGCGTATCCATCTAACGTGCCATTGACATGTAAACACCATTCGACGGTTTCGCAATACAGCACTAATAGGAACGGTAAGACTAGTATCGTCGAATCAAGCGAATGCGAATCGTATATTCCTTCGAAGAACAAGTTGCCAACGAAATTCAGTGAGAGCTATAGACTTATACGCTGAAAGATATCCTCAACGTACTCACCCTACACGTCGTACATTTAAATACGTGTATTATAAATTGAGAACAACTGGATCTTTAACGCATCAGAAACATATCCGGCAAAGGACAGTTACTAACGAGAAAACGGAAATTGGTACTCTTGCCATTGTGGTTCGAAATCCTTGCGTTAGTTCGCGTCAAATTGCAAGGGAATCTGGCATGAGCCAGAGTAGTATTGTTCGCATTTTGTATCGCCATAAATATCATCCTTACCATGTCAATCTCCACCAAGAATTTACTGGTACGGATTGCATGCGTCGCATTGAATTCTGCCGGTGGGCTCAACTTCAGATTCAGACGGATGACACATTTATTAATTTGATTTTATTTACTGACTAGGCTACATTCACGAACCATGGAAATATTAATTTGCATAACGTGCATTATTGGGCAACTGAAACTCCATGTTGGCTGTGGCAAGTTGCACACCAAAAACCGTGGTCGGTGAATGTATGGTGTGGGATTCTGTAGGACAGAACTATAGGCCCCTATTTCATTGAAGGAAATCTAGGAAGTACACCACATTCCTGTAAGAAACATTAGGCCTGTCATTGGAACAAATACCTTTAGGAACAAGGAACAGAATGTGGTATCTACGCGATGGGTATCCGGCAGATTTTTCCCTGATGGCCAGAAATGAGTTGCAGAGACAGTCCCCAAATCGTTGGATTGGACGCGGAGGAGATGTGCCGCGCGGGATTAGCCGAGCGGTCTTGGGGGCGCTGCAGTCCTGCACTGTGCGGCCGGTTCCGGCGGAGGTTCGAGTCCTCCCACGGGTATGGGTGTGTGTGTTTGTTCTTAGGATAATTTAGGTTAAGTAGTGTGTAAGCTTAGGGACTGATGACCTTAGCAGTTAAGTCCCATAAGATTTCACAAACATTTGAACTTCTTTTTTTTCTTTTCTTTTTTTTTTTCTTTTTAGGAGATGTGTCGTGGCCGGCTCGTTCGCCAGACTTGACGCATCAGGATTTTTTCTTGTGGAGATTCGTAAAAGACATTGTTTATAAAGACATTCATACTATACCTGAAACTATTAGGGAGAGAACTGTGAGAGCTTTAATATTCTGCTAGGCACTCCATCATGAGATTCTTCAGTGATTTAAATATTGACTCAATCTCCTCCTTGTCTGTATCACAGAGGAGTATTTCAGACATCAATCTCGGAGAGGAACCTCCCAAGAGAGTTATATGATTCCCTGTAGAAACTAAATTTTTATTTGATTCGCCAGAAATGCTCAGAAAATGATTGTTAAATACTGTACATATATCTGATTTATCAGCAACAGAAATATTTTTACTACGAACTGACTTTATATCGTCGACCTTGTGCTGCTGACCTGACACTTCCTTCACAACTGACCATATGGTTTTAATTTTATCCTGTGAAATAGCTATTGTATTTGCCTACCACATACTCTTTACCTTCCTAATAACATTTTTAAGCAGCCTAGTCGAAACAACATACCAACAATATGCCCACCCAAAAATTGCCAAGGTTGTTTCATCTATGCTGCCGAGGTTTCGCTGGGAAACAATTACACATACCCCATACAGTCCCGATCTCTCCCCCTTGCCATTTCCATATTTTTTGGTTCCCGATGAAAGATTTCGTGGCCGTCTATTTGTTTCGGGCGAGGAGTTGCACGCCTGTGTAAAAACATGGTTCCGTAGGCAACTGAAATCTTTTTTCCATGCAGGCGTTCACCGTCTTGTCTCACAGTGGGAGAAATGTGTAAATCGTTATGGTGATTACTTTTGAAACAATAAACAGTTTACTTACTTTTTTCCATCTGCCTCGTTTTCATCTGATTGCCCTTAAAAATTCAGTCACAGCTAGGCTGCTTACCCTAGCTCGAGCTCGTTTTGAGTAAAGCTCATCATTTTCTAATCCTTACTAGACAGAAGTGATAGAAGAGACAGAGTAGCTAAAAAAATTGTAATACGTGTCGTCGACAGGTTCGTTTAATACGTTCATGAACGTCACGGACACGCACATCCAAATGCAGTGGCTCCAGTGCTACAAGTTGGGTGATTTGCAACGCAGAAAGGTTCATTGTCAAAATTCCGAAGGGCGTTGTAAGATGAGTGAAACAACATATTACTTCCTCCTCATACGTCTTGCGAAGTGACCGTGACAGTAAACTGAGAGAAATTAGAGTTTATACGAGGGTTTGCTGACAGTCGTTCTGCCCACGTACAATTCAAGAATGTAATTGGATTTTCAGGAAAAAAATATGCTGGTACACGAATCACCCTACGCTACACAACAAAAGATGGTTTGAGGAAATTTATGCCACAGTAGGAGGATTCACAAACGAGTTTAATTCTTATGCGACGTATATTACACAATCACAAGTACCTTGATACCAATTAGTTGACGTTAATATGAAGTGTGTCCGCCCTTCGCTTTTATGATAGCTTCATCTCTGCTAGGAACACTTTCAGTGAGGTGTCTGAATGTTTGTCGAGGAATGGCAGCCCGTTCTTCCTCAAGAATCAAAATCAGAGAAGGCAGTGAATGTTGGGCACTGGGGGTCCGCAGCGAAGTCGAGGTTCTTATTCATCCCAAAAGAGTTCCATTGGGTTCAGTTCGAGACTCAGGGTAGGCCAGTCCATATCAGGAACGCTAGTGTTCACAAACCATTGCCTCAGACCCTCCCGCCATAGGTTTGACTCCTCCCTCGGGCATGGGTATGTTTGTTGTTTTTAGCATAAGTCACTTTAACTAGTGTGTAAGTGTAGAGACCGATGACCTCAGCAGTTTGGTCCCTTAGGAATTCACACACATTTGAACATTGCCTCAGAAATGCTGCTGTATCACAAGATGCACTGTCGTGCTGATACAAATAGTAATCGTCTCCGAACTGATCCTCTACTCTAGGCAGTACAGAAAGCTGCAAAATGTTTTCATATCCTTTTAAATTTAGCGTTTTCTTCAGCGCAATAATGGAATGACGCCACAACCACGAAAAACACCCACATACTGTAACGCCATCTCCTACGTACTTCAACGCTGATGGCAGGTAGCGTTCTCCAGGCATTCCCAAACCCAAACTCTTCCAAATCACTCGTTTCCAGTCATCCACTGTCCAGTGGCGTTGCTCTTCACACCACCTCAAGCATCGTTTACGTCTGACTACAGAAGTGTGCTTATGAGGAGTTGCTCGGCCATTGTATCTCACCCTTTTTAACTCCTTACGCACATAACTGTGCTAGCTGGCATGCTGGTAGAACTCTGAAACTCACGAGTGATTCCTTCCACTCGTTTCATGTGATTTTTACAACCAAGTTCCGCAATGCTGGTAATCCCTGTCCGTCAGTACATGAGGTCTACCACGTCTTGGTTTAGCTGTGGTTGTTCCTGCGCGTTCCCTTTTGACAATCACATCACCAACAGTCGAATTGACCAGCTTTAGAAGGGTTGAATTGTCCCTGATGGATCTGTTACTCAGGTGACATGTAATGAGTAGTACACGTTAGACGTCATTGAGCTCTGTAGACCGACTCATTCTGCGTCTACTGCTTCTCCACTTACAACACAGTACTCCCCGCCTATTTATATATTGGCGGGCCCGCCTCTCGTAACACGTAACACGTAAACAAAGTAAGAGCCTATGGAATATCAGACCAGCTGTGTGGCTGGATTGAAGAGTTTTTTAGCAAACAGAACACAGCATGTTGTTCTCAATGAAGAGATGTCTACAGACGTTAAAGTAACCTCTGGCGTGCCACAGGGGAGTGTTATGGGCCCATTGCTTTTCACAATATATATAAATGACCTAGTAGATAGTGTCGGAAGTTCCATGTGGCTTTTCGCGGATGATGCTGTAGTATACAGAGAAGTTGCAGCATTAGAAAATTGCAGCGAAATGCAGGAAGATCTGCAGCCGATAGGCACTTGGTGCAGGGAGTGGCATCTGACCCTTAACAAAGACAAATGTAATGTATTGCGAATACATAGAAAGAAGGATCCTTTATTGTATGATTATATGATAGCGGAAGAAACACTCGTAGCAGTTACTTCTGTAAAATATCTGGGAGTATGCGTGCCGAACGATTTGAAGTGGAATGATCATATAAAATTAATTGCTGGTAAGGCGGGTGCCAGGTTGAGATTTATTGGGAGAGTCCTTAGAAAATGTAGTCCATCAACAAAGGTGGTGGCTTACAAAACACTCGTTCGACATATACTTGAGTATTGCTCATCAGTGTGGGATCCGTACCAGGTGGGGTTGACAGAGGAGATAGAGAAGATCCAAAGAAGAGCGGCGCGTTTCGTCACAGGGTTATTTGGTAAGCGTGATAGCGTTACGGAGATGTTTGGCAAACTCAAGTGGCAGACTCTGCAAGAGAGGCGCTCAGCATCGCGGTGTAGCTTGCAGTCCAGGCTTCGAGAAGGTGCGTTTCTGGATGAGGTATCAAATATATTGCTTCCCCCTACTTATACCTCCCGAGGAGATCACGAATGTAAAATTAGAGAGATTCGAGCACGCAGTCGTTCTTCCTGCGAACCATACGCGACTGGAACAGGAAAGGGAGGTAATGACAGTGGCACGTAAAGTGCCCTCCGCCACACACTGTTGGGTGGCTTGCGGAGTATAAATGTAGATGCAGATGTAGACGTAGTGATCGGTTCCGCATTACGAGTACGTAGGTGTGTCCGGATACTCAGCGTACATCCCCACTCTCTAAAAGTGACACGCAACGCGTTACATTATCCAGACAACTCGTAAAATCAAATTTCAATCTCAGTAATTTTTTTCCGTTTGTATAGACGGTCCACTGTCTTTCAATGTTACAACAGAACTGCTATCCATCTTTCTGCCTTTCATAATATACAAGTTGGGGTCTTCCGTTTGGAGATACTATTCATAAAGGACATTGGCTGTCTGGAAAATTCCCAACGACTGAATAATCTAGTTTATTGTCTGCACCACTTGTGTTGTGATACAAACAAAAAACAGGACCTGAAGCTCTCAGCATTTAGCATTTGGTCAATAGGAAGGTAATCAGCATACCATTAACTTCTCGGTTCAATCCGCAACGAAAGAATTTGGCTACGGTTTCTGCTACGGAGGCATACAGCTTTTGTGCTGGTCTGATGCTGGCTGGAGAAAGCGTGCGAGCTGGGAGTCAGCTTGTTGGTTGTTGAATTGTCTAGGCACTGCGGATGTCAGCTTTGTGTGCATTTGTCCGCGTTTTCGTTTGTCTTTTGCATCCGAACATTTGCTAGGTTCGCACGGCGACTCGTTGTGTACTAGCATACTTGTGAGGTACACGTCTAAATACGATATGCATCGAAGAGCAGGGAGAGACGACTGTGACATCCGCACCTCTGAAGTGATTCATGGTCCACCCGTTAACCACTGAAATTAGACATCTCTCCCTTACATCACCCAGTGTTAGCATGATTCTTCGCTCTGTGTCCCTGATCGGTAGCAGCCTGTGGTGAACAACTGTGGTTGATCGAGTCGAAATTCAATAATGTGATCCTCTGAGACAGTAGTATTTAGTACAGGGATGGCATATCCTTTATACAGGGTGTCAGATATATGGGACGTTCAGTACTCAAGGGAATCAAGTCGCAGTAAGAAAGTTCTGAGAAAAATAGACATACAGATTTTGCTGAATAAGTAATTACAGGAAAAAGTTTACACCATTTTAAAACGTTTGAATGAAAGAAGATACTTTGTATAATGTATTCTTATATTGAAGAAAGCTAAATTTAAGTGCTATTACATGCTAATATGTATAGAAAAGTAAGCTTTTGGACTTGATTTTTTTTTGCACTGAATGTGTTGTACTTGTATTTCAGTCTTATGTTTTGTTAAGGAAAACAGTAAAGAAAACACATTTTTTGAATATGTAGTTATAATTTAATTTCCTGTGTTCGCTTGTAACAGTATTTCCAAAGAGAAAGCTATGCAGTATAGATTTAAAGGAAAATATATTCACTGTTACTGGTCGACTTTTTGTATAAAGAGGGCCCTGGATATTACAAAAGCATGTCACAGGGTAGTTAGGCTTCTTTCTTAAGTCAATTTTGTCAAATTACACATTAGCGTTCAGAGTCTGCTTGAAGACAGGGTAAAAGAAGATTCTGTTTCATAATGTAATCACCTCATAGTCAGCCAGTTGTTACCATAATCATCAACCACTTTTCTCTGGTAGCTACTGAAGTCTCCAAGTTTGCGGAGGATAAGTAGTATGAGAATTTCAATCCTCAAATCCGAAGGATGTTTTATTTGCTTGTCTAACCATACCGATAGAATCATTTGGTGCACAAATGTGCGAGATTTTCCTGCTGGCTTTCTCTACTATCATTAGGTAAGTAAGAATGTCCAGATACCGAGAATTTGTGGTCAATGCCTGAGACTTCACGCTCGTGTACTGAGATAAATTCAAGAGAGACAATGACATCTTAATGTTCCTGTTTGGGACAGTACAAAAGAATGAAAGTAAGATTACTTTATTATGTGTAGGTGTTACACACGCCATAGATGTCACCCTAGTACTTAAGAAATATCTGTAGCTAACGCCTTCAGAATTTCCGGAAAGAACTCTTTTTCCGAGACATCGTAATTGTACCTGACTGAACAAGTCCCCGAAGGTACACATTTTGGCGACTTTAGTTCTAAGTTTCCAAAAGGAATGAAATGTGTTTTCTCTCTTCGTCTTTAAGCTGGTTGTGGCATTGCAGCTTGCAACAGGAGGTGTTAGCAGGAGAGCGTTTAGCTGGAACTCTTAAGGCCTTTCTTGTAACACACTCCTGCACATAGTTCCGCTGCCGATGCTTAACATTCCTCTTCCATTTCTCAGGACATCGAGAACGTCTTCTTCCTCTGCTCTGTGTTCTATCGTGATTGTGAACATTGTGAGCTGGTGCAGAAGCACCTTCGTCCTCAGAAGCTGTGTCTGCTCCTGCATCAAAAGAAAAATGTGACACTATAACATACAATGACTGTGGCAGTACAATGAAATATTATCATACATTTAAGCTCAACGGCCCAGTCTAGTTATTAATCCGTTAGTTAATTCTCACTTATCAAATTTACAAAGTAATTAGTAGCTTGCCTGAGCTGGAATGTTGATATTTCGATACGTTATCTTCCATATCGGCAGACGAATCATTCATAATCGCCAGACCGCTTTAATTAGACCAAAAAAGACTGTTTCCCTCCACGTTCAACAGTGTTGCCAATTCTATAGCAGTTATTTATAATATCTGGTCATGAGACTTTTATGCTCTGAAAGCAGCTTCATAAATAGTACTTAAAAGTGGCACCAATCCCAAATGACCAAAAAGAGACTTGATTCCCTTGTGCCCTGAAGGCCCCATATAATGGTGCACACAAACTTCGAGCAGAAAAGCATATGTAAACATGCGACCTAAAGTCTTTCTGTTTTGGTATAACAGTCCTTGATATGTTTCAAACATGCTATTTCCATACATCTTTCATGTTCACCAATTCGAGATGTCATTTCGAAATGCATTGCATCCATTTCAAAACAAGCTTTGCTATGACGTCACAATACCTGACGTACTATTACTAGCGCATTGCATATTTTGTCAAGAACACAATTAGCTCTCTTTTATGTGCTCATACGCGCTGTTAATTGCAGAAGCACAAACCAAACATTTCGTACGTCACCACAGTGCTTTGTCTGCTACAGTCTAAGGATGCATTACGAAGAAAGTGGTCTCCTGCCTCTTCATGCACTGAATCACATCTTCTAGCTACTATGGCATTGTAACACACAAGAACTTTGGACACACTCACCCTGTTTACCTGTTACATGATGTGTGGCCCCCTTAATTGGTCCCCAGGTCTACTCATAAACAGCAAATGTGCATGAACACTATTGTATCCGACCATGCATGGTTGTTTTAAAGATAACCATCTCCTCACAGCTGAATCCTTCCTCGTCAGTAAATCACACATTCTCAAGAAACCTATGCTCAGATTGGACTGGACACGCTATCACAATTGTCATTCGGCGCACGATACAGTATTCATTGTGTCCATTACACGTTATTCGTACATCGAGACTGAGAATACCCGTGGAACGTAATCAATGTGGGCTGATGTAATGCCTTAGAAAGCTTCTTAGTTCTCTGAAGCGATGGTCGTCTTCAGATACGATGAAAGTAAGGAATCTCCTATGAAGAAATCGTTTATCGTAAATCTAGTACGCTATTATTGCTCTCCTGTCAGCCATGTCAGAATTTCTGCATCCTGCCATGTTTATGAACAGGGTACATAATTCACTTTATTTACTGCAGGAATGTCTGTGCAACTGCTAAAGTGCTTCCTTTCTTCACCACATTTCTTTGCTTTTATTAAATACTCCTCTTTAACATCTTTTATAACCAAAAAGAGGTAGACATCAAGATACAGATAGCGGAAAAATGACTAAAAACAAATACTTTGGGAGAAACTTAAGAGAAAAGAAAACAGGGTCACAAGAATCAAAAGAAAACCAACTAAATCCAACAACACTGAGGTAGACATTCAGACAAACAAGAAGCACAGACATGGAAGATGAAAGAAACAAAGCAAGCATTTCACCACAATCAAATGGTATATTAGGGCATACTTCAATAAACACAGCTAAACAATTAATTCCATGTAGAAATCCATAAAAATTGCCGAAATACTCGTAAAAAAGAAAGATCGAGATCAACAATTATGTATATACCAAATTAATTGCATCTGCGATGAAACAGAGAGTGAACCCGAATTCAACCAACGAAATTTCCGAGGTTCTTCTGGGAAACGTTCTAAGTATTTTTGAATGAGGGACCCGTGGTCTCCGGTGGCTCGTTACTGAGTAATTACATTTCGTTCAATTTCTTACCACTCATTTTGGCATCTGTACTGAACCGGAAATATATACACAACAGCGTAAATCTCTTTTTAGGAGGAAAATATGATGCATAACCAGAACCTGTCTGGTGCGGGTATTGGTAGCCGACCGTTAAATAGCAGCAAAATATATAACTGTATAGCTCCGCAAAAATATAGGCTGTTGCTCTTTGAGCGCAGCTCGTTTACGCTACATTTCTCTTCTCTACCGCTACGAAGCGTGCCAGCAGTTACTTTTTAATTTTTCGCTTGGTTGTTGTCAATCACTTACACACTCGCCGATGGTGTGTATGTGTACGACGCCGCACTGACATCCGACCATTCCTTCTGGGTGCATCACTTTTATTGTCAGACAGTGTGTTTAATAGTTATTGTTATCAAAGTAATGGACATATGTGTCACGTCAAAAGAAAGAGTGACTGCCAGTTATGCACTGCTCAAAAGAATTAGGGGAACATGAATCTGGGCATTTGCCAGACTTCAGTGAGCAATAATTGAGGACTGGGAATGTTACCAAATTATACCTTTATTTTTCAAAAATTAAGTACACTACAAAACATCATCACATCCTCTATCTTTTACATAAAAAGAACTGAAACGTTCGATAGGTGTCGGAAACAAAGTGGAAACAATCATTCAACCCGCCATCATGGGTGCTTTTCACTGGACTTTGAGAGCTTCAGTAACATGTATGCCCTCCGTCAGCGTTTATTACTGCGTGGCACCAACGTGGCATACTCCGCAAATGTCTACGGTGGTCACCCTGTGGTATCCGTTCCCATTCTTCAATGAGGCCCCAGGAGAATTCTCGGGGAGTCTGTGATGGAACAATACGACCACGAGCACGTCTGTGAAACATGTCCCACATTTGCACGATGGGATTTAGGTCTGGATTCATCGCCGGCTATTCCATTACTTCAGTGTTCAGTCTTCCAAAGACAGCCCCGCTGACGCTCGCCACATGGGCCCTAGCGTTAAAGAAATCCAGCGTCACTAACGTATCCAGCACCCAATACATGGTCACAATATACATAAATGACCTTGTGGATGACATCGGAAGTTCACTGAGGCTTTTTGCGGATGATGCAGTGGTATATCGAGAGGTTGTAACAATGGAAAATTGTACTGAAATGCAGGAGGATCTGCAGCGAATTGACGCATGGTGCAGGGAATGGCAATTGAATCTCAATGTAGACAAGTGTAATGTGCTGCGAGTACATAGAAAGAAAGATCCCTTATCATTTAGCTACAATACACCAGGTCAGCAACTGGAAGCAGTTAATTCCATAAATTATCTGGGAGTACGCATTAGGAGTGATTTAAAATGGAATGATCATATAAAGTTGATCGTCGGTAAAGCAGATGCCAGACTGAGATTCATTGGAAGAATCCTAAGGAAATGCAATCCGAAAACAAAGGAAGTAGGTTACAGTACGCTTGTTCGCCCACTGCTTGAATACTGCTCAGCAGTGTGGGATCCGTACCAGATAGGGTTGATAGAAGAGATAGAGAAGATCCAAAGGAGAGCAGCGCGCTTCGTTAGAGGATCATTTAGTAATCGCGAAAGCGTTACGGAGATGATAGATAAACTCCAGTGGAAGACTCTGCAGGACGCTCAGTAGCTCGGTACGGGCTTTTGTTGAAGTTTCGAGAACATACCTTCACCGAGGAGTCAAGCAGTATATTGCTCCCTCCTACGTATATCTCGCGAAGAGACCATGAGGATAAAATCAGAGAGATTAGAAGCCACACAGAGGCATACCGACAATCCTTCTTTCCACTCGTCTGTGAATAACATATTTCGCTAGCTTTGCTTTCTCTTTCTCACTTCCTTCTGAGGGGTCACCGGACACTACAATGTAAGACGGTCGCGGTGGCCTCGCGGTTCTAGGCGCTGCAGTCCGGAACCGCGCGACTGCTACGGTCGCAGGTTCGAATCCTGCCTCGTGCATGGATGTGTGTGATGTCCTTAGGTTAGTTAGGTTTAAGTAGTTCTATGTTCTAGGGGACTGATGACCTCAGAAGTTAAGTCCCATAGTGCACAGAACCATTTTGAACTACAATGCGTGACACAGCGAATAGATGACGAATGATTTTAATTGTTGCATATACTGATGGCTGAGATCTCAAACCATGCCGTAAGACCACGGGTACCGCCTGTATGAAAATTGATTTAACATACCGGACGTTCATTCAAGTGCTCCCCTAATTCCGTTGAACAATGTATTCGGGCAGAGGTTTTGGTGAGGGGGGTTGGGGGGGGGGGGGGCAGTAACGTCGGGGGCGGACAGATAGGAAATCTGACCTTCTCAGAACCGAATCCTAGATCCACGTCTGATACTTAGTCATATCAGCAGCCATTCTTCACACATTCTGCCAACCTCTACCTCTACATGATTACTCTGCAATTCACATTTAAGTGCTTGGCAGAGGGTTCATCGAACCACAATCATACTATCTCTCTACCATTCCACTCTTCCACTCCCGAACAGCGCGCGGGAAAAACCAACACCTAAACCTTTCTGTTCGAGCTCTGACTTCTCTTATTTTATTTTGATGATCATTCCTACCTATGTAGGTTGTGCTCAACAAAATATTTTCGCATTCGGAAGAGAAAGCTGGTGACTGAAATTTCGTAAATAGATCTCGCTGCGACGAAAAACGTCTTTGCTTTTATGACTTCCATCCCAACTCGCGTATCGTATCTGCCACACTCTCGCCCCTATTACGTGATAATACAAAACGAGCTGCCCTTTTTTGCACCCTTTCGGTGTCCTCCGTCAATCCCACCTGGTAAGGATCCCACACCGCGCAGCAATATTCTAACAGAGGACGAGCGAGTGTAGTGTAAGCTGTCTCTTTAGTGGACTTGTTGCATCTTTTAAGTGTCCTGCCAATGAAACGCAACCTTTGGCTCGCCTTTCCCACAATATTTTCTATGTGGTCTTTCCAACTGAAGTTGTTCGTAATTTTAACACCCAGGTATTTAGTTGAATTGACAGCCTTGAGAATTGTACTATTTATCGAGTAATCGAATTTCAACGGATTTCTTTTGGAACTCATGTGGATCACCTCACACTTTTCGTTATTTAGCGTCAACTGCCACCTGCCACACCAAACAGCAATCTTTTCTAAATTGCTTTGCAACTGATACTGGTCTTCGGATGACCTTACTAGACGGTAAATTACAGCATCACCTGCGAAAAACCTAAGAGAACTGCTCAGATTGTCACCTAGATCATTTATATAGATCAGGAACAGCAGAGGTCCCAGGACGCTTCCCTGGGGAACACCTGATATCACTTCAGTTTTACTCGATGATTTGCCGTCTATTACTACGAACTGCGACCTTCCTTACAGGAAATCACGAATCCAGTCGCACAACTGAGACGATACCCCATAGGCCTGCAGCTTGATTAGAAGTCGCTTGTGAGGAAAAAGCTTTCCGGAAATCCAGGAATACGGAATCAACTTGAGATCCCCTGTCGATAGCGGCCATTACTTCGTGCGAATAAAGAGCTAGCTGCGTTGCACAAGAAGGATGTTTTCTGAAACCATGCTGATTACGTATCAATAGATCGTTCCCTTCGAGGTGATTCATAATGTTTGAATACAGTATATGCTCCAAAACCCTACTGCAAACCGACGTCAATGATATACGTCTGTAGTTCGATGGATTACTCCTACTACCCCTCTTAAACACTGGTGCGACATGCGCAATTTTCCAGTCTGTAGGTACAGATCTATCGGTGAGCGAGCGGTTGTATATGATTGCTAAGTAGGGAGCTATTGTATCAGCGTAATCTGAAAGCAACCTAATCGGTATACAATCTGGACCCGAAGACTTGCCCGTATCAAGCGATTTGAGTTTCTTCGCAACCCCTAAGGTATCTACTTCTAAGAAACTCATGCTAGCATGCCGAAGTGGAAAAAATTCTTAATAGTATGGTACTATGAAAAACATCCTCAAACCTTTTGCGAAGACAGCCATATATGAAAGAAGATTTTATTTTACGCTTTCCGGTATCGCAGATTTCCGCTACATACGTCAACGTTGGAGGAAAGAGATTGTTCTTTTGCTCCGAATGCAATCTCGGCCGTTGAGGGCATCGTAAATTGCGCGGTGGCTCTCCGCAGCGGCGATTGCGGCAACCGACCCGCCGCGCAGCGCCAGCCAAGGCCTCGCCGCGCCTCGCCAGCAAACCGGTTTCTCCCTTTCTCCGGACAAAGACTCGCACGAATAACGGTGATACGTGAACGCCGTACACTGAGCCGTGCAGCGCAGCCAATAAAACTCCCACATATCGCCTTCCCTTCTGCTGATCACCCGACCACGCATTCGAGCTCTTCTGCATATAATCGCTCACGCTGCGGTATGTCGCCCCCTCGGCGTTGCCGAAAGAGGAGAGCCGAAGGATTACGGTTCTGGTCGTAAGGACGAGAGAACTGCTGCAGACAACGCTGAAAGCTGCTTAGTGTCGATGACACTTCGCGAATAGTGCATATCCTAAGAAATAGGCTGAGCTCAAATCGTCATTTTTATTACTTTTGTTTGATTAGTATCCCATCGAGGGCAAGTTTGCCAGGGAGTCTCCAGTTGACGCCTGATGAAAATGAGAAAAGGAAACGACTCTAGTGTTTACATGGCACTATTCGAGTTCTTGTCCCGCCGGAGGTCCGAGTCGTCCCTCGGGCATGGGCCTGTGTGTTGGTCTTAGTATTTCTTACTTTAAGTTAGTTTAAGGAGTGTGTAATTCTAGGGACTGATGACATCAGCAGTTTGATCCCTTAGGAATGCACACATTCGGGCACTTGTCTAGGATATTTCACGGGCAGTTTGTGGTTTACATCATGTCAGGCAGATTCTGGGATGGGTCTGCTAACAGACTCTTGGCCTCTTTCATTCCCCTTTTTTTTCCAATATAACTAGAGTCTCGACTTTCATGACATCGACATCCACGAGACGATAAACCCTTTCCTTCTCTGTGTCTTTTTGACGAAAAATGTGGATATACAGGGCTGGTATTTCAATCACAGCATTGCCAATGACGGGTCCAACTTCCTTCCGTTGCATCTCTTTGCCAGGATTAAAATTGCAGAATCGGTCGAGTCGAAGGCTGGTTTGAACATTGCAATGGTTTAGTGTGGAGAAAGTAACTACAGTGTAAAACTTTGAACATAGCTGCTAAGGTTCAGTGACCGTGTCAGAATTATATTGGAACAAATAAGCCCTCGGTCACAAATATTAAGTCAAAATTGACCTGGTTTCTACTCTACTATGAGCGTCGTCTTCAGAATTAGACTAAATGTTCTAAAACATATTAGGTATATAGTTCATTAATAAAATTAAAGTTTGTACTGACTGGAAAAGATGCAGTACTTACAAGTCACTTATTAAAAAAGATCTGAGCCGGAAAGGCGACGTCATGAACAGTTGTGAGATGGCGAGCCGCTAAGGGCTCAATTTTGACTTAATATTTGTGACCGAGGGCTTATTTGTTCCAATATAACTACAGTGTTTTGCTAAGCTCACACAGCAGTTATCATAATACACACAGTTTAACAGGGTATCCAAACCACAGTTCCAACTTCATTTCTATACACACGGCATTGTTACAGGTGTAACTCACGTAAACAGCCACAAAATGTCCTAAGAATAAAAAACCTTAGGTTAAAGGACTATAAACAATTGCCAGGTGGAAATTTCGGGTGATTGGGGAGGGGGGTTACTTACTCTCAATAACGAGATCAGTACAATGGATCGCTAGTACACTTGAAGCAGGACGTGCCAGAGGAAGCGACAATGGCTTGAATGAGGGTAAAACATATTCACATTAGCTTGAAGCGTTTTTAGGCAAATCGAAATTGTGCTTGCTTGGCTTCTTCCCACTGCGTCCGCCTCCGTAGCTAAGTGGTCAGCGAGGCAGACTACCACGCGGAGGACCCGGGTTCGATTTCCAGTACTGCCAGGGACTTCTTCTTTGTTGGGAATGGTATGGGGTGCACTCAGCCTCGTGAGGACAACTGAGGGGCTACTTCATCGATTAGTAGCTGTTCTAATGTCCTGAAAACCGACAACGACCGGGAGAGCGGTGTGCTGACCAAATGCCCCTCCATACCGCATCCAATAACGCCATTGGCAGAGGAGGACACTGGGCCCAGAACACGGAACTTTACCTTTACCTTCCCACTGTATTATTGTTCCGTCCTCGTCAGTGACTACGGTACAAAATATCATAGCCTCTAGAAATATCTCATTAACACCCTGTGTTTGGCGCTGAACATGCCACGGCGAAGTGCAACTGGGCCAAGCGGATTTTCTTCTCTGAACTGAAGTAGTTCTGTGTAAGTTGTAGTGTATCAGCAAGATGAAAACAGAGACAAGATAAAGTTCTCCATTTACATAATCAACCTGTGAATCTAAACCGTCAGTTTGTAGGCTGCTGTTGTCTTTCAAAACAGAAACACCTGCTATAAGCTATGGTGGTAGTACAAGACAAAGGAGCGGCGCGTCGGCGCTGCGTGGACGTATGCAGATGGCGGCAGGTTTCCTTAGCGGTTGGTCCTGCTGGAGGCCGCGTGTGGGATCCGGCTGGAGCCGCCCTGCTGGACTCCAGCCAGCCGAGCCTCAAGGCCCTCCAACATCCAGCAGTCTGCAAGAAACAGAGCGGACCTAGGCGCAGTCGATTACTTCTCACCACTGGGTATGAGGAGAAAATTTCTGAGCTGGATGTTTTACTGTACCAGTACCGCTTAACTCCGCCCTTCACCGGCTGGGAAGACTTTTCGTTTATGTCTGCAGGCACTGACTTCCATTACTTCTGCAACATAGTGATTTGCATTCTTCTTTTCTTTTCTAAATCAGTCCGGGTTGGGCTGACTCATAACAATTATATGAGGTTGAAACTGCAATCGACAAAAGGAAAGTCAAAATATTAAATTCACCATTTTAAGTGCATTCACACGCGAGTATCTTTCTATCGTACCAATGTTCGACTGCCACATGCACTCACAAATGACTGATATTGAAATAAATGTTCGCAGTAATCAAAATTTAGTCTACTACTAGCGAACATTCCCTTTAGATCTTACACTTAATATACTGCAGAATCATTACCTTTCGTAGCTCATTTCTGAAGGCAGCGCTGATAAAATACAGGGATGAAAGGTTATTTGCAACTTTTACGGACAAGATCGTAGAACATGTTCTAATATCGAACGTTGTGCTATTCCTGGAGGAAAAGTAGTGTTTATTAAACAAGCATCTCGGATTCAGGAAGGAACGCTACTGATAAACACAGGTCGCTTTATCTACACAAGTAAAACAGTAGATGTAACTCAACAGGAAGTTTCCGTCATTCTAGATTTTCAAAAGCCGTTTGACACTGTACCACAATGTCCACTATATTTTTACCTGATTGTTCACAATATGTGCTTTGCTTGTTTCTGTAGCTCCTTCAATAAGGACGACAGCTCCATTTTTTTTCGGAACAATGATATTTGGTCCATTTTGTTAGCTTAACCTGTATTTTTGTACGGTCAGGACACACAGATATATATATATATATATATATATATATATATATATATATATATATATATATATATATATAATGTGTGTGTGTGCTGACTGTGTGTGTGTTCTAGTGGTTGGTTTGTTTTTGTAGTACAGCCCGTCAGTGTTTCCTTGTTTGATGTAATATGTTGACTATTTGATTGTCTATGTTGAGATACAGTCAGTAGCGATGTAGGCAGTCATTTCCGATACGCCATTGCATCCCCAGCTATTGTCGCTTTAGAGGGATCGATTTTGCACACAACTTTAATTTCTTGTCGGGAGTATGTCGCATTCAATTGCTGAATTTCTGCATGTAAGTTACATTTCGATATTCAGACATCTGACAATTCTTTGCACAGCTTGTTACAAATTTTCTTGCGACGGTTTTTAAATCCATCGCTACATAGTTACAATTGGTTCGATCTCATGAACTTCGATACGAGTGGCCAGGTCCATAACTGTAGTCTGCTTCTTAATTATATTTTGATTTGACTTTACATCAGATTTTAGTCGTCTCACTTGCTTTTTCCGTGTTATACAAAGGATTTTATATTTACTATAGCCTAGCCCCTTTCAGCTGTTATCTGAAAAATATTTGACGTTATATTGGAGTTCATTTAAGAGTTGCCTTGAAGATGCATAGTTTCAAGTCGTCTACGTAGAATATGAATATAGTGAGCACCGTATTGATCTTTCACCTGTGGCGGTGTTTTAAGTATAGAGTTGACAAGGATCATAGCAGAATTGAAACAAAGGTGAGCGTGTGCGAAACGTGTAGATTGAAGATGGTCGCACACAGTGAAGAAAATGTAGCATTCCACGCAACGTGACTGCGTGCATCCTGTGAACGTGTTGCTAATGGATAATGTCTGACGTGTCATCCATCGAACATGTCTGGAATACTGGCATTTGGCAACTTGTTTGATATAATATTCCAACAAACATTATTGAGCCTTTGTGGACTTGCATATAAACAGCGTGGCGGGAGGGTTCCCAGGAACGTATTCAGGCCGTCTTTGATTCCATGGCACTGTTTATAAGGCCATAACACCGTACTCCATACTGAACAAAGAAGAGTTCCAGATCATGTAAAATTCTGTAATCGCAATCATTTGTGTTTTGTTATGTACCTAATGTCTGATATAAATTTTAGGTCTCTCACATGTATCCGTCATGGTGTTGGAATTTTTACAGACAGTAGTAGTGTATAGCTGTAACCGACAAACGTGTATAAAACCAAGCGAGTACGGAATAAATCAGTTTCCGTTTTCTTAACTTACTCGCGATGCAGCGCTTACACAAAGTCCAAGGTTGTGCCAATGCTGTAAATACTTCAATTTCTTTTTATTTTTTCCCATGTTGCATACAAATGTCGTCATTTATTAAGTTACAGAAATTAGTATCCTTTTTATTTTCCTTTATTGCATACAAATGTCGTCATTTCTTAAAGTTACAGAAATTAGTACCTTTATAACATATTAATTTATCAAAATCCATGATCAGCTTTGCAGCCATCATCAGATTAATCTCGTTGGACCTTATGATGGCTGCACAGCCGAAACCGGTCATGAATTTTAATGAGCTAATATGAGACCAAGATATTGATTTCTATGATTTAGTCCTTTAGAGAGATCACCAGTCTCCTCCGCAGGTCCAAGCAGCCCCATTTCGTCGTCACTCCTATTCAACACTTTGTTTATGGTGGGTAAAATATATACAGGGTGCCCATAAAGTCCGTCTACCATTTCAAAAAATTGTAAGTTGGAAACTACACTCCTGGAAATGGAAAAAAGAACACATTGACACCGGTGTGTCAGACCCACCATACTTGCTCCGGACACTGCGAGAGGGCTGTACAAGCAATGATCACACGCACGGCACAGCCGACACACCAGGAACCGCGGTGTTGGCCGTCGAATGGCGCTAGCTGCGCAGCATTTGTGCACCGCCGCCGTCAGTGTCAGCCAGTTTGCCGTGGCATACGGAGCTCCATCGCAGTCTTTAACACTGGTAGCATGCCGCGACAGCGTGGACGTGAACCGTATGTGCAGTTGACGGACTTTGAGCGAGGGCGTATAGTGGGCTTGCGGGAGGCCGGGTGGACGTACCGCCGAATTGCTCAACACGTGGGGCGTGAGGTCTCCACAGTACATCGATGTTGTCGCCAGTGGTCGGCGGAAGGTGCACGTGCCCGTCGACCTGGGACCGGACCGCAGCGACGCACGGATGCACGCCAAGACCGTAGGATCCTACGCAGTGCCGTAGGGGACCGCACCGCCACTTCCCAGCAAATTAGGGACACTGTTGCTCCTGGGGTATCGGCGAGGACCATTCGCAACCGTCTCCATGAAGCTGGGCTACGGTCCCGCACACCGTTAGGCCGTCTTCCGCTCACGCCCCAACATCGTGCAGCCCGCCTCCAGTGGTGTCGCGACAGGCGTGAATGGAGGGACGAATGGAGACGTGTCGTCTTCAGCGATGAGAGTCGCTTCTGCCTTGGTGCCAATGATGGTCGTATGCGTGTTTGGCGCCGTGCAGGTGAGCGCCACAATCAGGACTGCATACGACCGAGGCACACAGGGCCAACACCCGGCATCATGGTGTGGGGAGCGATCTCCTACACTGGCCGTACACCACTGGTGATCGTCGAGGGGACACTGAATAGTGCACGGTACATCCAAACCGTCATCGAACCCATCGTTCTACCATTCCTAGACCGGCAAGGGAACTTGCTGTTCCAACAGGACAATGCACGTCCGCATGTATCCCGTGCCACCCAACGTGCTCTAGAAGGTGTAAGTCAACTACCCTGGCCAGCAAGATCTCCGGATCCGTCCCCCATTGAGCATGTTTGGGACTGGATGAAGCGTCGTCTCACGCGGTCTGCACGTCCAGCACGAACGCTGGTCCAACTGAGGCGCCAGGTGGAAATGGCATGGCAAGCCGTTCCACAGGACTACATCCAGCATCTCTACGATCGTCTCCATGGGAGAATAGCAGCCTGCATTGCTGCGAAAGGTGGATATACACTGTACTAGTGCCGACATTGTGCATGCTCTGTTGCCTGTGTCTATGTGCCTGTGGTTCTGTCAGTGTGATCATGTGATGTATCTGACCCCAGTAATGTGTCAATAAAGTTTCCCCTTCCTGGGACAATGAATTCACGGTGTTCTTATTTCAATTTCCAGGAGTGTATTACAGATGGGGCATCCTAGATTTTTTTCTGTAATGGCAGAATTTCAGTGTGTGCCTCATTAATCGCTCGTAGAACATCAAGGCGATGTTCGAGCTCTGCCCATGTACGGAACAGCGTTGCAGCATCAACAGTTCCGATTGCTTCATTCATTCGCGGACGAAGGATAGCAATGTCATTCACTGACGCTGTGTACACGCGATCCTTGACGTAATCCTCTCAGAAAGGTCTAATGGTGTGACACAAAGATAGCGATGGGGCTACGCGTTAGGACCATTACGACCCATCAAATGGCTCTGAGCACAATGGGACTCAACTGCTGAGGTCATTAGTCCCCTAGAGCTTAGAACTAGTTAAACCTAACTAACCTAAGGACATCACAAACATCCATGCCCGAGGCAGGATTCGAACCTGCGACCGTAGCGGTCTTGCGGTTCCAGACTGCAGCGCCTTTAACCGCACGGCCACTTCGGCCGGCTTATTACGACCCATCCACCTCTGAGGAAATCTGCCATTCAGCACATCCTGCTCCTTGTCCAAACTCCAAAGTCGGAATGCACCATCATGTTGAAAGACGATGGACGGCTTGAGACACAGGGGGGCATCCATTTCGAGGAAGGCCTTTGACACTGCCTGTCTCTTTAAAGTAAAGTTTTTGAAACACATCATTATGCTTCTTTTTGCAGGTGGTCCCCCCATCCCCACCCCTACCCCCACCCCTCACCCCCCTAAAGCGTCAATAATTCCGCAGTACAAGTGTCACAGATTTGGATTCTGCATACCAAAACACACATTGCGCCTTCTCCTGGGGTGTCGCCACTTTTATGCACTCCAAACAAAATCTACAATAAAGTACAAAGAAAAAAATGGATGCTTGCTAAACTTGTTACAACAAACCACGATTCCCTCTCACTAATACTTTCCAAGCTGAGTTTTTTTAAATGATGGTTGGACTTTATCGACACCCTGTACTTCGTTTCCTACCGAATGGTATAAATACATTTGACAGGCACGATCTTCACTCTTTTCTGAGGAAAAGACACTCTCCTGTGCTCGAGGTAGCTAACGAACGCCCATGTGGTGGCGCTCGACTTCGAGATAGCCAATTCGAATACTTGTGAAGGAATACATTTTCACCGACAGTATTTGACCGTTGAGGGCAGGAAAGTTAGTGATGCGAACTTCCTGACCACCTGTCTTTGTGCCAATGGCCTAGATTAAATTCCAAATCTCTCCGCTGAGGCTCATAAAGTGAGGTCATGTGACACTTGATGGTGATTTGCCCGAGTGTGTGAGGATGAGAGGGCGGGGGGACCACTTCGCCGGTCCCCTTGCTGCAATTCGATGGCAGTAGGCTATGTGCCGGCACCAGGTTTCACCTTCCTCTCCTCTCATCAACACACAACACAAACATCACTTTATACAATCGCTCATTACAGTCACTTACACTCTTTGTTTATGAAAGATATTATTAAGTGCGGATTGGAGCGAAATGTTCGTGACGGATATCTTAAGAAAAACTTATATCTAATCCAGCACATATAGACAAGAACAAAACGGGACTGTACTTACTTTTATAAACCAAAGGCCGTCTGACACTAAGAAGATCACGACGATTTACATGCTGATACGTGACGTACTCGTACACATTTTGAAAAGGTCCTGCATATCAGGAAACTGTAGCTGCTGGTTTACCACAGATGTGCAACTTGTGATTCACGACATCGTCATTGTCATGAGCGTCCACACTCCAATTTTCCTCTAATGAGTAGATTATGTGAGCATTTTAAATTTTTAAATTCGGTCACTATTTGTGTGAAATATCGAAAATCAAAATTTTATTGCTCCTGGAAGCCGTTAGGTGGGCAACCTGTAAGTGTGGCCCGGTCCCGGGATAGTCGTTTGCTAATATAGATTTGCTGTGCCGCGATCCCAGATCAGGTACGCAGGTACTTGTTCTCGGAACAGTATGTCAGGATCTATGGTGCAAACTTTATCGGAGTAGCTTGATCAGAAATCTGACTCGGTACAAAATTACCTGTTTTATTACGGCCCTTGTTTACTAGGCTGTGCTTTACAACAAGAGATATTCCAAATACAATCCAAGCACTAATTTAGTTTTATTGTGCCGCGTAGTCTGATGACATACGAACTCTTCAGCTTTTCGGAACTAAAATCACCTGTACAATACGGTATTCAGAAATTCTGATTATAAACCTTCAATACCGGGTCAGTGCCAGCGGCAGGAATTATTCGTGAAATTCTAAGCAAAAATAACTGTTACTTAATCCATGAAGTGGCGTTGCATTCTAAACAGACTAAGAAGCGGGCCACGCCAAAAGACAAGTCTGGGAAGCGAGACGACTGTTGCTCACTATGGCTTTGTCTAACCAGCGATGCTGAGGAAGAGGCTGTGTGAATGGATAATGACTTTTCATCTGTTCAGCTGTCTTGGGCGTGGAACGACAACTATGTTTTCACAAGTGACTGTTGTTCTTCAGAAGCCCCCTGTGTACAACCAAGAGAAAGGAAACAGGCAGGTCCAGAACGGGGCAGTGGACAAAGAGGACAGTACTTCCTGTGAGTCAGGCGCCAAGGACGCGTGGGAAGACTGCGGGTGTAACGAACATTCTAGCAGGCACGAGGGGATAACACAGATCAACAATATTCTTACTTTAAGAATATGGCGGAATGGCGCCTAAATTTAAAGAAAAATTCTCTGAAGACTGACTGTTTTTAAGAAGAAATGAACGTCAGTGTTTAGAGTCTCGTCGAATTCGTATTTATTAGAAACGGAGCCCTGTATAAACTAAACGAGTATGTGGGAAGGAATCCGCAGTGCCTTTTTTTAAAAAAAATAATCCCGGCATTGGCCTTAGGGGATTTAGAGAAATTACAGGAAACGTGAAAGAAACTATGCGAACAAAGATTTCATGCCCGCTCCTTCCGGATACACGGTACTCTCGTAATTACTTGGCTGCCTGTTTTCGTTCAGCCCTCTATTCAAGCAATCGGTATAGCAAACACGAGGAAATTACTGAAGGAGATAATGAATGTTGCTACGTTGATATCAAATTCAGGCATTCCGCTGAATGGTCTTCTCCTGTTCTCCCTGAATTGCTTCAGTATTAGACTAATCATCTCCTTGAAGAAAGTGGCGACGAAGTATAATTTTTCCCTTCCAAGAGGGAATGTTTTTACTCGCGTAATTTCTGGACCAGGTTGAGCTTAATTCAGAGCCACTTCATAACTACTGTTGTAATGATAAGTTATTCTTACGATTATAGATAGTTCGTCAAAAACATATGTCAATCTTTTTTTTCGACGATTGCCCAAACCCAGGAAGTTACATCAAATGACAACCAGGATCCTTTTTTTTCTTACTACAGTTCGTTTCCCAATTGGATGATAGACAGTATGTTGTAAGCGGGTGCTCCAAATTACTGGTCACTTTGTTGCTTAACTATTCTTGGCACAGATTTGAGTTCGAACTACACATGCACGATTCAACCGTTCGAGGCGCAAAACATTCTTGAAATACAAAATTTTCGTCATCTCAGAAAACGTCCCACTAAATGGATCGTCAGTGCTTGAATGCCATGTATAATTTAGTCCCCAGTAGTTTCGGAGTGCGCTCGTTCTATGATTTGTGAATGCGGTCTTGATTGAACTGTGCTAGACTGTATGTACCGGGTGATTTGAAACCCCTTTTTTACGCAAACTCACGGCCTGGGAGGCCCTCAAGGCAGCTTTGTTGAAAGATGCACTCAGCGTGAATTCTCGGATAGCATACTGCGGCACATCCAAGAGCGAAATACATGGTACCTTGTTTGCTTATCACAGTTGAGCACCTTTTTCAAGCAAACAGACCACAATGACAATGAAGTGACCGACATTTCGTCTGCTAATTTTACGGTTTATATTTAACCTATTTAGTTGAATCGTTCAAATCACATATCACACCGCTACGGCTCTCTTCTGTTCAGTTCGTCGGTGAATCTGGGAAACACACTATAGAATGTTGTGCTGATACAGAACAGATGCTGTAACTGCACTCATCATAAATCATTATTTTAGAATTTGTAACAGTTAAGTTTAGTGTGTTACAGATCCCACCGATCAATTGTAAGTCCATATACAAGAATTACAAATTTCTCTTTACTGAAATCAGAATTATGTGTTAACACGCCCAAACCGTTTCTAAGACTATTCCCTAAATTTCAGTTTCTTGTAGCGTTTAGTTTGCTCAACGTGTTTTTTTTATGCATCCGTTGTGAATATATTAATACAGTTACAGTGACTTCTAACGGGGCTCAACTTCCTTCTATTTACTGAAATCTCAGAATCAATAAGTCAGTTAGATAAATAGCAGTAACTTCAGTATGTATTGTCATTATACCGAGCAGCGGTGTACAATGACGTTAATGACGGTATCAATAGGAAATTCTTCTTCTATTGCTACTCTCAACGTACGTAATCCAGAGAAGAGAACTTTTAACACCCCTCCTCCCCTCCAATATGTAGACCAAGTTCAGAGTGTGTCACAGCAAGATGATTTTTTGTGCCAGTCACGTGAAATTTGAAGAATTATCCGTTATTAACAACAAAAGTGCTGCGATACAACTACACTTATATTTATAATACTTTTTCGTCACGTAATTCCATATTATGTGCCACTTAACAACTGCTTAAGAGCAAAACAACTTTTCTACGAATATTTACTAGGAGAACGCTACAAAGAGTTGTTCTGACATTAGGAAAAGCGTGCCAGGCCAAGGCAACTGTCAGCGAAGGTTCACACAAGCCAACTAGAATAGAAGTGTCACTGGCGCGCAGCGTCAATTGTTGTTGTTGTTGTTGTGGTCTTCAGTCCTCAGACTGGTTTGATGCAGCTCTCCATGCTACTCTATCCTGTGCAAGCTGCTTCATCTCCCAGTACCTACTACAACCTACATCCTTCTGAATCTGCTTAGTGTATTCATCTCTTGGTCTCCCTCTACGATTTTTTCCCTCCACGCTGCCCTCCAATACCAAACTGGTGATACCTTGATGCCTCAGAACATGTCCTACCAGCCGATCCCTTCTTCCAGTCAAGTTGTACCACAAACTCCTCCCCAATTCTATTCAATACTCCATTATTAGTTATGTGATCTACCCATCTAATCTTCAGCATTATTCTGTAGCACCACATTTCGAAAGCTTCTATTCTCTTCTTGTCCAAACTATTTATCGTCCAAGTTTCACTTCCATACATTGCTACACTCCATAAAAATACTTTCAGAAACGACTTACTGACACTTAAATCTACGTCAGTTACCATCCGTATATTCCTTCACTGTTGACACAGCAGAAGGTCCTTCTTACATTGTTGATACACATTCATGTACTCCCCTCAGCAATGTTACTATTATGGAATTAAGTTACGTATCTTACAAATTTTGAGTAGCGACACACCTCCAAGGAGCGTTCCAAACAAGGAACTATGGGATTAAAGTGAGAAGATGGAGTTGGTTCTTCCTTACGCTGAGTTGCTTCCTGTTGAATATGATCGGCCACGAGATGAGTTAGTCGCAGTATAGCGCTGTCGTCTTGGAGAATGTTTCATCGGTGTTAGCATCCTGTTCCAGTCGCGAATGGTTAACGGTAAGAATGAGTGCCGGTTAGCCTCCGTGTAAGTTCGAATCCTTCTAATATTTCCTTCGTCTGTTCGCGTGAGATACGTACGAGGAAACAATGTATTGGTGGACTCTTCTAGGAATGTACGCTCTCGGAATTTAAACAGTAAACCGCAGCGTGATGCAGAACGCCTGTTTTGCAGTGTCTGCCACTGCAGTTGGCTGAGCATCTCCGTGACGCTTTCGCGCTTACTAAACGCACATGTGACGAAGTGCACTGCTCCTCTTAGGATATACTCTAATTTCTCTACCAGTCCTATCTGGTACGGACCCCAGACTGACGAGGAATATTCACTTATTGGTGGAAAGAGAGTCTTATAAGCTACCTCCTTTGTGGGTGGGCTACACTACCCGTGTGTCCTTCCAATAAATCTCAGCCTTATTTGCAATTAGTTTTATGCGGTTGCTCCAAGCATACTACTAGATATTTAATGGGTGTGACGGCTTCCATCGATTGTTCTGTAGTCGTTAATAGTACAACAATGGGTCTTCCTGCCTTTTTACACGTAATGCGTTACATGTGTTTAGCTCGAGGCTCAATTGATAATCCCTGCTCCAAGCGTCGCTCCTCTGCAAGTCTTCCTGCATTTCCCTACAATTTTATATTTTGCGACTTCTACGTGGGCGATAACTCTGAACAGGATAGAAATGTTACGTCCATTTATTCACGCAAAGTGGTATTTACGAAGCTACCGCGACTCTTCTGTTTGCTACAAATTGGCTGACGCAAGAATTCCCATTTAAAAGTAAAATGATCAAATTATAAAAATTGCATGGGGTTGCTTTGTCTAAAAGAACACGTTGGTCCTAAAATACTTACTCGAAAAGTTGCATTAGTGAACCAGTCGGAAGAGGGTTGTAACTTTGGAAACACTGTACTTGCTCCGTGCTTTGCTGGCAGCGCTCCTTGCGAATGTCGTCAAGCAGTTGTGGCATGATTTTCCTTGCAATTATCCGCCGCACGCAAACCGGGAAGTCACCCACGCAACTGCACGTTCTGACATCTGCGCTCGGCTACTTGTTCTGTCAACAGGCATTTTCCAAAATCGTTACTACAAACAAAACACTTAGACGTTACTTATTGATTACGCCCTTGACTAGACAAAAAGTGGAACAGAAATTTTCGTTGGTGGTGTAATGGTAAAGCAGGCGAGTGGGAAACGAAAGGTCGTGGGATAGACTCTTTAGAATTTTCTTTCTGCCTTCACCTCTGAACGATGTGAAGATTTGTCAGGAACGACACCTGTTTCGGATTCCACATTAAACTGTAGGTCCCTTTTCCCGGCAGGGTTACTGGGACATGTTACAGACGCAAGTCACCGAACTAGCGTCCAATTGAAAGACTTGTGTTGCGACCAGACGAAACCACTTTCGTCCGGCCATAACTGTGGGTTCTTTGATCGTTCTGGGAGAAGGCTCACCAAGCTAGACCACATAAAATATTAGCTCACTTTCTTACATAAATGAGTAGAAGATTTTCGTAACTTTGCCACAGGAGTAGTGGGTAATCTACAGCTGTCACTGACTATGAAAGCACAACTTGCTGTACAGATTAACAAACTATTTTCTCGCAGTACCAAATGCAAAATTTACGAAAGTACATTTCATGAGAAACTTTAACTGTCACTGACATACACTATGATGTTGACTGCTGTTGCCAAGGTCTCGAACTAGGCTGAGCTCTTGCGTGCTCAATACTATATTGACCTCTGATGCGAGGGTATTGTGTGCCGAGAGGGAAGCGTGGTCTTCAAGAGCACCTTCCAAACGTCGTTGGGGATTGCAGCGTGCCCTCACTAATGACTTTGCTATCGATTCGCGTTGCCGACTTTGGTATGGCACCGCGATCTCAGGACGACACCACACTTGAGCCACACGAAATTATTATTATCTGCATATTATCTTTTATTTGTGCAGGCGACATTTTGGTACACATCTAACCATCGCCCTATTTTCCAATCCATGGCTGTCAAAACTATAAATTGTAGGGAATCCTAAGCTGAGTATTTTTAGATGGGGAATCCGTGATCAAAAACCCATATTTCGGTTAGTTCGAGGTCTTGAAAGAGTAGTGCACGTTTGGTCCATGTTTGTAAACTTCTTACATATGTTTCACACCAAACAAACTGCTTGTTACAATACGGAGAGTGCTGATAGAGCAACAGTTACACTCCTATCACATAAAAATGGGGTCAAATGATTTTACAGGATGTTTCAAAGTCTTTGCAAGAAACATCTAAGAGTGATAGATCTCGCCATGGGGAACAACTTTTGTTAGAGACAAAATCTTCACTGATGCTTCCGATGGACCAAAGGTATCCGTTAGTATTCCCCGGTCCTGGGGTAACGAGATTTCACCGAAGTAGCAGGGTCTACTAACCAGGTATGCAGCATACTACCTACCCCAGTAAACTGATAGAGTGATTTTCAACAAGAAAATCATAAGAATGAGTACCTCTAAGCATAGAAAGATATTTTAGAAGCGAATAAGGAACTTCAATTTTTCTCAGTCTATCACCTTTCACACGGAGAAAATGATTGGATGATAGACAACACATACTGCATATGAACGCCACGAGCTGCCACCGTTCAAGGGCATAACCAATCTTGACACCTAGCGTCGCTGGGAAGCATCAGCGGACTTAAGCATCTAACAGAAGCTGTTCCCCCCCGACGTGATGTATCAACCCTAGACGTTTCTCGCAAAGAGCTTGAAACACCTGTCTATATATTAACGGCGACTATGCCTCGGCGCCATTCACACAAGCTGGCTTTTCCAGGTATATTTTCCTCCTGCCTCTCCCCTTTCCCTAGCACAGCTCCATCTCCCTTCGCATTTTCAATCATGCAGATGTCTGTTACATGCACGTGACGTTAGCACATTACAGTGTTGCTGTTCTGCATGTGTCAGCATTACCGTGATAACAATATACTCAATGTTCGTGTTAATTTCCATCAATTTTCTGGTTTCTTTCCAATTTATGGGAACTAATGTGCAAGTGCCTCTACAGTATGCTTCTCGGTACTAGTTCCGTATAGATTAATGTCTTGTCTTAAGTTCTTTTTGTTTATCAGGAGCACTGCAATCATAATTTACATGTACCTGATGTGGTATTGTTACATTGTTCATGCGTATCCTGTTTGACAGTTAAACGCAGAGATTTCCTAGTGCAGTACGTATTCGTGCGAGATCGATTTCGTTTCCTTTTAAGACAGTCTACTAACATTCCGTTAGTAACCATCCCACCTACCAGAGGCAGGCCAATTACATATCTGTCTTAGCAAAAATATTTCTGGAGAATACTGTCTACGCGTATTAATATAACCTTATTCATTTCATTAATATTGACGGAGGTTTTGTTCCTGTGCTCTCCTTTGTTGCTGCCTAAAAATAAAATTTGAAAACTGGAAAATACTGTGTGACTAATGTAAATTGTTCTGATTATCATTAGCTGCAAAATTTGATACCAGAAACTATTCGATAAATTAAGAGTTTCTGTTATAACTGCAAAATTTCAGTTCAGAAATAATGATGGTCAGATGACGTTAGTAACCCCTCCCCCCCCCCCCACCGCCACCCCCCCCCCTACCGCCACCCCCCAAAAAAAGCTTTTTGTATATCGTTGTCATCGTTTGACTTTGATTAATTTATAAAATGCAAAAATTTTTTTCCATGCTTTTTGGTGAATACATCCTTCTATTTCTCAAAACTCTGTAACTAGACTATCTTCAAGTGAGATTTTTCAGGTCGCTTCCTTCCATTGAGACAAAATATTGCAGAGAACAGTAGAGCACCGTATTTCCCAAAACTCTGAAGTCGCTTGTCTGTCCGATAAGCTGTGAAACGACTGTGGCCTTATCCTTAGCAACTAATCATACGCAAAAGTCCTTAAAGTCTTTTCTTCTCCTTTCTCTTCTAAAACTTGTAACACCTTTGTTCGAAGTATACTCTCACTCTTATATGTGTGAGGAAATATATACGTCAAGTTGATTCTGTTCTTATGTAGAGTTTATAGCACTGTCGTATTAGACTGTAGAGTTTTAACAGTAACATAAGGTTCACGTCAGTAATCATGGTCCTTGCAGTTTACTTGTAGAGTAATTGTTTACATTGTTTAAAATCGTTCTGAGGCATAATTACGGTTAAATGGACAGTTTCTCACATGTGTTTTGGTAGTAGGTAGTGGTGACTACCCCAAGGAATTTTCACTGTATGGGGGAATAAAAAGTGAAAATCAATGTAAACTACAACAAAAATATATCTTATTGTGAACAAGCCATACGATGATGAACATGATGGTTCGAAACCAGTGACGGCGCTATTTATGTGAATAAACAGTATTATAAAAAGTTGCTGATTGATACCTTCTCTGCAAGAATCAACATGTATTACTTCTAGAATTCCATTATATCTACTTTTCCAAGCCTATTTTTCTATACAAGTACAGGCTGACGATGGATCTAATTTCTCCAACTATAACTGCAACATTCGGAGAATCTCTTCATGCTTATGCAAGTCAATTTGCAGCATATTTCAGTTTTAGCAAAATCTAATATGCCAGGATTATTTATTTCTGTTTGTATAGATCGACTAGTCGCTTCTGAAGCAAGAGCATGAGATTCCAGGTCCTTGGCATTTTTAATCAATTTCGAACGACTCTGAATCGTTTCATTAACAAAGATATGAATAATTCTACGACAAAAAAAGTTTTCAATGTATACTAAAAAATGTCGTCCTCGATAAGCATCGTTTCAGTTAGACATTAAAAAACACCTAACTGTACCTTCTCTTGTTTATGATTATACTCGTAAACGCTTCCAGAGTTCTGATTGCGTCACCCCACAAGACCATTAATCGTCTTCTACAAAACAGTTAACATCAGGTTATTACGAGATGTAATAACTTGCAGTTTCTGTTGTCAGGGGCTACTGGATGTGGGACTTCACACTATCTTGCGTCTGAATCTAGTCTAGTAACACGTCCGTCATGGAAACGTTAATTATTTCACACTGAAAGTCTGAATAGATCTCTGTTTATTTTAAAAAGAAGCAAAACTACAATGTCCCTTTGGGAAGTATTTAACGAAATCGTCTCTCGCAGTATCATTGGACAATGTCATATAATGAAGTTTCCTGGATATTGGCGTATAACTTTCAAATGATGCATTAACTCACATACAGTAAGGAAAGAAAACCAGGAAAGTTTCTGCCGGTTGCTTTTCAGTTGAAGGGAAATAGTAGGTACGCATGAAGAACTTAGGGGATTTTACCGGTAGACATGTTATTTATGCATACCTGGTAATGCTTCATCATTGCATTAAAAATAGTGTAAATAAACGACGATTACTAATATTTCATAAACGAAAATTTGAACCTCATGTTATTGGCTGTACGAGAAACGAGCAGCAAACTTGTTGAGAACCGTAAAGGTTCTGTAACAGAATGTAGGCTATGTGGAAATGACAAGGTGCGTTACATAAAAGTCACCGTTTGAGCAAATATTATTATTATTATTTCTTTCCTTTCTCGAACGCTATGTCTGCTTAAAAATGGAAAGTGACGGGGACCTTGATCAAGCGTGACTTCCTTTTAACTGTACGGTATATGTTACATTGCATTTAGGAACTTTCGGATAATTGAACATGTATCAATAATTACAGATTTCTGTAGTTGTATATATTCGTTTGGATGTAGCTGTATTGTGTTGATGTACTGGTGGATATTGTGTGGTATGACTCCTGTAGTTGATAGTATAATTGGTATAATGTCAACTTTATCCTGATGCCACATGTCCTTGACTTCCTCAGCCAGTTGGATGTATTTTTCAATTTTTTCTCCTGTTTTCTTCTGTATATTTGTTGTATTGGGTATGGATATTTCGATTAGTTGTGTTAATTTCTTCTTTTTATTGGTGAGTATGATGTCAGGATTGTTATGTGGTGGTGTTTTATCTGTTATAATGGTTCTGTTCCAGTATAATTTGTATTCATCATTCTCCAGTACATTTTGTGGTGCATACTTGTATGTGGGAACGTGTTATTTTATTAGTTTATGTTGTATGGAAATTTGTTGATATATTATTTTTGCTACATTGTCATGTCTTCTGGGGTATTCTGTATTTGCTAGTATTGTACATCCGCTTGTGATGTGATCTACTGTTTCTATTTGTTGTTTGCAAAGTCTGCATTTATCTGTTGTGGTATTGGGATCTTTAATAATATGCTTGCTGTAATATCTGGTGTTTATTGTTTGATCCTGTATTGCAAATAATGAATCCTTCTGTCTCACTGTATATATTGCCTTTTCTTAGCCATGTGTTGGATGCGTCTTGATCGATGTGTGGCTGTGTTAGACGATACGGGTGCTTGCCATGTAGTGTTTTCTTTTTCCAATTTACTTTCTTCGGATCTGTTGATGTTATGTGATCTAAAGGGTTGCAAAAGTGGTTATGAAATTGCAATGGTGTAGCCGATGTATTTATATGAGTGACTTCTTTGTGTATTTTGGTAGTTCCTGCTCGTTCTAGAAAGAATTTTCTTAAATTGTCTACCTGTCCATAATGTAGGTTTTTTATGTAGATAAATCCCCTTCCTTTTCTGCTTAATGTGAATCTTTCTGTTGCTGAACGTATGTGATGTAGTCTATATTTGTGGCATTGTGATCGTGTAAGTGTATTGAGTGCTTCTAGGTCTGTGTTACTCCATTTCACTACTCCAAATGAGTAGGTCAATATTGGTATAGCATAGGTATTTATTATTATTATTATTATTTATCAGAGGACTGCTCGAAACTTGTTATTTACTTTCGTAGATCTACTATCCGTCGCAATTAGATAAGACTGAATGTAAATTCAGGAGAAGTAGCAGTAGAATGGAGGGAAGAATAAGCATAAAATAAAGATGAGGGCGCGCATCACTACATGTGCGGCCGGATTTCCAGTCCAGTTCCTGCCGCCTCCCTCCTACAATATTAAGGCTTGACAGCACATCCGACAAAGTAAGTCATGTGGAACTGCCCAGGACACCTGCAAAGTGAATAGTCCCTTGATCTTGCAAACCTCTCAAATGTCGTCTTCAGTTCAACTTCCGGCACTAGCCACAACGTCCGCTCTCTCCACCCACAACGTAATATGTGTAGAACGATGAAATGAAAAACACGTATTCTAATACTGTATGCAAAGTAGAATTTTCACATAATCAAAAGCTGTGGGAACGCTATTACCGTTTAACGGTTCGCTGCAACCCTTTCGGTATGAAACTTTCCCAGCAACGACTGGATAAATTATTCAACTATGCAACACCAATGATTACTGACTACTCGCAGTTGCACAGAAAGGAAATGCAAGCAGTAAATTTTAAGGAAGTATTTCTAGAAATACCTACTTGCCAACGAAATCCGATTGACAATGGCCGCGGGTGGCTACGCGGTCTAGTAACATTTGGTCTTCGGAAATCTTCCGGGCAGCAGAGGCACTAGCGGAAGTGCCATCCTCGCATTTTAAAGAAGGCAGAGGCGCAGAAAAAGTTATGGCACTGTGCTCGTATTGATCTAACCAAACTGATTTAAGTTGCATTTCATTTACATAAATCATTTCAGGGATGATAGAACGGTTCCTCCAGCAGGTCAGAGCCGATGTTTTCCTCCACCTACAATTCACCCTCACCTAAATAAATCACACCTTGTCAGTCTCCTTTCATATTAAGGCTACATTAAATTCCAACCTTCCTTCAAACTATTTGTCAGTAAACGCACACGAAATAAGCACTGATAAAGTATATGCAGATCCGTATGACAGGCAAACAAAGAAAAACTAAGCAGCAACTTCCTTGAAAACTGACGGCACTGAGAAAAACCTACACAAATTCAAGTTTACCGAAAAGAGTGAGGAAACACAATTCAGTTACCACACTATAACTCGAGACAACAAAATAAAGAAAGGAAAGAAGACCAGGATTTAACGTCCTGTCGACGACGTCATTAAGGACGGAGCTTAAAATCGAATAGCGAAGGGATGGGAAAGGGAACTGGCCATGTTCATTTCAAAGGAACCCTTCCGGCATTTGCTTTAAACGATTTTGAGTCTGGGAGGCGAAAGGGGCTTTGAACCACCACCTTTCCGGACATGAGCCCAGTTTCTTAACGCTGCACCACCTCTCTTGCTTTGATGAAACAACACTAGCAATTAGCTATCCAGGAAATACGTATTAAAATAGTCTTTATAGTCTCTTTGTGTGGCTTAACGTTCCTCTGACAGTGGGATTACTGAAGCTGGGTATCTTTTTCGGATTTCGTAAGAATGTGGCTGTTGGGAGAAGTACAGGTTTATCCATAAGTACCGTGGGGATTTCAGAAGGCAACTGCACGAAAACGACAAGACATACCGAAAAAGACACACATTAGTGGATAGAACATATCTCCAAGTTTCGATTCGTGATATGCGCAGTGGTACTGTTGCAGATCACACCACTAGGGGCAAGCGTGTCAGAACATGGAGATAAATTATCCGCTCCATGTTGTAGCATCGAACGACGCGCCTGCAGATAAGCAACCCAATCAACTGCTTTGCGCCTTCCTGCCACAGCGACGGTAATGACTTGCACACACACACATACACACACACACACACACACACACACACACATTGACGTATTAAAACAGAATTAGAGCTCTCATCATCACGATGACACAAGTAAGGGCATTGTATTGCGTAATATTGTAAAAAACTGTCACCAGTAGACCCAGAATGTAACAGTAGCCTGAACTCCAGTAACAGGTTTTTTTTGTTTTTTTTTTACGGTATGACGCGGTACCATACCCAAAAAACTATTATGTCAACTGGCTCTGGCCCCTGAAGCCTGAATTAGTTTATATTGAGAAGTGAATATTTTCGTTCGTAATTAAATTTCCTTTAGTGTCTGTAAGACGATCACAACAAAATCAAATCGGTTTGATCGAGGGACTGCAAGATGCTACGCTCTTTTTAGAGAAATCTTCAATCATCTCCGATAACCTCGATATGAATCTTCACTCTTCACTTCTAAGGAACCATAGGCGGTGTAGACTGGTCATATCGAGGTATTCTTCCCAGAATTTTAACACCTCACACGCAGGTGCTCTGGGCGTGGTTTCTGTCGATATAGCACTAGCCAAAAGCTCCAACTAATATCAATACAATATTTGTAATACAGCAGTTATATATCTTCACTTTAATACACCAATCGTTTCAATTGTTCAAACTGCTAGATCGATCGCACGTAGAACATTTGACAAGAACGATTCTATCGCACCAGTCTTAAAGAGAAATACGGGGTGATTATAATTAAAGTTAAACTTTCAAACCGCTGTAGAAATAACACCACTCGTCAGAAGACGTCAAATTGCAACGCAATGATTTCAGAGAAGGGGGAAAACGTGTGGCAGAAGAAAAATAAATAATTACAAAATGTAGCAATAGATGGTGCTGCAAGCATCATAATTTAATAGTTGTCGACTACAAATGACAAATGAATCATACAATAATGCCTAAGGTGTACGTTTGACGTTAAACAAACTGTACTACTTCGTGTGCATGGTTGTACAGGTGTGATACTGTTAGTTACGTAAGCCCATCCTCTACGGCAAGGTCATATCACATCGGATGGGAAAAAGTCGGTTTTTAATTGTCCTGAGGCCAAAAAACGCATACAAAGCATCAATCACATCGGTTTTTAATCATCCTGAGGCCAAAAACCGCATAAAAAGCATCAGTCAAAATCAAATCGGATTATTAATTTCCGTGTGACTGGCGCAAAACATGTTCAATATGCTGTCCACAGTTTTCTGCAAAAAGTTGAAATCGAGAAACAGCATGTTCCACAACTGATCGAACTGTTTCCGGGGTCACGTTCAGAATGTGTTGCGCAATGCGTGCCGTCAATACAGTTAAGTTTGCAATCGGAACACTGAACTCAACATCTTTCAGATAGCCCCACAACCAGAAGTCTCGCGGATTAAGATCAGGTGATTGGGACGGCCAGGCTGTAGGGAAATGGCGGGTGATAATTCCAGCATTTCCGGAATGGTGCTGCAGCAGCTGCTTAACTGGATTTGCAATGTGCGGAGGTGCGCCATCTTGCATAAAAATGATACCATCCACGCTGTTGGAGAGCTGGAATGACGTGGTTGCGCAAAAGACACTCACAGCACTTACCAGTGATGGTACAGGTAACAGGACTGGAAGCACCTGTCTCTTCGAAAAACTATGGCTCTATGATAAATGGTGCCGTAAATCCACACCACACAGTGACCTTTTCAGGATGAAGTGCTACTGGTTGATTTGCGTGTGGATTTTCCTTTGCCCATATTCGACAATTCTGTGTATTGACATATCCTGTCTGATTTAAGTGGGCTTCGTCTGTCCACAAAATCTTCCACGGCCAATCATTGTCCACTTCCACGCGAGCAAGAAATTCTAAAGCAAAGTCTCTGTTGCTGGCAGGTCAACACGAAGCAACTCGTGCACATGGGTAATTTTGAATGGACAGCAAAGAAGGGTGTTTCGTAGGATTTTAGGCACCGTGCTCACGGGTATGTCCAATTCTCCGTGCACTACACGTTTGCACACCACCACTCGTCTCCTCCTGCATTGTTGTGGCCACTGCTTCCACTGACGTTGAATCATTTCGCGGAACTTCTGCAGAGCAACGTGTGCACAGCTTTACAAGCAGAGCGCGATCCTGCATTGACACAGTCATGGTGAACGTCGCAGACGTGTACCCGGCGGGTTTATACCAACTTCAATAGGTCATGTTTTCATTTACGTATTCTGACACATACAGCGCCATCTATTGATCAATTTTCACACTATTTTTTTTCTTCTGCCATACGTTTCCACCCTTCTGCGACAATATTCCGTTGCAATTTGACGTCATTCTGACCAGTGGTGTTATTTCTACAGCGTTTTGAATGTAATCACGCTGTATATGACGCTATTTAAGAGAGTTACGGAAATGTTTATTTGCCCACTGCCAGTCAATTTTACATAAACTTTCGCTTTATTTTCTAGTTTTATTTGTTTATTTTATATCTTCGGCGCGTTGAACGCTTGTTACAACAGACTACACAGATACAGGTGCCGCAGTAATTAAAAACACTGGACTCGTAGTCTGGAGGATCAGGGTTGAAATCCACCTCCGGCCATAGCAATGTACCGGGTGATCAAAAAGTCAGTATAAATTTGAAAACTGAATAAATCACGGAATAATGTAGATAGAGAGGTACAAATTGACACATATGCTTGGAATGACATGAGGTTTTATTAGAATCGAAAAAATACAAACGTTCAAAAAATGTCCGACAGATGGCGCTTCATCTGATCAGAATAGCAATAATTAGCATAACAAAGAAAGACAAAGCAAAGACGATGTTCTTTACAGGAAATGCTCAATATGTGCACCATCATTCCTCAACAATAGCTGTAGTCGAGGAATAATGTTGTGAACAGCACTGTAAAGCATGTCCGGAGTTATGGTGAGGCATTGGCGTCGGTGTTGTCTTTCAGCATCCCTAGAGATGCCGGTCGATCACGATACACTTGCAACTTCAGGTAACCCCAAACCCAAAAATCGCACGGACTGAGGTCTGGGGACCTGGGAGGCCAAGCATGACGAAAGTGGCGGCTGAGCATACGATCATCAGCAAACGACGCGCGCAAGAGATCTTTCACGCGTCTAGCAATATGGGGTGGAGCGCCATCCTGCATAAACATCGTACGTTCCAGCAGGTGTTTATCAGCCAGGCTGGGAATGATGCGATTCCGTAACACATTGGCGTACCTCTCACCTGTCCAGTGCCATCTGTCGGACATTTTGTGAACTTTTTTTTTGTTCTAATAAAACCACATGTCATTCCAAGCATGTGTGTCAATTTTTACCTCTGTATCTACGTTATTCCGTGGTTTATTAAGTTTTCAAATTTATACTGACTTTTTGATCACCCTGTATATTTTTCGTAGTTACCACAAATCACATGAGAGAAGTACTATGATGATTCTTTGAACCCCGTTCTATATTCCTTCCCACTTTTGTCCAAAGAAGCTATTGTTCCGTATCTAATAAACTCTACGTCCACAGAACGTTTAACTTTGTCGTTCGTCTTACACCATATTAGACTGTTTTGATTATCAAAACGAATACCAAAGAGACTAAGGCACGATACCGCATTTTATCAGTGATCTATATCGATTTTCACTGTTCACCACCTCCATAACTACCTCCAGTAAAAAGGAAGTCTAGTGAAACAACCCGGTGTCAGTTTTTGGAGCAGCCGTTGCTATGTGATGTGACAACGAATCATCACCTTCGAAGAATTGTGAATAACACAACCAATTACATACAGGTAACGATTCCAAAAAGTAAGACGACTGGAACTGCGTGTCGTTAGGTAGGAAGTTAATGCAGGTGATGCATGATGCATTAGTCGGCGCAGCTGTGAATAAAAAACCAGGGCTGCGAGCAGAGCTGGCTGGCAAGTCGCCGGCGACCTCGCTGCAGAGTGCCGCTCCCAAGGCCGAAGGCCGGCAATCGAAAGCGTGCGACGTGCAACCAAGCAAGCAGTGTGGCCAGTGCAACGTGCCAGGTCGGCTCGCACGTGCCGAGGCGCTGCAGATGTGCGGCGCCTGACGTCGCCGACTGGCGCCGGCTGCCATCCACCAGCGAGAGTGTAACCTACTGGCATTCAGCGCTACAGGCTCCAGTGTGGTAACGCGCAGTCCCTTACTCGCTTCTCAACTAACAGTCTATTGCCATCGTAGCCGTTAAGTCTCGTTAACAGACGAGGAAACTGCCTTTTTCAGTAACCGATGATTTAGCATCTATGCTTTGAATAAATTAACAATCAGCCCCATAATATTATTAACCTTTGTATAAGGTTTCCTTACTGGCCATTCCAGAAAACATGGCCTCTAAAATTCATGTTGTTGTTGTTGTGGTTTTCAGTCCTAAGACTGGTTTGATGCAGCTCTCCATGCTACTCTATCCTGTGCAAGCTTCTTCATATCCCAGTACCTACTGCAGCCTACATCCTTCTGAATCTGCTTAGTGTATTCATCTCTTGGTCCCCCTCTACGATTTTTACCCTCCACGCTACCCTCCAATACGAAATTGGTGGTCCCTCGATGTCTCAGAACATGTCCTACCAACTGATCCCTTCTTATAGTCAAGTTGTGCCACAAGCTCCTCTTCTCCCCAGTTCTACTCAATACCTCCTCATTAGTTATGTGATCTACCCATCTAATCTTCAGCATTCTTCTATAGCACCACATTTCGAAAGCTTCTATTCTGTTCTTGTCTAAACTATTTATCGTCCATGTTTCACTTCCATACATGGCTACTTTCAGGAACGACTTCCTGACATTTAAATCTATACTCGATGTTAACAAATTTTTCTTCTTCAGAAACACTTTCCTAGCCATTGCCAGTCTACATTTTATATCCTCTCTACTTCGACCACCATCAGTTATTTTGCTCCTCAAATAGCAAAACTCCTTTACTACTTTAAGTGTCTCATTTCCTAATCTAATTCCCTCAGCGTCACCCGACTTAATTCGACTACATTCCATTGTGCTCGTTTTGCTTTTGTTGATGTTCATCTTATACCCTCCTTTCAAGACACTGTCCATTCCGTTCAACTACTCTTCCAAGTCCTTTGCTCTGTCTGACAGAATTACAATGTCATCGGCGAACCTCAAAGTTTTTATTTCTTCTCGATGGATTTTAATGCCTACTCCGAACTTTTCTTTTGTTTCCTTAATTGCTTGCTCAATATACAGATTGAATAAAATCGGGGACAGGCTACAACCCCGTCTCCCTCCCTTCCCAGTCACTGCTTCCCTTTCATGCCTTTCGACTCTTATAACTGCCATTTGGTTTCTGTACAAATTGTAAATAGCCTTTCGCTCCCTGTATTTACCCCTGCCACCTTCAGAGTTTGAAAGAGAGCATTCGAATTAACATTGTCAAAAGCTTTCTCTAAGTCTACAAATGCGAGAAAAGTAGGTTTGCCTTTCCTTAATCTTTCTTCTAAGATAAGTCGTAGGGTCAGTATTGCCTCACGTGTTCCAATATTTCTACGGAATCCAAACTGATCTTCCCCGATGTCGGCTTCTCTCAGTTTTTCCATTCGTCTGTAAAGAATTCGCGTTAGTATTTTGCAGCTGTGACTTATTAAACTGATAGTTCGGTAATTTTCACATCTGTCAACACTTGCTTTCTTTGGGATTGGAATTATTATATTCTTCTTGAAGTCTGAGGGTATTTCGCCTGTCTCATACATCTTGCTCACCAGATGGTAGAGTTTTGTCAGGACTGGCTCTCCCAAGGCTGTCAGTAGTTCTAATGGAATGTTGTCTAGGCGCGCAGTCCGGAACCGCGCGACTGCTACGGTCGCAGGTTCGAATCCTGCCTCGGGCATGGATGTGTGTGATGTCGTTAGGTTAGTTAGGTTTAAGTAGTTCTCAGTTCTAGGGGACTGATGACCACAGATGTTAAGTCCCATAGTGCTCAGAGCCATTTGAACCATTTGGAATGTTGTCTACTCCGGGGGCCTTGTTTCGACTCAGGTCTTTCAGTGCTCTGTCAAACTCTTCACGCAGTATCCTATCTCCCATTTCATCTTCATCTACATCCTCTTCCATTTCCATAATACTGTCTTCTAGTACATCGCCCTTGTATAAACCCTCTGTATACTCCCACCTTTCTGCTTTCCCTTCTTTGCTTAGAACTGGGTTTCCATCAAAGCTCTTGATATTCATGCAAGTGGTTTTCCTTTCTCCAAAGGTCTCTTTAATTTTCCTGTAGGCAGTATCTATCTTACCCCTCGTGAGATAAGCCTCTACATCCTTACATTTGTCCTCTACTCATCCCTGCTTAGCCATTTTGCACTGCCTGTCGATATCATTTTTGAGACGTTTGTATTCCTTTTTGCCTGCTTCATTTACTGCATTTTTATATTTTCTCCTTTCATCAATTAAATTCAATATTTCTTCTGTTACCCAAGGTTTTCTACTAGCCCTCGTCTTTTTACCTATTGATCCTCTGCTGCCTTCACTATTTCATCCCTCAAAGCTACCCATTCTTCTACTGTATTTCTTTCCCCCATTCCTGTCAATTGTTCCCTTATGCTGTCCCTGAAACTCTCTACAACCTCTCGTTCTTTCAGTTTATCCAGGTTCCATCTCCTCAAATTCCCGCCTTAAGATATTCGTGCACTTTGTCATCTTCGCTACTGTGAAACACATCTCTTCTACCGCAAGCTCTTTGCTATTCCGAATCACCCACAGAATCCAACAAACAAATGAAGACACATTCCTCTGTTATTTCCCATGAATATAACATGCCGTAAACATCTTTTAGCGTTGTTACTCGTCGGGCTGACAGGAAATGAGGCTGCTGACCCTGTTGCCAAGGCTGCATTTCACCTGCCCCGGCCTGATAGCTCTTCCGTTCCTTCGGATAATCTCCGCGTTGCCGTCCGTCGGCAGATGGCGTCACTTTGGCATCATCACTGCTCTCCTCTTCACGGGAACAAGATCCAAGTAATTACCCCTCTCCCAATGGCTTGGCCGCCCTCGTCTCGGCCTGCTCGTCCTGAGGTTTCGTATTGGGCACTGTCATTTTAGCCATCGTCATTTGTTAAGTGGTGATAATCATAGAAATTCTCGATTTCCAGGACGGATGAACTATCTATATACATAATTAAGTTTGTGTAGAACCCTCGGTGCCCAAATCCCTCTCTCACTTATCCCCATATTTTCCATTCATTGCATCTACCATTTGGCGTTGGATGCCTCTGTAACTGTCTAACGAAAAACTAGAAATACGGAGGAATTTGGTTGTCCTGTACAAGGTAAAGCTGTCGTCAGATCGAAAGTTAGTTGAATACCGTGGTGTTTTACTAGGCATGGTACTATTGGACGTGGTATCCCTTTGTCTTTCTCCCACCTTTGAACTGATCGACCGGTCAGTTATAGGATAACACACAGCTTACTGTGGATTCCGAACTGGGGAATGTTCTAGCAACTTTGTTAATAATACGATGCGGCTGGTGCCTTAAATCAATACTCACTGTGCGTCATCACAAAGAAAATAAATTAACCGAGGGCTCTCAGACTATAGATAACTTTTTTATGATAAATGTTACGAAGTAAAAGTAAAACTGTCAATTTTTTGCTTTTTGTTATTCATATCCTCGTCTCAGTACCATCAAAAATACACAAATAAAAAGTATATAGTAATTAAAATGCCATATATTTACGCCAACATTTTGCTACGTAACTGCGTTTCCGTTGCATAAAGGAGTTTATCTTGTGTACTGGAAGTTTGGTGCAGCGTGTGCTGGAGCATACGTTTCGTTGTGCTTTGACGTCCTCCACGTTTGCATTTTGTAATATTTTCCGGTGTTACTAGCTTCATTCGATTTAAAATAGCAGAATGTGCGTGAGACGTATCTTACAAAGTACAATTTTACATTTTTATATAATATATGTACACATTTCTTTGAGTTATACTTATCCGTTTTTGAAAAGCATTCTTCCTATTCATTTTACTGATAGCAAGTAGCGCTACCATGCATAAATGTGTCTTTGAGTCTGGTATTAAGCCTCAGTTATAATTTTTCCCTGAGCGTATCCTCCACAAATCAGATGTTCCACTTAATTGTGAATTTATATTTCCATCTTACGTCATCATACAACGCGTAGCAGAGGGTGAATTATCTGCCCGCTTCATTTTAACGAATTCCTGTTCCATTCGAAGTTGACGCATGGGAAAAACAGCTTTTGTCGCTTACTTGTATAGAGTCGAATTTTTCCAGTATACTGTCACAGCCATTACGCGAGATGTGTACGGGAGGAAGTAATATATATCTCTATGCGTCTTGAAATGCACATTCCAGTAACTAAAGAGAAAACCTTTATATAACGCACTAGTCATTCCTTTGACATCTTCACCCGTGTATTACTGAGCCTTTCTATGACGCTAATTATACAAACAACTCACGGATGAAAAGGCTCTTCTTTGAATCGTCTCTGTATTTTGTTATTTTGAACTTTTGTTGCACTTGTGAAGACTTCAGCAACTTCATTTTTTTGACGATAAAATATAGATAGGTAAATTATATTTGGTACATTAAGTACTAAACAGTGTACTCTCAGCGTTTATATGCATTGGTTAACGGTGAAGTACAAGCGATGAAAAGGAAGAAGTACAACTTTGACGGAGAACTTAATGAATCGTTGTTAATTTTTCCATGATTCTGATGTTTTTCTCGGATTTTAATGATATTTGCAGGACTTATTTAGTGTCGCAGGAACGAAAATTAATACCTATGTTTTGAAATTTTGCAAATTGAAGTTTTGGCGATAATTCTCCAGGAGATTATTACACGGAGATAAAATAACTTTCACATCTGTTGAAAAACAGTAGTTTCCATATGTGAATCAAATAGAAATTCTGTTGATCTTTGGAAAATTTTAATTAAATATTTGTGTCTTTTTTTTCGGAACACGAGTTAGTCTATATCGGTTTCATTTGACACTTTGGTTTATAATTGCCAGATAATTCTTGTTTTATACAAAAATGGAAAAGCGGAGGGCAGAATTTTAAAAATGATGTCTTTCAATCGTTAGGATAACCAATTGATGGTTCCTAAATCTGCAGCACACTACAGTCATTGGTCACAGCGTGATTAAATAACGAACTTTACTTTTCTCCTAGTTAACCATGTATATACTGTATTTATGCAGAAAATGACGTGCAAGTACGCAGGCAACTATCCTTGTCTGGTAAGCAACTCAGTTAACTAATATGGTGTTCCTACAATCTTAGGTACAAAGAATCATTCAGTAAAAATTGAAATTTCAAACAAAAGCTTCACTGTCATAGCGTTTGTGGACTTGTCGATGAAACTTGAAATTTTGTGTACGAATTTAATTTCTTTGAGGTTACTATTTTATGGAGTCATAATTTATTATAAGAACGAAAAAACTCGGATAGCACGATTGAGTGGTTACTATAGTAAAAATGTCACTCTGTTCACGGATAAAAACCCTAAGCCTCCTAAGCGTTCCGAGTGGGTGCCCCTTTGAACGTTTCCATGTCACGCCCTGTTTCCTATATCATTTCGAATGTTTTTGAAACATAGCACTCATCAATAACAACAATCACTCTTGCCGAGGACCGCCTTTAAAAGTAAATGAATAAATAAAACCATACTTGGATCGTGTATATAATCTGAGCTCATGTGAGGAATACAACATTTCGCCTCTGTTTTCCGTTCCATTAAGAAATGGTGTTCCGTATTTATTTATCGCAACTTTCTTTCGTCCCATATAAATGGCTGTAATATTATTCAGTAGAGAATCTGACAGTGATGTAGTTAAAAGATGATATTTTTCTTTTGAAAACGGAAGGCCCGCAGCTCGTGGTCGTGCGGTAGCGTTCTCGTTTCCCGCGCCCGGGTTCCCGGGTTCGATTCCCGGCGGGGTCAGGGATTTTCTCTGCCTCGTGAGGACTGGATGTTGTGTGATGTCCTTAGGTTAGTTAGGTTTAAGTAGTTCTAAGTTCTAGGGGACTGATGACCATAGATGTTAAGTCCCATAGTGCTCAGAGCCATTTTTGAAAACGGAAGACGGAAGGAAGATTAGGGTCTAACGCCCTGTCGACACGCTCGTATTCAGGAAGATGGCGAAGTAAATCGGCTGTGTGATTTTCAAAGAAACTGTCCTGGCATTTGCCTTAAGCTATATAGGGAAGCCACAGAAAACCCAAATCTGGGTGGCTTAAAGTGGGATTGAACCGCCATTCCTCCGAATGCAAGTTCCGTGCCTTACCATTGAGTCATCTCGCTCGGTACTTTTCCATTGATCCACTAATGGACAAAATATTTTTAAAACTTTGAAAAATTCGTTTGACAAAAACAAAAGATATAACATGCGCTACTAATGGTAATGACGGAAGCTATTGGGGTTTCAGGTTAAGAACAACTACATTCCTACAAAAAATGCTGTATTTTATGATGTCACTCCGATCTGCAAAGAAGCCTTCTTTGCACCGAGGCTGCTGCAGTCGTTCGTATTTCATTACTTAAAAATACTAATCAGCAGTTCTCTGCTACTGAAATCAACAAGACATTTGCATATTAGCTGCTAAATGACTTCAGACAACCGATTTCTAATATGTTAGAGCTTACTGTGCCAGGAAAGTTAGGGAAGAAATGAAGAAATAATATTTGTCATGCAGGCTTCGAAAATATGAATGAGATGAATTTTAAAATGTCAGCGTACTTCGAGAAGTGAATGATCCCGGTCTCTACAACTTCACAAATTTACAATGGTTAGTCAGAAAGCAGTGCCTCCTGTCGTCTTCTCCTTCATTGAGTTAGTAATTTAAGAATCATGAATTTGGCGCACTTCCGCAAACATTATATAGGTCACCATTACCTGCATCCTACATCAAAAGACGGCAGAACTGTATAAGTTTAAAAACTAGCTGTCATTGACATATCCATAAGGCAGTGTTCTGTAACTGAATTACGTACTGCAGAAAGTGAAAAGCCCAATTGCATTCGTGAAAAACTGAAAAAGATATATAAGACAGTGTTCTGTAATTGAATTACTGCATTCGTGGAAGGCTGAAGAAGGTGTATGGAGATGCTACGGTGGGCATTAGCACCGTGACACAAAGGGTTCCACTCTGTGGAGAAGCTGAAAGTTAGGTGGTGCAACATGGAGCGATCGGACAGCGAATGCAATGCGATAGGGTGCACGTCAAAACTCTCAAGAAGTTGGAAGCACGCCTTCAGCGAGTTCTCCCATCTAACGTTACAGCGGATGTTGTTCTTTTGCACGATAGTGCAAAACCACACGCCAGTCGCTTCAATTCTGGCCAAATTGTAAACATTGGGTAGAGAGGCTTGCCTCTTCCAACATACAGCACTGACCTTGTGTCGTCAAACTTCCAACTGTTCAGTCCGCTCAGAGAAGTTCATCGGGGCATCACTTTAAAGATGCTGAGTCCTAGAAAAATTCTGTGCACCTTTGGCTGAGGAAGCAGAACCATAATTTTTACCGCGCGGGCATACAGCCTCTTATTTCAAGGCGGAAAAAAACTATGGATTTAGATGGTAAAATAAAAAGTAGGAGACATTACTTTCTGACTGACCCTCCTAGTATTTGTTGTTCGGAATGTCAACAGTTCGTATTAGCTAACATTGGTAATGATCAGGACACACCACACCATCACACCATCCATCTGTCTTGTATGGCTATCCAAAGAGTATGAGGGAAATACGTGCATATGACCGTCACTGCAACATTGTAAGCGGATCTTGTCAGTCAACGCGACCAACGCCAACGTGCATTATATTGGTTGTACTCGTGTGCTTATGGTACCCTGACACGTCTAAGATTCAGTGTTATCTTTCACCATTGCCTTTGGAACGTTATAGGTCTGCGCGACGGACAATGAACTTGATGTGAGTAGTGCCATAGGTTAATTAGGGGTGCCATAGGTTATCTTCGGCGATCGCGATCCATGCCGATTGCTTACCTCTCTACAGCGACCAACACTCTTACCATTCATCCAACAGTCTTATGATACTACATCCCAAGAAGATAACGCCGACTACGTGATGCTTAAAACGTTCAAGACTTGTTCGTAGCGCAGCAATATAACCCTTTCCTTGGCATACTCGTTCGGAAGATTGTCGCCATGGAAACGTAGTTTCTGGTCACTTGTCAACTGGTTCCTCAATATCCCTGGCCCTTGAATCGAAGCAGTATCCCAGAAACACCTCAAAACAGCCCTTGAGTTCGCTTAAACTTTTTATTTCCGCTCATGGCAGCTTTAGAACATATTGATTTCGTTCACTCACGCAAATTTACCCTTCGATCACCTTGCAAGGAAAGGAAGAAAGGTTAAGATTTCACGTCCTACTGACGCCGAGGTAAGTAGAGAGCGAGCACGGGTTCAGTTGCACAATCACGGGGAAGAAAAAGACAATGACTCCCTTAAGGAACCACCCCAGCATTTGCCTAAAGTGATCTGGGAAAATCATGGAAAACCTATATAGGATGGCCGGCCTGTAATTCCAAGACGTTCAAAATACGAATTCAGTTTCAAACTATAAGCCATTTCACTCTCTCTACCTTTGTGGTGTGGCAGGGATTCGACCATCGATGTGCAACTGTGCACTCATCAATGTCTGCGTCACACACTGCCCACGACAAAATCACACTAAGTGTGGTTGGAAGAACATCAGCTCCCACGCTTCTCTAAACCAGAGTAGGAGATGAATACAGACTCAAGCTTTCATAAACATGTGCAACACGATGAACAGCCAGCATGAATTTTTCAGGTACTTAGTGTGATATGAGTCTATATCTCCAGCGACGTCAGTAAATAGCAACGTGTGTCATAGTATACCCTTCATCCTATCCGCAACCGTCCTCTGTAAATCATTCATATTTCAGTTCTGAATTTGTCACTAAATCAAAAACTACATCATTAAAGACAGGAAAAATGTTCAGTTTCTCAAGGACGACACACAAACCGGCCTCACTCTTGCGTAAGGGATCATTCCTCATTTCAGTTGGAATAGTCTGTGTAAACAGCTGAAAATCTGCAGAAAGATAACGAGACTGAGACTTGTTTTAGGCGCTTCTAGGCCATAGTATTACAGCTGGAGTTCCTCGCTTGACACAGTAAGCGAGATGAATCATTGACACGCCGGCACGGTATCTGGAACCCAGTGAGCTGCTCGAGTTCGGAAGAAGTAGGATACGGATCCCAATACGGGCACCACCTTAGGTGACTGCCGATGTGGTTTTTTCAGGTAATTCACGGACAATTTATTTCGGCATCTTTGCCACATTGAGCTTATTTGCCGTCTGTAATGACCTCGATATTGACTGTGGAATCTTCTACACTCGACATCAATAAAGAATTAAATTCTGATGCCCCTTCTATTACGCCACAAATCTATACGATGTACTGATGAATTAATTTATCCGGCTGCAGTCCATACCAAAAGCTTCTCCCAGGGTTCACTTGTGCTAGGACTGTGCTCCACGTACTAAGCACTATGTCAAAACACGTCTCCATATAATTGCCTTTATTATGTAAACACTGTTTATATACACAGTTTACAATATCAACAGGCTTCGACACGTTTTCCCAGCGGTGCCAACCTAGCTTTGGAAGGATATCACAAAAATATGGGTATTGTCGTTCGCAATGATCTACCTCAACATTAACCCACACTGCTGTTCTTGTGGCGTCTCTTTAAAATATGCACATAATCATACCTCTCCCCATCAGTTTAATGGATGTGAGGTCACAAAAATGAAGTTTAAATGTGTTCCTCGTTGCAAAAATAAGTTGCTTGATGGCTATCACTACTTTAATTTATTTATTTTTTTAAATAAAAGAATCTGACCTCTGTGTATTAAGTTAATCGTTATGTATATTAATGTGGTAGCACAACATATGAGTCAACTATTCGTTCCACCCTTCTTTCTGCCATTTTAGCAAAAAAACGGAAAATAATTTTTACTGCGGTTAAATGATACATAAAATGTCTCATCTTAAAAAATTTTTTTTGCTGATTCCAGAACCGGTCTTAAATTTAGCCAGTCTGTAACATTTACGAAGTTATGGAGAATTTAACACCATCATTAATTTTTTATTAGGCCTAATATTGTATAAGATATTCTCGGATTTCTTGGCAAGAAGTCCGAGAATTTTTTATACAACAGTGTCGTCGCGAAAGACTTCGTTCTCATAGGCCTAATATTAATTCACCTGGTGCATTTGAGCTACAGTTGTATGTGTGAAACATGCTCTTTTGTTCAAAAAAATGGTTCAAATGGCTCTGAGCACTAGGGGACTTAACTTCTGAGGTCACCAGTCCCCTAGAACTTAGAACTACTTAAACCTAACTAACCTAAGGACATCACACACATCCATGCCCGAGGCAGAATTCGAACCTGCGGCCGTAGCGGTCGCGCGGTTCCAGACTGTAGCGCCTAGAACCGCTCGGCCACTTCGGCCGGCCATGCTCTTTTGTTGTCTAGCATCAGTTGAATGAAAGTTACTTTTGAAACCAGCCATTTAATGCAATTTCAATACTGCATCATAAATTATCTTGTTGATACTCCACACATCTGCGGAATTAGCCAGATGAATAGGTACCCCATGAAACCTATTATCCTATTATGATATTTAGTTTTTAAAGATCCTCAGCTCATGGTAGCAAAATGTGGGGTGATGAATTTAACTGGTTTCAACATTCGAAATATAAACTTCTTACACGAAACTTAAAACATAATTTCGGAATGATTGTATGGTACCGATGGAATCAGCAATCTAGTGATGTTATAAACATGTTTTACGTATATAAAAATTGGAATTATGTAATATCAATTCTGCTAGTGTCAAAGAGTGTCTTGCTACTGGTCGTGATCGACATTGCTTTAATAATCGATAGCCGACAATGAGAATATATCACAAGAAGAGGTGCGAATCATGAAACTTACTTTCTACTTTTTATGTCCACTCTTCAAAAAATAGCTGAAGTGTTTGTAGTCCATTAGATCTCCGTCGCGACATTTTCAGTTACATGGCACTACGTTAATGTCACACACGGGAACAGCTGCACGGCATACCGGCGCTTTTCCCTCTGGGTAGCGTGTATGATGTCTGAGCAATGCAGTGAACTCGTGCCACACGTTTGTTCAGAAACGGCGGCCAACGACTCGGAAACGCTCAGCAGGACTAAGCTAATATTCGCTTGCCCTCAGCTTGCAGTGCTTCGTCACGACGCGAAGTGGGCCCCGTAACTTCAGGCAGTGTGACCAACTGTGTACAGCTAATATTGAACGAGATCGTCATGAACTCACACAACAGATCCCAAATTTACAAACAGCTCGGCACTAAAATATACAAATCGAAACTTACCAACTATCAGTTTTATTTGTTGTTTCCGGTTTGGGAAAGGACAAGGCAGGTGGAAGATAGTCAGACTTGCAGATAATCAGCGCTTGGTGCAACAAGTTGTTGACCATTGTTTGTTAGAAACCTTTTTTAAATCTTCAAACGCTGTAAATTTGTTTAATTCTGTCCTAGTTTTCTCTCCGCGTGACTTACAGTAATTCTCCTTACTTGGTTATCATTCTTTCCCGTCGTGACATTGCACAATTTTGAATATTGATTTGTACGGCGTTCATGTTCTTTACATACCTTTATGAGAGTCTTTTATTTAAATATGTTAGTACAACACGAAGTCATATACCACCGAATCTTACAACTTTCCTCGCCATACAGGATTTCCAGTAGGAAACTCAGGTAATGACTTTAACTGAAGAGCCGGCCGCGGTGGTCTCGCGGTTCTAGGCGCTCAGTCCGGAACCGCGCGACTGCTACGGTCGCAGGTTCGAATCTTGCCTCGGGCATGGATGTGTGTGACGTCCTTAGATTAGTTAGGTTTAAGTAGTTCTAAGTCATAGGGGGCTGATGGCCACAGATGTTAAGTCCCATAGTGCTCAGAGCCATTTGAACCACTTTGTAACTGAAGAGTTTCATATCAAAACATCGTTTGTTTTATGACAGGGGCATAAACTACCCTTACGGGTTATGGTAATCACTAAATTGGAGGTTTGCGTGATGTGGATTAGAAAACAGATTTCCGGATGTCATGGCCAATTTTCTTAAATGTGAAATTAATAGTTATCCCCTCAGCGTTGAAACATCGCATCGTACTGCGAGTAATGAGCGTTAATGACTTCATTTTCTTCCACGCTAAATGTACCTTCCACGTCAACATTATTCACAGCGTTTCTCAACTTAATCGTTTTCGTCGTGCTCTTTGTTTTTCAGTATAAAGCCTCCTGTGATCTTAGAACTGCTCTTAGAATGAAGCTCCGAGATTAACGTCCCGTATACATCGAGATTATTACATACAAAATTCAAACTCAGCTTGACAAGGACGAAAAACGAAGTCCACCACTGTCTTGTAAAGTATCCATTTCGCACTGTTATCGGAGGTTCAGGCAGCTCGGGACGGGTGAATCCGATACGGGCGTTTGTCGTTTGCAGTGTTTGAATTAGGTGAACTGGACCCGTACACTGTCAAATGCCTTATTTAAGACCTTTCTGTGAGAGTCGTTCATTTCTGAGTTCTTTTTGATTGCAATTACATTACAAACATAGTTTCCAACAATGCATCAGTCGGCTGTGAAATGCTGCATAAGACAAGGCGCTTTCACACCAATAAGCCTCCCTTAAGACAGCTAACGAGGTTGCGTAGATTCAAGCTACAGTTAAAAACATATATCACGAAGCAGCTGCAGGACTCTATTACAGCCAAAATTTGCGTCACGCGGTATCCGATGGCAGAGAACATTTTCGCGAAGGTAACTTGTTAGTCTTCAAAACCTCCATCTTAGATTGCAATAGTCTTGTGGATGGTACAACTGATTTTTGTACAACATCGAACACTTTCGGGTTTCTACTTTCTGATTCGTTTTAACAGCAGAAGATATTTTCCAGTGAAGAAGAATTGAATTCTTCTGACCGTGATGACCCAGCGGCTAAGATACTGCACTCGTACTCAAGAGGAGCAGAACCAGTTCGGTTTTTCAGCTTAATGCTTTTCGTGGTTTCCCTAAATCGCTTCAAATTAATGTCTGTATGGATTCTTCCTTCCTTCAACACCGCAGTCGATTTACTGACTTATCCTTGACAGCTTGCGCTATTAATCCCTATCTAATGATAGCTATGTCGACGAGGCATGAAACTGCAACCATTCATTTCTGACGGACAATATCAAAGGAAAGAACTGAGATAAGTGCTTAACGCCCCGTCGATGTCGAGGTCACGAGAGAATCATAGAAGCAACCTAACTCGGCCGCGAGCTTTTTAAAAGAGCAATACCGAAAGCCGTATGAAGAGATATAAGGAAACCGTGGAAAATCCAAAACAGATTGGCCGGTTGGGGACAGGAATCCACGCTTCCAGAATGCGAATCTTCACAACTGTCCAGCGACGTGGCGCAATGGGTAACACAATGGATTCACGTTCGGATGGATGGCCGTTACAATCCTCCATAGGCCAGCTGGATTTAGGTTTTCCGAAATGAATTAACACGTATATACTTTGAAAAGGACTCGACCGATTTCTTTCTCCATTCTCCTCCTATCCGAACCTGCGTTCCGTCTCTAATGGCCTCGTCATTGAACCTTAATATTCCTTCCTTCACCACTACGCCACCTTAGGGGACCAAAAATAGAGTGTTTATGTACGTCTTCCAGACATCCTCACATTGGGTTTCGGTTATTTTTCTACATCGCTGACGCCAATGCCGTAATAATTCATTAAACAAATCTTTAATACTTTTAATACTCTACCTGATTAAACGGTCCTCAGTTGGAACTTCTCGAATTCCGTATTTACTTTATTTGACACACACTGGGAATAATCATAGCTATTCACGGTTACGATAAAGTGTAATAATAAATAATTTTCTTTCTTTTCTTCTCTCGAGAAAGCAAGAACATAAAAATATTCTTTGGCAGACTTCTTTAAGTGAGCATAACGAATATGAACACAGATAGCTTGTTTGTTCACAGTGCAGTGTTCCTCACAGCAATGTGAGATATAATCCTAACTTTATTGACTGCCTGCTCGGAAGAAAGAATGAAAAGTGAGAAGCTGAAAGATCCATTCCATTCCGACATCTGCCTGGAAAAATCTATGGAAAACACGAAATTCAAAATCCTAATTCGCGTATCGGTATTTGAATCTGGTTGCTACCGTTACGTATCCAGTTTTCTGACGACCGGTTCAGTAATCTGACACGTCAGCGTTTAACGAAATACTTCAGTATTTCTGGCTTGTTGCACGTTTCTATGGTCTATGCCATTCTCACCGAGTGCATTAGGTGCTCCGTACTGTACTGTGAGGGTTCTGGCGAGAGTACGGCACCTTGCTGTAGTTCACGCTTCTTTAGATACGTAATTAGAACCGAGGCTGCCGCCAATCACGACCGCTTAACCTCGAGTTTCGAAGGCAAGCTGTAGGAGTGTTGTGTCACGTTGGTAGTTCTGTATGTAGCTCCTCAGGCTTGGCAAGTGCTGCCGCTGAGGTAAGGGAGTCACGAACCGCTAGTCAGTAGCACAGCTGCTCAGCTGTTACTCCCAACGTGCCGACCGCGTCCTTCGGCCAGTATTCAAGCGGCCTAGATTTCCGTCTCTCCTTTTCCAGCCTCATAACGCTGTTTTCTGTGAATAGCTCTGGCTCCGGTACTACATAACACGCAACGTGCTGAAACGGTAGGCGTAATACATGAAGAGAAAACTACCCCTGCGACTAAATTCTGCAACTTCGATGCGGAGCGGGGCGCTAAGTGCAGCACAGACAGTGTCTGCGAAATGCCATGACGTGCTTCTTCCAGTTTGTGTTTCAGCTTGTGACAGTGTACGCTGCATAATAAAAAAGTGAAGCATCCGCAAGACATGGTAGGAAGTCAATGTAACTTCGTGCACGTTGAAACGTCCCCTTAGAAAAATTATGAATGACTGTGCTAGTAAGCTTCTATGTTATTTGATACAAAGACAGCTGAGTAAAACTGAACGTATTCAAACACTTCTCTCTTCAGTTATTCTGATCATCACTAAACTGACACACAATATTTTTAGCGCAACGCAGTCTGACTTTCAATAATCCCTACAAAAGAATGGCCCTGACTAACAATAACCTATACCTTTCATGAATCACTTACCGCACAAAAATCTTCGTTACTCCAACTACTGCAATACAGCGAACGCCAATACTGCCAGCTAAATAAAAGATTCTAACTACTGAAGGCACTAACTACGGATAGGCATAGTTAGCAAATGAAAGATTTTGATAGAGAACAAACAATTTATTTTCCTTAATAATGTTCAAAATTCATCATATATATCTATCAGTTAATGACAACCGTCTTTACAGATTTCCTTTTTCTGGCGGACACACGTCCAGATCCTCTCCACATCCACCACAGCTGGCGGCTCACCTCCAACTGCGCAACGCTACGTGCTGTTCCCATCCAACTGCCCAACACTGCACAAGCGAATACTCCAACAATGAGTCCAACCAGCCACAGACTGCACACAGCACAGTCAGTGATTTTCATACAGAGCGCTACGTGGCGTTACCAACATAAAAACCTAAACAGCCTACTTACAACGTATACATCATCGGGTGGGATGTACATTATTACAGTTGCAATTCTCTGTGACAGGTAGAACGCTCACCAGAGTGCATTAGTGTTGGTCGTGTTTAGTGTTGTTACCAATTCTGGTACGGTAAATAAGGGGCGTGAACAGCGACAGATGTGTGATCGCTGTGAAGGTCACTGAGATGGTGCATATGTGTGAGACAGCGTTATCAGCACCTGACAGAGTTTGAGTTACGTCCCATAGTGATCAGAGCCATTTGAACCATTTTTGTGAGTTTGAGAGGGGTTTCCTTGTTGGTCACCATTTGGCCAGCTGGTCGAATCGTGCAATATTCATGTTTGTGCGACATTCGAATAAGACAGTGGTCCGGGGTTGAACTGTCCGGGAATGTGGGGGCTGGCATACTCGTCGTCGGCCATGCGGTTCTAGGCGCTACAGTCTGGAACCGAGCGACCGCTACGGTCGCAGGTTCGAATCCTGCCTCGGGCATGGATGTGTGTGATGTCCTTAGGTTAGTTAGGTTTAATTAGTTCTAAGTTCTAGTGCTCAGAGCCATTTGAACCATACTCGTCGTCAAGGTTCCAGTCCACCACCACATGGGAGGATCGCCGTATAGTGCACCAAGCACATCGTAACTCCTTCACATCTGCGCCTGCCATCCGAGGACAAGTAATGAGCTTCCTACATCATTCTGTGTTATCCTGTACCATTGTTCGGAGACTAGTAACAGGCGGATTGGGGAATTACCGTCCCATGCGTAGGCTGCCTGTGTTTGGTGTGGTGCCGTGACTGGGAAGCATGGACTGCCGATCAGTGACATCGCATTGTGTCCAGTGATGAATCGCAGTTCTGCACTACCCCAGATGACCATTGTCGGCGAGTATGACAGCGATCTGGGGGCAGGTTCCATTCTCCCAATGTTTTAGAAAGGCACAGCGGTGTTACTCCTGGCGTTATGGTGTGGGGCCCATTTGGTATGGCTTCAGGTCACGTCTAGTAGTGACTGACGGCACAACGGTACGTCACGGACATCGTGCATCCTCATGTGTAACCTCCAATGCCATAGTATCATGGTGCAATTTTTCAAAGGTATAATGCTCCTTCACGCATGGCTCGTGTCTCTATGAGCTATCTACATGATGTTGAGGTACTCCCGTGGCAAGATCCGCAGATCTGTCCTACATATAACATGTGCGGGACCAGCTCGACGTGAATTTAATGCCAGAGGCTGTATCCAAAGTATCAAGGACTAGTCATAAGGCGCTGCATCCATGGACTGTGCATCTGATCCCGGAGGAGGTTCGAGTCCTCCCTTGGGCATGGGTGTGTGTGTTTGTCCTTAGGATAATTTAGGTTAAGTAGTGTGTAAGCTTAGGGACTGATGACCTTAGCAGCTAAGTCCCATAAGATTTCATACACATTTGAACATTTGAACTATTTATAACAGTCGTGCGCCTCAGGAAAGGAAACAGCGGCCTTATGACACCGTTCCCAATCGAATCAGTGCGTGCACCAAGGCCGGAGAAGATGCAACGTCATTCTGATAAGTGGGTTCATACTGCCAAGTTCTTTGCATATCTGACTCGATCTGCGAGTCCAACTTCGCTCGGTTTGTCATATCTGAGCTTGTTTCCTGCCTCCAATCATGTTTGATTATTTTTTGCAATTCAATGATTTTAATTTTCACAGGTCAGTAGCATAAGCATTCATGCCCACGAATGGTCCCTTAGTAATTCACACACATTTGAACATTCCCAGTGCAATAAAAATAGTTTGTTGGAAACGTCTGTTTTAAACTAGCTTTTTCATCATTAATAAAACGTTTCTAGGTATATTGGGATGTGATTGCGTCATCGTGATGTTTTACTGATTCACATTTCGCCTCCTGTTGTAAGTGGCGTTAGTCAGGGCGTCTTGTTTACCGATGGAATAGTGCCATGTTCAGGAAATATATAGTGTTAACAGGATGAATACCACTAGTTAAAATAGACCAGAAGAAATATGTACCATTCTGATGGAAGCCGTTTTTAACAGTGATCGTAACGTTGCTCTATAAAACAACATGACGGCGTGGTCACAAATCAGGAAAAGCTTTACTGAAGATGACAACTGCCGCGGGGGCGTGCTCCAGCACCAAGGTTTTTTTCTAAGCCTTTGTCCGTGTCACAACAGATTCAAATGGTTCAAATGGCTCTGAGCACTATGCGACTTAACTTCTGAGGTCATCAGTCGCCTAGAACTTAGAACTAATTAAACCTAACTAACCTAAGGACATCACACACATCCATGCCCGAGGCAGGATTCGAACCTGCGACCGTAGCGGTCACACGGTTCCAGACTGAAGCGCCTAGAACCGCACGGCCACACCGGCCGGCACAACAGATTCCAAGGAAGCTACAGATTAATGTAAACCATCAATCAATGTATCAAACTTTACGGTCGATTATGTTTATCTACGAACATAATATTTATTATAATTCACCGTTCTAAAACAATTCTAATGCGCTCTCAAGGAATTGCAGTTGTGGTTTGATAGAGTTTTGATTGCTCTTTGATTTCAGTAATACACAGGGTGTTTCTTAGCATTTTGCAATAATCGTCGCGGTGTGGTTGTTTCCAAGTATCAACAGAAGAACCATTATTCTTACGAACGTATGTTCAACATAATAAGTTGGTAGTGAAGCATAGGCGCTGCACAAAAAGTGCCACCTTGTATCTATTCCGTAAGATACTACGATGATGCATTGGGTGTGAAGGCTATTGTACCACTGTACACATCACACAGAGCAAATATGTCTCTATGTGTAATACACAGATGGCATCTGTCGTCTATTCACGTTCACCACATGCGAAGTGCAGCGGCAATGACACAGCTCTGAGAGGGCAAGAGTAGGGTACGTTCAACAAGACAGGTAGCTGGTAGCGTGTGAATGGTGCTGAGTTAGTCAAGTCGAGAACAAAGCGACATCCTTTTCGTGCAAGACACTTGACTGCAGAAGATGTATTTGATCTGCAAAAAATAAACAAGGCGAGGAACGTAGCCAACTCTCAAAACATGACTGAGTTGGAGAGCGATACAAATCTAAGGCTGCCGAAGAGATACGAGGATGGAAAAATCAAATTATGGGTAGTAACAGATTGCATCACAAGGAGCGGTCATAACCTTATAGTCCCGGAAGTATGAGATACAATCGCTGTATGAGAACGCGAATCCAAGGGAAAACGCATGTATAAGAAACCTAACTGGGAAGTATTACGAGCAGGGGTTACCAGCCGTGCAAGGAACAGGATTTGATGTGCACTTAAAGCTGTTGAACTAGCGAGAGTAATATAGCATGCTCAAAAAAAGCAATACCTGCAAAAAAAATTGTGAGAACGAAAACACCTTGAAGTAGCTCATTACATGCCTTGCAAAGAAGAATACGGCAAGTCAGAAAATTCTATCAGAGCGCGTTGAGAGAGGATGCACAAGTTAGGCGTCTGGAAAATGAAGCCACTGTAAAATATTTTGCAAAGAACAACTTGGGATCTTACATTTAGGGTACACCACGCTAAATACTGACGGAGAAACTTAAGTCGCCAAGGTCGTTACAACTTCGAGAAAAGGCGACGGCTCCATGACACTGGGCAGATAGGGGTCGCTAATGAAAATATTCCCCCTGATTACTGCAATGGCATTGAAACGTATAACATTAAGAAACTATACGAAGCATCTGCAATAAAATGACAGTGTCGTAACGCCATCTGCTTAAGAGAAATTGAGATTAGTCATCACACAGTTCAGAAAAAGAGAAAAAAGGAAGAAGAAAAAAAACAACCGAGAGAAACGAAATAAAACCGGATATATTAGAGATTGAAATGCTCGTAGATCACGTATGTCTGGGGTGAACAATATAAAACCATGTCCTACACTCATATATATCAAAGAGCACAGGAAGCATGGCTGCTTTCCATGCACGGGTTCTTTCACATGGCCACTTCGTTTCTACCGTTTTTGTAGCCCGTTTTATTCACCGACTATGCCGTATCTGAATGAAACTGCTTTATAATCTTACATGTCATTCACACAAGGGAAGGTGTTAATCCCCATGGTGTGGTTGTCACGAAACGTCAAACTATTATCCACACTCACCTGATCAACCAATGCATGCTTCTAGGACGACAGAAAGAACTGGCATATCTGACATTCTTGGTGGAGAAACTATGAGCAGTAGTGCGAAATATGACCCTCGTAGTTCGACCCACCATATGTTACATGCCTCAGAGCACTTTACTTTCTATAGACATTGCTTTTTGGACATTTACTCAAGACAGAAGCTCGGCGTCGATGTCCAGTACTCTGGCGTGTCTGGTTTCCTGACCTTAATACATTGCACTTTCAGTTGCACGGGCACATCAAACATTTGACTTATGATACTCTTTTTAATGACACAAACGGCGTGGAACAGTGTACCCAAAACGCTCGTTCAGCTGTTCGACAAAGTCAGGTAACATCAGACGGCTTTGACGCTACATTGCTGCTTATGGGGGTACTTCGAGCATTCCATGTCATGTGGCTACTATATACCCTCTAACCATTTAACGTGCAATTTAGTAACAACGCTTCCTTTGACGTGTGTTTACAGGAACCTTTCGTCTATAGGACTTATCATTCCTGAAGTTTGTCGTAGATATTTTGAAACTTCCTGCAGCATCAGGCGTTCTAGCCAGGATCACAAAGCAGTACAATCACTCATGTCCATTATAGCGTTGTAATAAACAGTTCTAGCAATTAACATTCGAGGACAGTAAATTCATTAAATACAGAGCCTTCGACACCTTAGTGTGGCCTTATACAGAAAACTTTCCAGGACTCATATAATAAAATTATAAACACCGAAAAAAGCGTATTATTATCACTCGCAGTAAATTGCAAGGTACGCTGGGCATGTTTTGGAACACCTTTCAATTCAGTTAAGGTTTAGCGATTGAATCGATGACGTAGGAATGCTAGCTGGAACATATAATCTCCAGGAATCCGGATTACAGTAATCGGGGCGAACGGACCGGATAACAACAACGCAGATTCGTGATGGCAGGCAACGCAAGGAAAGAGATGCGAAAAGACATAGCGGTGGACTGAAAATATTTTTTTTATGCTGATTGATTTCTAACATATCAACAGAAGACACAGATACCGTCATTCTGGTAGAATGTAAAGTGTGCGTATATATCAAAATGCTTAGTAAAGGAAGATGCTATTGCAGTCAAAGGACAGATGAAGTTTAACTAGGAAGTAGACACGGGAAGAACACTAGTTCAGTTGGATAATGGTGTAGGAAGGAATCAGCTATTTCTCTGTGAAGATATCATCGCTATTATTGGCTGGAGTGCTTTAGAAAAAAAGTCAACAATGATTGGCCTGGAGCGGATTTTGATCCCGTTCCTCTCAGAACGAGTTTAGCATCCTTATTTATATAAATGATATGCCTCCTATTATTACAGGTGATTCAAAAATACTTCTGTTTGCAGATGACACCAGCTTGGTAGTGAAGGATCTTGTGTGTAATATTGAAACAGTATGAAATAATGTAGTTCATGAAATAAGTTTGTGGCTTGTGATGGCTCACTCCTTCTATTCTGCCGAGGTGCTCCTGGAAGAGCTGAAAAATTAAGCAAATTCCAATGTTACGTTGTTGATTTTCTTTATTTAAACTGACGACTTGTCGCCTGAATATGTTTCTTATATTTCATTTTATGTGTTTCTACTATCGTGTTATAATTTCATGTATTGACTCGTTCCATGACCATGGAGACTTCTCCTTAATTTGGTCCCACGGAACAATAACTAAATAAATAAAAATAAATAAATAAATAAATCCTAACTAACGGTAGTGGTGCAGCTGTAACAGCAGAATGGAGCAAGAAGCAAGGATATTCTGGAAGATTTTTCAAGACACAGCACAGATCGGAAGACGGACCAAAATTTAGGGAGATCGTTGAGTTTTATTAGTTGATGTACGATATATGTGGGGCGTTCAATAAGTAAGGCAACACTTTTTTTCCTCGGCCAATTCCGGTCGGAAAAATGCAGAATTTGTTGTGGACACCGTGGAATATTCCCACTTCAGCCCCTATAGGTTCATGAAGTTCCGATGGGTGGCGGCACTACACATAACTGTTGATAATTCTTCCGGGTTATATGGCCGTGGTCCATGGAATTCTTCTATTCCTAACGTTTCGTCCAATACTACGTTGGACATCCTCAGAGGTATGGCTGGTCCTTCTGAGTCCTGCCGACTGACGAGTCGGGCGTCGGAGAGCGGCCTAAATACCGAGGAAAGTGGGCGTGGTCTAGCTTGCACATAGTAGCAGAGAGAAAACTAGTCAAAGTTTGCCATTGAAGTGGAAAAAGACCAGGTTATTTCGTTTCTCGATGTGTTAGTCATGAGGCAGACCGATGGCAGTCTAAAACATAAAGTGTTTCGGAAGAGCACACATACTGATAGACACTTACATAAGAACTCCAATCATCACCCACAACAAAAAAGAGGTGTAATCAAAAGTTTAGTGGACAGGGCAAAACGGATTTGTACGCCGGAACATCTGGATACGGAACTGAATCATCTGAAACAGGCCTTCGAAAAGAATGGGTACTCAAACAAAGAAATTAATAGAGTTTTAAGACCTAATTACAGCAGGCCAAAGGACAAAGATGGTACACAGCAATGGAAGAACACGGTGTCTTTACCTTTCATTAGTAAGGTTACAGATCGAATCGGCAAAATTTTACTGAAGCACAAAGTGAAACCGGTATTCAAACCTACCAGAAAAATAGGACAAGTACTTCGTTCTGTTAAAGATAGAAGGCCGCCATTATCATCTAGCGGTGTGTATAAAATTCCATGTACTTGTGGCAAGGTCTATATTGGTACTACGAAATGAAGTGTGAATACGAGGGTAAAGGAGCATAAAAGTCTTTGCCGACTGGGGAAAAATAGATAAATCGGCCGTTGCGGAACATGCACTTCACTCAGGTGACCATGTAGTTAAGTTTTCTGAAACTACAGTTTTAAGTGCTACCACGAACTATTATCCACGACTGTACAGGGAGGCTATTGGAATTTATAAACATGAAGATAATTTTAATAGAAAAGAAGAGGCCTTGAAATTAAGCGAGATATGGACAGTGGCGTTACAGAATCGATAAGTGATTTTTATCTATGACGGACTATTATCGATAGTTACATTTTATCTTTGACTAGTTTTCTCTCTGCTACTATGTGCAAGCTAGACCACGCCCACTTTCCTCGGTATTTAGGCCGCTCTCCGACGCCCGACTCGTCAGTCGGCAGGACTCAGAAGGACCAGCCATACCTCTGAGGATGTCCAATGTAGTATTGGACGAAACGTTAGAAATAGAAGAATTCCATGGACCACGGCCATATAACCCGGAAGAATTATCAACAACTGTACCATCCGGTCGTGAAAGCCTTCATTGTATGACTGCACATAGTCCTCAAAATGGCATCTGTAACGGAGGTGCGTCCAAAGCACAGAGCTGTCATTGAATTTCTTTTGGCGAAAAATCAAAGCATCGCAGATATTCGTAGGCGCTTGCAGAATGTCAACGGCGGCCTGGCAGTGAACAAGAGCACTGCGAGTCGTTGGGCGACGCGTCTGTCGTCATCGCAACAAGGACGCACAAACCTGTCCGATCTCCTGCGTGCCGGTCGGACGCACACAATTGTGACTCCTGCAATGCTGGAACGTGCGGACACACACAGTCGAGGTGATCAATGGATCGCAATCAATCACCTCGCTGCTCAGCTGGCCGTCTCTGTTGGTAGTGCTGACACACGAGTCTACCAGTTGGGGTACTCAACGGTGTGTGCCCGCTGGGTTCCTCGCCGCCTAACAGAAGACCGTAAAGAGCAACGAAGGATCATCTATACGGAATCGCCTGTGCGTTACGAGACTGATCGTGAGGTTATTGATGCAGCGAGACGTTGGCTCCTTCGACCATAAATATAATAGACTGGCCCTGACGTCATTTTCGTCGCTCCAACATCTCTGGGCTAAAGTCACGTGAATGTTGGCAAAACATGGTTGTTTCGTGTTGCGCTTATGGCTGTACTCAGCGTTTTGTCGGGGGAAATGGCATTACATTTCACGTGTAAGTGTTTCTATGATAGTGCAGATACGTTTATTGAAATATGCTGACGTGACTTTTATATGTTTTTTACACTTGAAATAGAGTATCGCGTAAATTAAAGTGATGCCTGTAAAGTCAGACTCATATTACATTTTGGAAAGTATCTGTGATAATTCGGTTACAGAAGTAAGTATAGCTGTTTCTCGTTCCTACTCGTAGGTTCCCTAAGGATGAAAATCGAGGGCAGCTTTGGATACAGGCCCCGAAACGGAAAAACTTTAAGCCATCTGCACATACGCGCCTTTTTGTATATACAAATGAAATTATAATAAGGTAAGAGCACCTATAGTCGATACATGGAGAGAATTTTTTTCTATCTTCTAATACAGGGTGTCCGAAAAGTCTTTCGCTGATTACATAAATTGATAACTCAGGCTAGAAGTAAGATACAAATATGAAATTGATGTCTAATTGTAGATGTGATGGTAGCCTCAGCGAAGAAGAATGGCCCGATAATTCGATCGTGCAATAGCGCGCACCAAATATTCACCTTTGGACTGCCTCTGGTGCACTCCACGACCTCGCCAGGGGGTTGTGAACCCCAAATGCGTACATTATGGCGATTCACTATTCCACTGACAAAAAAGGTCGCTTCGTCGCAAAAGGCAATTCGTCTGAGATAACCATCATCGTCCTCAATACGTGATAGCATTTCGACTGCAAAGTCATATCGACGTGTACCGTCATTGGGCAAGAATGGAAGTGCAAGTTTACTGATGTGTGAAAAAAACTATGAGAGTTTGTAAACAATTAGACACCAGTTTCATATTTGTATCTTACTTCTAGCCTGAGTTATCAATTTATGTAATCATGGAAAGACTTTTCGGACACCCTGTACTATTAAATAAATGTAGGCTCCAAAATCATTTTCTGAAACTTCAAAGTCTCACCTTTCATCTAAAATATTTTTTTTTAAACTGATAGTTTAAACTTTTGTAAAAATAGTAGGAACTGAACGTTTGAAGTGCACCTAAAAATGATACTCAAAAATGGACCTGCTCCTAAAGTCGACAATTTTGGTACCTATAGTTGACATAATTCCCATATCCCATTTTCTTTTATAAGTGACTAGAGCTCAAAACGCGGCGAATCCAATGTTTAAAGTTTTGACACGAGCCCACTCTTACTGTTTAAAAGAATTTTAACGACATTTTACTTTAATTGGTAGTTTATAGTAATTTCGTCCCGCTGCCCACCAGAGGGGCGTTCGATGTATTTGTTAGATTTTATAAATGGTACTGTGAACAAATCCAGGTCAAATGTAGTTATGACATAATTTTTCGAAAATAAAAACGTAATTTTTGTTGGAAGCGTTTGGCAGCCAATACGATACAAACATAGGATGGCAGACCGCTGATTTGAAATTCCGCCACGTTTTGCCAACAGTCACGTGGTTTATGTTGGAGCCACACCAGCCCTATAGCTTCTGCACAGCAAGGCCAGTCTACCAGTATCTACGGTCGAAGGTTGGCTCCGACGTCAACCAGTAGAGTAGTACCACGCAACCGTACATGCCATCCCAGTAAGGTGGCGTAGCCTGCCCGGTTAGCCGTGCGGTCTAACTCACGGCTTTCCGGATTGGGAAAGAGCGCCTGGTTCCCGGCATGTATCCGCCCGGCGGACTTCTGTCGAGGTCCGGTGAGCCGGCCAGTTTATGGATGGTTTTTAGGCGGTTTTCCATTTGCCTCGACGAATGCGGGCTGGTTCCCCTTATCCCGCCTCAGCTACACTATGTCGGCGATTGCTGCGCCAACAAGTTCTCCACGTACGCGTACACCACCATTGCTCTACCACGCCAACATAGGGGTTACACTCGTCTTGTGTGAGACGTTCCCTTGGGGGGGAAGGGGGGGGGGGATCAACTGGGGGCCTAACCGCACAATAACCCTGAAAGAGTGGTTCGGCGTGGGGCGGCAGAGGGGTGAAGTGGACCACTGCGGCTGCGGCGGAGACGGAGCCTCTCCGTCGTTTCTAGGTCCCCGGTTAACATACAATACAATACAATACAAAATGGCGTAAGGGAGTCACACTGAACGAAGATTATATTGAAAAATAGGATTTTGGAGCCGAAAGAGTGGGGAATAGTGTGGTGTACTGGAATCCGGATTAAAAACAACCTGCTTGCAGAAAAAAAAGTGTAGCATTATTTATTGAACGCCCCTCGTAAATCAGCGAGGTATCTAGTATACAGTGAACTTCGTAGAATGTAAGACATCTGTTAAATAATCATTAGTCTTAGAATTCCGATGGCAGACGTTAAATATTCACATAATAGTGATTTAAGTAACAGTGGAATCATTTAAGTTATTAAAGGCGTGTAGGTGTGAGAATTGAAGTTTTGAGGCGTAATACTAAGCAGAAAGTTGCCAAATTTCCAGTGAATTACAGAGAGTACATTCACACACTGGAGTGTGATGGATGCTTAATTACTCAGTTCGTGGATGTCACTGTTTTCACAATACTGTGAAATCTCTTTTTGTGTCATAGTCCTCATTCTAATCTAGTTTTTTAGTACCGTTTCTCGATATTGCAGTGTCTGCGATAGGACTAAAGGCTGTTACTACAGGTGTGCTTGTGCGTGTGTTGCAGATGTCTCGAGTGGTGTGTGCTGTGGCGCTGGTGCTGGCGGTGCAGCTGGCTGACGCGCAGTCCAACTACGACAGCCAGGCCAACAATGTGGAGTACATCGGCAACGGGCTGCCGCCCTCCGCCACGCTAGACGGAAAGGTCAGTATCCCAGAAACACAACGCAACGAGGGGACGCCATCCCGCTGACAGAGATTGGAACTACCTTAACATTCGTCCAAAAGGAGATCCGACGTCTTCAACACGAGAAGCGTGATGATTCTCTCAGGGTTAGAATCAAGGAGCTGTAATCAAACATAACGTGAATAAGTAAACTAACTGCCCTTGCTGTGGCCTATCGCTTGCCTACATGTCGTTTCCCGTACTGTGGAATCTGAATGGAGGCTTTTATATTCCACTGCTCCTTCCGACGCCTTGCAGGCACTACAGGGTGAAAAGTATTTAAACTGACAAACTCCGGGATGTTTTAGGGGACATCAAAACAAATATTTTTCCCTAATGTCATTTTCCCTATGAGGAGTATTTAAACTGGTAGAGGAAGATTTCTTTGGCGGCAAATTAATTAAACCAACAAACACTTTTCCATTTTTTATGACCAAGAGACAACACATTGTTGTTGTTGTTGTTGTGGTCTTCAGTCCTGAGACTGGTTTGATGCATCTCTCCATGCTACTCTATCCTGTGCAAGCTTCTTCATCTCCCAGTACCTAATGTAACCTACATCCTTTTGAATCTGCTTAGTGTATTCATCTCTTGGTCTCCCTCTACGATTTTTGCCCTCCACGCTGCCCTCCAATACTAAGTTGGTGATCCCTTGATGCCTCAGAACATGTCCTACCAACCGATCCCTTCTTCTAGTCAAGTTGTGCCACAAACTTCTCTTCTCCCCAATTCTATTCAATACCTCCTCATTAGTTATGTGATCTACCCATCTAATTTTCAGCATTCTTCTGTAGCACCACGTTTCGAAAGCTTCTATTATCTTATTGTCTAAACTATTTATCGTCCACCTTTCACTTCCATACGTGGCTTCACTCCATACAAATACTTTCAGAAACGACTTCCTGACATTTAAATCTATACTCGATGTTAACAAATTTTTCTTCTTCAGAAACGCTTTCCTTGCCATTGCCAGTCTAAATCTTATATCCTCTCTACTTCTACCATCATCAGTTATTTTGCTCCCCAAATAGCAAAACTCCTTTACTATTTTAAGTGTCTCATTTCCTAATCTAATTCCGTCAGCATCACCCGACTTAATTCGACTACATTCCATTATACTCGTTTTGCTTTTGTTGATGTTCATCTTATAAGGATATAAGATGAACATCTTTCAAGACACTATCAATTCCGTTAAACTGCTCTTCCAAGTCCTTAACACAAGCCAATTTCAATTACAGTAGATTTTCAAAAATGGCTCCATTGACACGTAAACAAAGGTTACACCGTCGGATCATGCTCTGTCTGACACGGGCAAAAACCACAGGAGTACCCTGAATTGTTCCTGCTGCTACTGCTGCTACTATCCAGGCAACCAGATCCTCTTCTGATGCAACAGGAGTTGCGTAAACAAGGTTGCACATCTCTCCCCACACAAAAAGTCCAGAGGGGACATGTCTGGGGATCGAGCAGGCCATGGTACAGGACCACCTCTGCCAATCCACGTTTCTGGGAAACATCGGCCAAGGAATGGACGCACACGACGACTGAAATGTGTCGGCGCCCGGTCATGTTGGAACCACATGCGTTGTCTTGTAGGGAGCGGGACGTCTTCCAGCAATTCTGGCAATACTCTGGCGAGAAAATTGTAATAGTGCCTGCCATTTAATGGCCTAGGTAGCAGATACGGCCCAATTAAACAGTCTCCAACAACACCGACCCACACATTAACGAAGAACCGCACTTGATGAGCGCTAGTAACTGTGGCATGTGGGTTATCCTCACTCCAAACATGCGAATTGTGCATGTTGAAGACTCCATCACGCCCGAACGTTGCTTCATCGGTAAACAACACAGAGGATGGAAATGTAGGATGCATTTCACACTGTTCCAGGTACCACTGGGAAAACTGTGCACTGGGTGGATAATCAATTGGTTCCAGGTTGTGGACACGCTGTATGTGAAATGGACGTAACAATTGCTCTCGAAGGACTGTTCTTACATTCGTCTGATTCGTCCCCATGTTACGTGCAGTTGCACGAGTGCTGATTGAAGGATACCGCTCCACATGCTGCAAGACAGCTTCCTCAAACTGCAGCGTTCTTACCGTGCGACGGCGTCCCTGTCCAGGTAATCTGCAAAATAACCCGGTCTCACGCAGACGTTGGTAGACAGCAGCAAAGGTCGTATGATGCGGGATACGGCGATTAGGATATTGTTGTTGATAAACCGCTGTGCAGCTCGTCTGTTGCGGTGCGCTACGTAGTACGCACCAACCATATCAGTGTACACACTCCAGGTGTATCGCTCCATTAGTAAACACAGACAATCCACTACTACTCTGGTGGACAGCAGTTGCCTACAACTGAGGAGCGTAATACGCCCTCTAACAACTGAAGTTCGTAATACGGCCTCTAACAACTGAAGAGCGTAATACGGCCTCTACCGGTTTAAATAATCCTCACAGGAAAAAGTGACATTAGGGAAAACTATTTGTTTTGATGTCCCGTACAACCTCCCAGAGTTTGTCGGTTTAAATGCTTTTCACCCTGTATATTGGTGAAATGTTTGAGCGGAACCAAAACATGACTTCCTAGATATTACACAAAGGTATTTGGCCAAATTTTCATAGCGAAACGAAGAGTGCGGAATGGACAAACGGAGTATCAAAATGGCTCTGAGCACTATGGGACTTAACTTCTGAGGCCATCAGTCCCCTAGAACTGAGAACTACTTAAACCTAACTAACCTAAGGACATCACACACATCCATGCCTGAGGCAGGATTCGAACCTGCGATCGTAGCAGTCGCGCGGTTCCAGACTGAAGCGCCTAGAACCGCTCGGCCACTCAGGCCGGCAAAGGGGTATCAAACTGACCAGTGTGAAGTATAGTTTTGAAAAAAGTATTTAATTGCTTCAAAATAATCAGTGTAGTTAGGGAAAACTTCGTGATCTGAGGGAAAATTGAAATATTTAATGAACAGTAGCAGCGTCAAAAGATGTCAATTCGCAGCATAAACTGAAACTGTTTAACTTTTTATTGATCAGTATTCTCTTAATAATAGTAGAATACCGACCCAAATTTAAATATGTTATTGAAAAAAAGAGGAAAATTGAAAAAAAGTGATCAAATATAATGTGAAATGATTTGTTTAAAGGTAAGAAAGAAAACAAGTTAGAGAAATATTTGGCGCGCCTTTCGATCATGTACGGCAATTGAGGTGCCGATTGAAAATTTAAGCCGGCCGAAGTGGCCGTGCGGTTAAAGGCGCTGCAGTCTGGAACCGCAAGACCGCTACGGTCGCAGGTTCGAATCCTGCCTCGGGCATGGATGTTTGTGATGTCCTTAGGTTAGTTAGGTTTAACTAGTTCTAAGTTCTAGGGGACTAGTGACCTCAGCAGTTGAGTCCCATAGTGCTCAGAGCCATTTGAACCATTTGAGAATTTAAAGTTCAATGTTTGACTTACAGTCTTAGAATTTTAAATAGTACTAGAGGACATTTACGTGGTGGAGTTTCACTGAGTGATCTCCTTACGTCACTAATCTGCGAGCATCTCAGCAGCTGTACACGATTCCCTGGAACGTCAAAGGCGCGTCAAGTGTTTCTCTGTTCTATTTTGTTTCTTACTTTTGAACAAATCATTTCACAATATGCTTGACCGTTTTTATCTTACATCAAGGTTCAGAGCGACTTTTCATCGCCTCCAGCATGCGTTCTGTACTTGAAATGTAAGTTTGTCCCACTCGCGGCGGATTCTTGAGGAAAATACAGGATGGTCGAAAAATCGCGTTACAAACCTTTAGGACTTGTAGAGGGGAGGAGTACGTAATATTTTGAATAGGAATCCATGTCCGGTAACGCACCGTTTCCGTTCTACGACGGTTTTGTTTCATCTACTCAAGCTAACTAGTCGTGCATAGTTGATCTTCCTACAAAACGTGCTGGACCCGTTCTTTGAAGCTGTGCCACTGAATATCCGTAATGAAATGTGGTTCCAGCATGATTGTGCATCCCCTCACTTCTCACGTTCGGCCCGGAGACATCTCAACAGACGATATCGTGAAAGATGGATAGGCCGAGGTGATCCAACGGCGTGGCCGCGGAGATCGCCGGATTTAACTCCTATGGACTACTTCTTGTGGCGTCGTAAGCAAAGTTTAATTTACGAGACTCCTATAGAGATAGGGGAAGATCTGCTGACACGAGTTCTGGACACTGCACTAGAAACTGAAGAGACATCAGGTGGGATGGAGAGTATGTACCAGAACATGCTTGTAGATACGATGTCTGTTCTGTAAACAACGTTGGTGGTCGCCGTTGTTGTAATACATCAGTACTGTTCTGTACGTACAGTATGTTGGGTTCTTTTTTGCTCTGGAATAATGTGAACACATAATGTTTAAGTGTTAATAGAAACAAATGTGCCCAAGCCATAAATGGATGTTTCGTTATTTTCTTTTCGAATTGTTAGTGTACCTAATAATTATACTACGTCACGCTTAATGCATTTCCGTCAAGCAGAAGTGGGTGAGTTAAGCATCTGAACTGAAATCGTCGTAGAACGTTTCCGGACATAGGTTCCTATTCAAAATGTTATGTGCTCACTCTCCTCTGCAAGTCCTAGAAGTTTGTAACGGTAATTTCCGAACACCATGCACAAGGATTGTACTTATTTCCCCGTTCCCAGTATGCCCCCTGAGAAGTGCTAAAGTACTTTGCACCCAAAGCACGTCTTTGGTTTACTTTTTTGCTCCCTCATATTTTCTACCTGGCTCTTCTTCATGATGAAGAAGCTGTTAATAAGTTCTCAAACGAACAAATTCATGCTAAGGCATGCAATCATGCAATGTCCTTTCGTTCAGGGGTGCTAGTTCTGCAAGGCTCGCAGAAGAGATTTGTGAAGTTTGAAAGGTAGGAGACGAGGTACTGGTAGAATTGAAGCTGTGAGGAGGGGTCGTGAGTCGTGCTTGGGTAGCTCGGTTGGTAGAGGACTTGCCCGCGAAAGACAAAGGTCCCGAGTTCGAGCCTCGGCCCGGCACACAGTTATAATCTGCTAGGAAGTTTCATATCAGCGCACACTTCGCTGCAGAGTGAAAATCTCATTCTGCTTTATAACTTCTTTCTTGCGTTCGCTAATACTCAGTTAAGAATGTAAATACATAAAACTGCAAACAGCCACTTTATTGAATAACTATTTATTATCCCATGAACCGGTTTTCAAACCTTTTCAGGTTCATCTTACTCTTGAGATGAAGATGAACCTGAAAAGATTCGAAAACCGGTTTATGGAATAATAAATAACTATTCAAAAAAGTAACTGGTCGCAGTTTCATGTGTTTACATTCAGTTAACAGTCACAGGTTCTAAAATATCCGTAATGGGTAAGCTCAATCAATTAAGAATGTATGGACCGGGATTCGAATCCCACTACTTCCAAATTCTAGTCTAGAGTCTTAACCAGGAGACCAACGAGCTTGATATGATGCAGAGAAGTTCCAGATATCCAGCTGTGATTCCTACTTTGCCTGCGATGATGAAACATCCAGTTGATATCTGATTATTTATTTTTAGATATCTAGGGGGAAAAAAGGCATACAGGCTGTCAGCTTGGACCCCGCCTATTTCTCAGACGCTGTGAACACATGCACATGTTTGCACATAGATCCTCCACAGGGAGAAACTTTCGTGCTTGAAAATTCAGTACAATTTCAGTACAATTTTCCATTGTTACAACCGCTCGATATACTACAGCACCATCCGCAAAAAGCCTCAGTGAACTTCCGATGTTATCCACAAGGTCATTTATTGTGAATAGCAACAGTCCTACGACACTCCCCTGCGGCACACCTGAAATCACTCTTACTTCGGAAGACTTCTCTCCATTGAGAATGACATGCTGCGTTCTGTTATCTAGGAACTCTTCAATCCAATCACACAATTGGTCTGATAGTCTATATGCTCTTACTTTGTTCATTAAACGACTGTGGGGAACTATATCAAACGCCTTGCGGAAGTCAAAAAAATGGTTCAAATGGCTCTGAGCACTATGGGACTTAACTTCTGAGGTCATCAGTCCCCTAGAACTACTTAAACCTAACTAACCTAAGGACATCACACACATCCATGCCCGAGGCAGGATTCGAACCTGCTACCGTAGCAGTCCTGCGGTTCCGGACTGCAGCGTCTAGAACCGCACGGCCACCGCGGCCGGCTCAACGGAAGTCAAGAAAGACGGCATCTACCTGGGAACCCGTGTCTATGGCCCCTTGAGTCTCGTGGACGAATAGCGCGAACTGGGTTTCACACGACCGTCTTTTTCGAAACCCATGTTGATTCCCACAGAGTAGATTTCTAGTCTCCAGAAAAGTCATTACACTCGGACATAATACGTGTTCCAGAATTCTACAACTGATCGACGTTAGAGATATAGGTCTATAGTTCTGCACATCTGTTCGACGTCCCTTCTTGAAAACGGGAATGACCTGTGCACTTTTCCAATCTTTTGGAACGCTACGCTCTTCTAGAGACCTATTGTACACCGCTGCAAGGAGCGGGGGGGGGGGGGGGGGCAAGTTCCTTCGCGTACTCTGTGCAAAATCGAACTGGTATCTCAGTTACATCAGTGTAATTCTTGTCTTTGAATAAAAGTGTCACTTCTGTTTGTCTCATTGCTTATTTCTGTCAAATTCAAATGGCTCTAAGCACTATGGGACTTAACATCTGAGGTCATCAGTCCTCTAGACTTAGAACTACTTAAACCTAACTAACCTAAGGACATCACACACATCCACGCCCGAGACAGGATTCGAACCTGCGACCGTAGCAGCAGCGCAGTTCCGGACTGAAGTGCCTAGAACCGTTCGGCCACAGCGGCCGGCTTATCTCTGTCAGTTACCTTCGTTGTACTATAGCAGCTTTTTCAATGCATGACTAAAATTTCGTAGAGTTGTGTTACTTGTCCATGACACATCATGCGGAAGTTACTTTCGTCATATTTTGAGATGAATGACATTTTGTCACGACTCTTACACCGAAGTCGTCCTTCGTTGTTTTATTTATAAAATTTAACGGAGCAATCTTACCACTGACAAAAAGTGCAGACTGCGTGATAGCTACCTGAAGTGAGGAAGTAATGGTGCAGCGATGCTGCCGCCGTGGCTGCTTCTGGAAGACGGACCCGCCGTGTCCTTATACAGCACCGCCCCCTCCATCGGTCCTGCTCGCTGCTCCTTCACGGTCGGCGAACCAGACGGTCAGAAAGCCGTTCCTTCTGGCAGCGGCCAGCGCCATTTCTGCATTACTGTCATCCTCCTCGTAGTCCCTCCAAATAGGGTTCTTGCTGTGGACATAGATTGCAGATTATTTTCCTGTTTTGCCTATCCCAGAAACCGGAAGCATGTGTGATGCACGTCATTCCGAATTATTATGTGGCTCCCGCGTCGTAGGGAACGAGGTTATTCGCGTATTCTTCGTCGGAATCTTCAATCCGCGATTAGTTATCTTTCAACGAACGTAATTTATTTGGAGACGATACTGGACTTCACTCCCACATAGGTTATTTACACCAAGAACTTGCCTTGTAATTAAGCAAACATTTAAGCTACGAGCCCAAAGATTTCAGATATTCTGCTCCTCAGTTATAATGACGACTCCATTTCCCGAACTTTTTTCTAGACCACCTGTTTATCACTCTAATTCGTGATTCCAAACCACTTTCGGTTTATCATACCGTTTGTAGAGATATCGGTGCAACATTCCATAAAAGTCTATAGACATGTTAGCTTCAACCATCCTAATGTTTTTTATTCTGTATAGTTCTTTTGGAGGGTACGATAAATCAACACTGTTTCTGCTTCTTTGATTTTAATTACAAAATGGCTCTGAGCACTATGCGACTCAACTTCTGAGGTCATCAGTCGCCTAGAACTTAGAACTAATTAAACCGAACTAACCTAAGGACATCACACACATCCATGCCCGAGGCAGGATTCGAACCTGCGACCGTAGCGGTCACGCGGTTCCAGACTGAAGCGCCTTTTAATTACAGTTTCCTTTGGGCTCACACTACGTTCATTCTTTGGCGTGTTGTTCCTTCTCTTCTTGCGTCCACTTCCTTCCAGTTATTCATTTTTTCGTCCTGAAAGCCTGCCTTTTCTGTAGCTTCTTTAAATTATGTTCTGTTTCTTATTGTGTCCTACTCGACACTTGCATTTTCGATGTCTGTTCCTACTTCTTTCAGCGATTGATTCTGAGTTTGTAATTTTTTACTAAGTCAAAGATTCGCTTGGTTATTTTGTCGTTATTCATCCTTCATATGAGTTCATAGAATGTAATCTCCTTTTCTTCGTTACATCCGTTACCTTTTCAACTTCAAGATATTGTTCTGTATTAGATCTTAATCTGTGTTCTGATTCAATGCTGCTTTTTGGTCACAGCATTTTTCTTAGGAGTCTTCTTTCATTTTTTTTTAATTTTTCGAGCTGCATGGAGCATTTAAGATATGACCACTGTTTCATAATGTTTCAGTTTTTTGTTCCAGGATAAAGATTTTGTAGTACAGATGTTTCTTGGTTTTTGAAAGGCCCTCTCCATATTATATTTTCTAGTCCCTATTGCTCTCTTTCTCTTGATGCTGTTTGATGTCCATTCTTTTAGATATTTAAAAAAGTCAACTCTATATAAATTGTTCTTATCAACTGGTTTTTTTTTCAAATAAAATTTGTAATCCTTCTTCTGCTGATTGACGTTCCATTTCTGTGTTTGCTCTTGTGCACTTTCATGTGAGTATTAGTAAGTGTCTTGTCATGTGCAAATGCTAGAAAATCTACAGTCATCTTGTTTGGCTTCCTACCTAGTTGTATATCCTTAGTACTTATGGCCTTCCTCCGTCCTCTTACCACTTTCTACAATGCACCGTTAAATAGTAGAGGCGACAAGCCATCTCCTTGTCTTACTGCTGGTTCTATTTCTTTATTCGCCCTTTCCCTTTGACTGGCTTCCCATCAACGTTAAGGTAACGATAAAATGTGAGATTCTTAGAGACTGGCAATTCAGAGAGGCTTGCAAAAATGTGGTATTATGGAGCTCTGTGTGACCGAGGTGCCACATGTTTCTGTGCGTGTTTAGACTTATCCACAAACGCACCGTAGCCTAGAGCTCGAGTTCGACAGAGATGCCGGCCGGAGTGGCCGAGCGGTTAAAGGCGCTACAGTCTGGAACCGCACGACCGCTACGGTCGCAGGTTCGAATCCTGCCTCGGGCATGGATGTGTGTGATGTCCTTAGGTTAGTTAGGTTTAAGTAGTTCTAAGTTCTAGGGACTTATGACCACAGCAGTTGAGTCCCATAGTGCTTAGAGGCATTTTCGACAGAGAAAAGTGGCGAACTGTTTTAATGTATAGTGTTCGTCGAGGGCTGACAATGGATTAGTCAGTGCCTCTGTTGTTTACAGAAGTCTGTCCTAATTGCTCTAGAATGTTCAGATGATTCTGACAATTTCAGAGTGGAAGCCCGGTTCTCGATGAAGTCTTCTTCTCAAGTCACTAATCTTCATCACTAACTAAGAATTTTACTGCAGAAAGGAAACTAGTAGAGAGCACTGGTGTATAACACCATCACACCAGTTATTAGCTCTGTCTGCTAATGCTGTGTAGTATTAAAGTAAGGAACCATTGCTCTTTATGTACACAGTATCTTTTGGCGGAGGAAGAAACGGTATGACATGTCTCACGATAAAACAAGAATATTCAAAAAAATTTGAAAGTAGTGGATAGTGTTGTTTCCAGTGAACAGTCGTGACTTTGAAACTTCCTTGCAAATTAAAACAGTGTGCCGGACCGAGACTCGAACTCGCGATCTTCGCCCTTCGCGGGCAAATGCTGTACCGACTGAGTACCCCCCCCTCACAGCTTTACATCCGCCAGTACCTCGTCTCCTACCTTCCTACCGAGCGAGGTGGCGCAGTGGTTAGACACTGGACTCGCATTCGGGAGGACGACGGTTCAATCCCGCGTCCCGCCATTCTGATTTAGGTTTTCCGTGATTTCCCTAAATCGCTCCAGGCAAATGCCGGGATGGTTCCTTTGAAAGGGCACGGCCGACTTCCTTCCCCAATCCGATGAGACCGATGACCTCGCTGTCTGGTCTCCTTCCCCAAACAACCCAACCCCTACCTTCCTAGCTTGACAGAAGCTCTCCTGCGAAACTTGGAAGTTTGGAAGGTGGGAGACGAGGTACTGGCGGAAGTAAAGCCGTGAGGAGGGGTCGTCAGTCGTGCTTGGTAGCTCAGTCGGTAGAGAACTTGCCCGCGAAAAGTAAAAGTCCCGAGTTCGAGTCTCGGTCCACCACGTAGTTTAAATCTGCAAGGAAGTTTCATATCAGCGCACACTCCGCTTCAGTGTGAAAATTTCATTCTGGAATCGTGACTTTATTACCTAAATATTCTAACCCAGTGGAAAACCATGATGTACGGGTTTGAAGACGAGGGTGCGCTAGACCCAGTCGAAAAATCCTTGGCTGTCATGTAGAGAATATTGGCCGGTCCCTTCCTCGTAAGGGGCGTGCTGATACGTGTGGAGTATGTGTTGTCTCTTGTCTGATGTCATATATGCTTAAAATAGTTTGTTCAAATTCGGAAGCCAAAATGTAACTATCGTAGCAGTAGCTTTCACATTTATTGATTACCTTGCTCAAGTTATTTTCCGCTGTTAATATAAGTAAAGACTTGATAGACAGATCTGAATTTTATATGTATTTTTTTTTTAATGATTATCAAGCAGACGTGGGTTAATATATGTGGCTAGCTGGCAGAAGAGTCTTGGAGTTTTTTTATGAAACCTTTTGTAGGCTGTAATGGGAAATACTTGATAAAATAAAATAAATGGCAAGATGAAATCAAATAAATGTATCCCGTCTTTTCACTCACACAGCTAACCAAATACAGTATTATTTATCAATACTGAAAATTTAGATTTCATTCAAGACGGGGGTTTGAACCTGGATTTTCTGCTTATCCAACCAGTCGCCTCGACCATTGTGACCACCATAGTACGTCTGCTTGAGCGATACAGATTTTCAGTTGTAGCAAGATATCACAATGCCTGTGTATTCTGATTACGATGCATAGTTCCTTTTGGTCATGCATGTATTAATGTATTTAATGTAATTCAGTTGTAATGTTCAGAAGCATTAGCAAGTTGACAGCGGTGTCATTGAGAGTTTGAGTCAGTCTTCACAATGTGTTCATATGACCTGACCGATTAAAGGCATTTCTTAATTTTCAGGTGACGAAGCTGGACGATCTTTCTCCAGAGATAACGCTGAATCGGACTAAGGGTACGCTGTACTGCGGGTCGGGCTCCATGGATATCACCCTCAAGTTCAAGGAGCCCTTCTTCGGCATTGCGTACGCTGACTTCGACAGGAATAGCGCATGTCAAGTGGCCGGCAAGGGCGCCACCACGTACCGTCTCGAGCTGCCGCTCAAGGGCTGCGGAACTATACAGGTACGTGTGCTCTCAAACGTTCACCGGCCAGTGTACAGCTTGAAGTATCTTTGTTCTTTGACTCTTTGAAGTAGACATTTACTCCCTCTTTTCACAGTGAGTGATCAGCAGCCGTGCTATTAGTGCCACTATCAAAATACACTAATGAGAGAAGTCTTGGGATAGCAATATGCACATATACAGATGGCAGTAGTATCGCGCGCACAAGATATAAAAGGGCAGTACATTGGCGGAACTGTCATTTGTACTCAGGTGAACCATGTGAAAAAGTTTCCCATGTGATTACGGCCGCACGACGGGAATTAACAGACTTGGAACGCGGAATAATACACTACTGGCCATTAAAATTGCTACACCAAGAAGAAATGGAGATGATAAACGGGTATTCATTGGACAAATATATTATACTAGAACTGACATGTGATTACATTTTCACGCAATTTGGGTGCATAGATCCTGAGAAATCAGTACCCAAAACAACCACCTCTGGCCGTAATAATGGCCTTGATAAGCCTGGGTATTGAGTCAAACAGAGCTTGGATGGCGTGTACAGGTACAGCTGCCCATGCATTTTCAACACAATACCACAGTTCATCAACAGTAGTGACTGGCGTATTGTGACGAGCCAGCTGCTCGGCCACCATTGACCAGACGTTTACAATTGGTGAGAGATCTGGAGAATGTGCTGGTCAGGGCAGCAATCGAACATTTTCTGTATCCAGAAAGGCCCGTACAGGACCTGCAACATGCGGTCGTGCATTATCCTGCTGAAATGTAGGGTTTCGCAGGGATCGAATGAAGGGTAGAGACACGGGTCGTAACGCAACTGAAATGTAACGTCCACTGTTCAAAGTGCCGTCAATGCGAACAAGAGGTGACGGAGACGTGTAACCAATGGCACCCCATACCATCACGTCGGATGATACGCCAGTATAGCGATGACGAATACACGCTTCCAATGTGCGTTCACCGCGATGTCGCCAAACACGGATGCGACCATCATGATGCTGTAAACAGAACCTGGATTCATCTGAAAAACTGACGTTTTGCCATTCGTGCACCCAGGTTCGTTGTTGAGTACACCATCGCAGGCGCTCCTCTCTGTGATGCAGCGTCAAGGGTAACCGCAGCCATGGTCTCAGAGCCGATAGTCCTTGCTGCTGAAAACGTCGTCGAACTGTTCGTGCAGATGGTTGTTGTCTTGCAAACGTCCCCATCTGTTGACTCAGGGATCGAGACGTGGCTGCACGATCCGTTACAGCCATGCGGATAAGATGCCTGTCATCTCGACTGCTAGTGATACGAGGCCGTTGGGATGCATCACGGAGTTCCGTATTACCCTCCTGAACCCACCGATTCCATATTTTGCTAACAGTCATTGGATCTCGACCAACGCGAGAAGCAATGTCGCGATACGATAAAGCGCAATCGTGATAGGCTACAATCTGACCTTTGTCAAAGTCGGAAACGTGATGGTACGCATTTCTCCTCGTTACACGAGGCATCAGAACAACGTTCCACCAGGCAACGCCGGTCAAAAGCTGTTTGTGTATGAGAAATCGGTTGGAAACTTACCTCATGTCAGCACTTTGTAGGTGTCTCCACCGGCGCCAATCTTGTGTGAATGCTCTGAAAAGCTAATCATTTGCATATCACAGCATCTTCTTCCTGTCGGTTAAATTTCGCGTCTGTAGAACGTCATCTTCGTGGTGTAGCAATTTTAATGGCCAGTAGTGAAGTTGGAGCTAGACAGATCGAACATTTCACTTCGTAAATTGTTTGGGAATTAATTTTCTGAGATCCACAGTGTCCAGAGTGTGCCGAGAATATCAAATTTCAGCAGACATTATCTCTCACAACTGACAACACAGTGGCCGACAGCCTTCACTTAACGACCGAGAGCAGCGGCGTTTGCGCAGAGTTGTCAGTACTGACATAAAGCAACCCTGCGTGAAATAACCACAGAAATCAATGTGGGACAGACGACGAACGTATCTGTTAGAACAGTGCGCTGAAATTTGGCGTTAATGGGCAATGGCAGCAGACGACCGACGCATGTGCGTTTCCTAACAGCGTGACATCCCCTGCAGCGCCTCTCCTGCGCTCGTGACCATATTAGTTGGACCCTAGACGACCGGAAAACCGTGGCCTAGTCAGATGAGTACCGATTTCAGTTGGTAAGCGCTGATGGTAGGGTTAGAGAGTGGCATAGACCCACGAAGCCATGGAACCAAGTTTTCATTGAGACAATGTGCAACCTGGTTGCCGGCCGGAGTGGCCGAGCGGTTCTAGGCGCTACAGTCTGGAACCGCGCGACCGCTACGGTCGCAGGTTCGAATCCTGCCTCGGGCATGGATGTGTGTGATGTCCTTAGGTTAGTTAGGTTTAAGTAATTCTAAGTTCTAGGGCACTGATGACCTCAGAAGTTAAGTCCCATGGTGCTCAGAGCCATTTGAACCATTTTTTTGCAACCTGGTTGTAGCTCCATTAACGTGTGTGCTGTGTTTGACAGTTGACAGTGGCTCTGACCCCACCGGGAATCGAACCCGGGAACCCGGGCGGGGGAAGCGAGAACGCTACCGCACGACCACGGGGCTATGTTTACATGAAATTGAATGGATCCTCTGGTTCAACTGAACCGATAACGGACTGCCAATGGTTATGTTCGGCTACTTGGAGACCATTTGCAACCATTCATGGATTTAATGTTCCCAAATAACGATGGAATTTTTATCGATGACAACGCGACAGGGCGCGGCACGGCGTAGGTACTCTGCAAGTTTCGTATGCAGTGCGTGTTGCCTAACATCCAGTCACACCTCTCCGCGTGATAGGCGGTAAGCTGGACATAACCGAGGTTCCTGACTCGCCTCTAAAACTTCTTCCTACGCTTAAATACAGTCATTCTTACGCTTTTCGTGTTGAAAATCACTGTATCAGTTTCCTGGGGTGGGTAGTATGCTGCACCCTGCTAGTTCGGTGAAAACTCGTCGTCCCAGAGCCAGCGAACACTAAAGGACGCCTAGCGTCGCTTCGAATCATCAGTGAACCTTTTTGCCTCTGACAAAAGTAGTTCCTCGTGACGTGATCTATCACCCCTAGACGTTTGTCACCAAGACTTCGAAACATGCTGTGTATTCTTTTCGTTGCTGTCTGGGCTCCAAAATGGGGATCTGCGAGTGGCTTCAAAACGTAAGCTACACGTTATTACGGCAGGCCAAGTAAGTTTTATTTAGTCTTGCACTACACTTTAAAGTGACACAGATGCATGAATCCATTTTACAATATAGTCTCCAAGTTTCTGTAAACAACGGCCGGAGCGTTCTACCAGTCGTTCAATTGCTCGACAATAGACGTGCCCTCATTGGTCAAGGAGCAATTCGAGAACAGTTGTGTGAACGTCCTCGTCATTGGAAAATTTGTAATTGCTGCGAATCAGTTCCTCGACTACCTGGACATCGTCGTTTGTGGTCGGTTTCCATGGCCTTCCTTCTCGATCAGAAGCATCCCATGCCTGTGCGACCTTGTTCAAATTGTTGGCACCATTTTCCTACGGCTGGACGCGACATTACATTTAATCCAGAAAACGCAAGAGCTTCACGGTGAATCTATGTGCAATTTAGACATTTTCCCACAAGAATCGTACTGTCTCGCGTACTTCAACTTTGGAGTATGTTTCCAGTTACCGCACCATTTCACTCGCGCACTACAGTTGGCTTGTTATCCGTAGTACGGCAGAACTGCGTCTGCAGGAAACCGAGACCATGTACTCTCTTCCGACAAAGCGCCACTCTTGTTACTCAATGTTTCTGGTGTCGTACAAAACGTGTAACTTAACTTTTGAAGTCCCCTCATATATCTTGATTCAGAATTCTTTAACAGGCTGCCGACAGACATCATATAGGAAACTGGAACACGTTCGATAACGAAAAATAAAGTAATGTAATGCCAAATTAGTCATTCCTTTTATAATAGAACAGGATATCTGGTGTCATTAATGTAAATTCCGATTAACATTGATGCTCATATTAAACAGATGTTAGATTTTCCAGTATATAGACAGCTGATATCGTTATCCTAAACCAGTAAAGTTACATGAATGCTTAGTGTGAAGTAGCAGATAAAAACAATAGCTGAGTGGTGTAAGAGTCGTTGAGTGACTGTAGGAGGATACAAGATGACTTGGACAGTATATGTGATTGGTGTAAAGAATAGCAGCTAACTCTAAATATAGATAAATGTAAATTAATGCAGATGAATAGGAAAAAGAATCCCGTAATGTTTGATAACTCCATTAGTAGTGTAGCGCTTGACACAGTCACGTCGATTAAATATTTGGGCGTAGCATTGCAGAGCGACATGAAGTGGGACAAGCATGTAATGGCAGTTGTGGGGAAGGCGAATAGTCGTCTTCGGTTCATTGGTAGAATTTTGGGAAGATGTGGTTCATCTGTAAAGGAGACCGCTCATAAAACACTAATACGACCTATTCTTGAGTACTGCTCGAGTGTTTGGGATCCCTGTCAGGTTGGATTGAGGGAGGACATAGAAGCAATTCAGAGGCGGGCTGCTAGATTTGTTACTGGTAGGTTTGACCATCACGCGAGTGTTACGGAAATGCTTCAGGAACTCGGGTGGGAGTCTCTGGAGGAAAGGAGGCGTTCTTTTCGTGAATCGCTACTGAAGAAATTTAGAAAACCAGCATTTGAGGTTGACTGCAGTACAATTTTACTGCCGCCAACTTATATTTCGCAGAAAGACCACAAAGATAAGATAAGAGAGATTAGGGCTCGTACAGAGGCATATAAGCAGTTATTTTTCCCTCGTTCTGTTTGGGAGTGGAACAGGGAGAGAAGATGCTAGTTGTGGTACGAGGTACCCTCCGCCACGCACCGTATGGTGGATTGCGGAGTATGTATGTAGATGTAGATGTAGAGGAAGAGCAGCGACGTTTTTCAAAGTAGATGCTTTTCTCATAATATAAAAAAGTGATCTAAAAGTGATTCCCATCACTGGCAATTTGAGTAGATTAGCACCAGTTCTAACATTTGTTGTTACTATACCTTACAGAAGTAGCCTCTGGTGGCGTGGCTGCTTCGTCCAGATAATGTATAACGTCACTCGCTACACGTCCTTTACGTCTCTTCTTCATCACTGAATTTACAAAATACGATATATGTGTTAATGAATGAACAAATGTACGTCACTTTGTCTGATCATAATGAGTAACCCCAACACCGATTCTCTAAAGAATCGAACTCCCGTGTGTAGCACAGCTTCAAACGTCTGATTAGATATGGGACATCATCGGACGACAACTCAATCGTCATCCAGAAACAGCATTAACCGGCCCTGTACTGACCGACCAAGTGCCACAAGCGTGGAATTCCATCCGACAAACTGACATCCGGCACCTGTACAACACGATGCATGCACGTTTGCATGCTTGCTTTCTACATTCTGGCCGTTACACCGGTCAGTAATGTATCAGCGTTTCACATTTTCACCGGCTTATCTCGCGCTTACATTAACCAGTGATCTTGCAGTGTTAATCTCTTAAATGTGTTTTTTTTTATTTTTTTTCTCTATGGGACTTAACATCTATGGTCATCAGTCCCCTAGAACTTAGAACTACTTAAACCTAACTAACCTAAGGACAGCACACAACACCCAGCCATCACGAGGCAGAGAAAATCCCTGACTCCGCCGGGAATCGAACCCGGGAACCCGTGCGTGGGAAGCGAGAACGCTACCGCACGACCACGAGATGCGGGCTCTTAAATGTGTTACCTAGACAAATATATTCCCAAAATTTCATTACTCCACATTAATTATTTTTTGTGTTGCAATTTTTTCCGTCGGTTTATGTTGATTTCATTAGTTTCGAATTATTGACTTATAAACTAATGGAAGAGTTTAGAAAATTTCTGAAATTATTTGTAACGTTTGTTGGGAGTCGCTAAATGCTCACATTAATAAACACGGGCTTAGTAATTCACGCAAAAAAAAGGTAGTTTTTCACTCATCTCAATGTTTTTGGCGCTACATCTCCTGAACTATCTGTGTTACAATGATATAACCTTGGAGGTACATTCAGTGGTAGATGTGGATACTGTCGGCAAAATATGTTGTGAACAGAGTTAGCAGTAAAGGACTAATAAATTAAAACATCGTGCCTAGTGATGAAGTGTTAATGAACTGCGAAAATATAGTAAGCCATAAACTTTCATTATTTCGTGTGAAGTATCAGCAGTAAAAAGTACGAAAATCGTTCGAAATTATGTCTGAAGTTTGTTAGAAGGCGCAAAGTGCTCTCATTCTCAAATACTAGATGAATATAGTCTGGATAATTGGCGCGCCGTGAGTTATGCTGCCTCAAGCTATATATGCAGTTTCTAACTTTCATACTTGATTTTTGTATTAAACCTTAAACGTAAGTTTAATGAATAGATTATGAGACAGCATTGAGTTCAGTTAATAATTACATGAAATATTGAAAACGAAATTTTTGCTGCCCCTGGAAGCCGTTAGATAGGCAACCCGTTACTGGGATGTGCACTGCGCACCGAGTTAGCAGTTTAGTAATATAGAAGGCTACAGGGGACGTCTCAAATAGCGAAAGACACGCAGTGAAACCAAATATTCGATAAATGGAATTTTTTTAAATGTAGTTACAAATAGACCGTTACACGGTCGCATCAGGTTTATCGAACTTGACGAACGTACTGGACCTTGTACAGAGTCTTTCGACAATCAGTGTTCATAGAATACCGCCATATTCTCCGTTTTCTTTATGGGAGGCGAATAAATCACTGGAAACTCCATCAAGAATGGTTACAGTCAACATTACGTTCTTTCCACTGGACGCGCAACAGAAATGAAATTCAAATGATTCAGTCACTCATGTCTCGGTTTCGAGCCGTGAAGATAAATCTGTACACCATGAAAGCAGCCCAAATGCTGCAGGAATGGAGAAAAAGAGAGCGTTCCCGTCTGGACCGTCACATCACACTCCCAGGCATCGTGCAGAGCACGGAGTGCCCCCGAGGTCCGGCAGCAAACTGTTGCTGGCGAACTGGCTATGACTACCCGTCGCACTAGCTGAACTTCTTTCGATGTAATACCACCGTGTAGTCTTCCTGCAACGGTGCCTTGAAGGCAGTTGGGGGGAAGAATGATGTAGATTTCTGACAAGAGAAGGTTTTGCCTGAATACTCATTACTGCTCTATCCGCCAAGTTGTTAGAAAGGACTCTGCTGACAACTGGTAAAATTGTTGTTTATTAAAGCACAACCGGTTTCGCGGCTTAAAGCCGTATCATCATGTTCAGCCTACACGGTAAAAAGCAAAGTACAGCGTCACCACATTTTATAGATATTAAAACTGATAGAGGAATGTCTGAAATATACTCACAAATTCAGAGATCGTAGGCATATCCGTCGCTCCTAGTCAAAATTTACAATTTAGAGAATATCGTCAGTACTAGGAGCGATGTGTGTGCCTATGATCTTTTATCGTTGTGTCGCAATTTCGAATCCTGCCTCGGGCATGGATGTGTGTGATGTCCTTAGGTTAGTTAGGTTTAATTAGTTCTAAGTTCTAGGCGACTGATGTCCTCAGTAGTTAAGTCGCATAGTGCTCAGAGCCATTTGAACCATTTTAACGTTGTGAGTACATTTCAGACATTCCTCTATTAATTTTAATATCCATAAAATGTGGTGACACTGTACTTTGCTTTTTACCGTGTAGGTTGCACTTGATGATGCGGATTTAAGCAGCGAAACCGGTTGTGTTTTAATAAACAACAATTTTACGAGCTTTTGGCGCAGTTCTTCCTAACATCGTGCCTTTCAATAGCTGTAATTTCCCGGAATAAAAAATACACTCCTGGAAATTGAAATAAGAACACCGTGAATTCATTGTCCCAGGAAGGGGAAACTTTATTGACACATTCCTGGGGTCAGATACATCACATGATCACACTGACAGAACCACAGGCACATAGACACAGGCAACAGAGCATGCACAATGTCGGCACTAGTACAGTGTATATCCACCTTTCGCAGCAATGCAGGCTGCTATTCTCCCATGGAGACGATCGTAGAGATGCTGGATGTAGTCCTGTGGAACGGTTTGCCATGCCATTTCCACCTGGCGCCTCAGTTGGACCAGCGTTCGTGCTGGACGTGCAGACCGCGTGAGACGACGCTTCATCCAGTCCCAAACATGCTCAATGGGGGACAGATCCGGAGATCTTGCTGGCCAGGGTAGTTGACTTACACCTTCTAGAGCACGTTGGGTGGCATGGGATACATGCGGACGTGCATTGTCCTGTTGGAACAGCAAGTTCCCTTGCCGGTCTAGGAATGGTAGAACGATGGGTTCGATGACGGTTTGGATGTACCGTGCACTATTCAGTGTCCCCTCGACGACCACCAGTGGTGTACGGCCAGTGTAGGAGATCGCTCCCCACACCATGATGCCGGGTGTTGGCCATGTGTGCCTCGGTCGTATGCAGTCCTGATTGTGGCGCTCACCTGCACGGCGCCAAACACGCATACGACCATCATTGGCACCAAGGCAGAAGCGACTCTCATCGCTGAAGACGACACGTCTCCATTCGTCCCTCCATTCACGCCTGTCGCGACACCACTGGAGGCGGGCTGCACGATGTTGGGGCGTGAGCGGAAGACGGCCTAACGGTGTGCGGGACCGTAGCCCAGCTTCATGGAGACGGTTGCGAACGGTCCTCGCCGATACCCCAGGAGCAACAGTGTCCCTAATTTGCTGGGAAGTGGCGGTGCGGTCCCCTACGGCACTGCGTAGGATCCTACGGTCTTGGCGTGCATCCGTGCGTCGCTGCGGTCCGGTCCCAGGTCGACGGGCACGTGCACCTTCCGCCGACCACTGGCGACAACATCGATGTACTGTGGAGACCTCACGCCCCACGTGTTGAGCAATTCGGCGGTACGTCCACCCGGCCTCCCGCATGCCCACTATACGCCCTCGCTCAAAGTCCGTCAACTGCACATACGGTTCACGTCCACGCTGTTGCGGCATGCTACCAGTGTTAAAGACTGCGATGGAGCTCCGTATGCCACGGCAAACAGGCTGACACTGACGGCGGCGGTGCACAAATGCTGCGCAGCTAGCGCCATTCGACTGCCAACACCGCGGTTCCTGGTGTGTCCGCTGTGCCGTGCGTGTGATCATTGCTTGTACAGCCCTCTCGCAGTGTCCGGAGCAAGTATGGTGGGTCTGACACACCGGTGTCAATGTGTTCTTTTTTCCATTTCCAGGAGTGTAGTTTGCTCTATCTGGATGTAGTGCGGCAATAAGAGTTCATTCTGAGTACACTAATCACCGCAGCGTACGTCCAAAACACCCTCCAACTTGTTGTACTGCCGTTTCGGTTGCGACGTGGGGATGCACTCTGTAAACTGGTATTACCAAACGTATTCTCTAAGGAGTGTGTCGAAGCTGCGGCAAGTCGGTGGCCAGAATTGTCCCACATTGAGAAAGTATGAGACACAAGTGAACAGAGCCTGGTTGGGCCTCCATTGCAAAGCTTGAACTTCCAAGGCGCCGTGGATTGTGATCTCCGTTTTTTTTTTTTTTTTTACTTTATTGAATTTCAATGCACTCCGAAGGGGGCGGGCTGGCAGCAGCTTAGTAGGCTGCTCTACAGCCTACAGACGTTTTTAAAAACGGAAGAAGAAAAGAAACAAGAAAAACAGGCGATAAAACGGTGACTTAAAGTGTAAAATTGCAGAAAATTGTGGAAAGTTAAAACAGAAAGCAAAGGGGTTGGCAATGTTAATAAAATACACAGGGATCAGACAAGTAACATAGTAGACACACAATTAAAAAAAAAACATGCCGACAGTCTGGTTTCTGTTCGCAAGAGATAAAAGAAAATCACACCCAGCGACAGTATGATGGCCGTTCGCAATACTTCCCAAGACACACAACACGGAAATCTCACTGTAAAACACTCACTGTAAAACACCGCACGAAAATGTCGGCACAGAGATGACACTCCCTAGCCAAGGGCAGGGGGGGGGGGGAACCTGGAGGAGGGGGAAAACAAGGAGGGAGGAGAGGAAAAAACGAAAAATGGGGGGGGGACCAAAGGAGGGAGAGGACTCATAAGGGGGGAGAGGGGCAGAGTAGACGCGAGAGGAAATGGGAAAAGGCAGAGGAGGGAAATGCAAAAGGACTCGGGGAAGAGAAAGGGGCAGAGAGAGGGGAGGTGGGGAAAAAAGAGGATGGAAGGGGGGAGAGGGAGCCCGGAAAAAGGACAGAGGAAAGGAGGGGGAGTGAGGATCAGAGTTGATAGGAGGGATAAATGGAGGGAGAGAGGGCATCATCCGGGAGGGGGAGTGGGTGGAAGCCACCTTGCGAAAGGAGATGAAGGGTGTAGAGATGGAGGGTAGGAGGGACACAACAGTGAAGACGTGGCAGGGGGCGGGGATGGGAGAGGAGAGGAGCAACCAGGGGGTGAGGGGGATCAAGGCGGCGGGAGGTGTAGAGTATGCAGATATGTTCGAGGAATAGGAGCAGATGGGGGAAAGGAATGAGGTCATAGAGGATCCGCGTGGGGGACAGGAGGCGTATACGGAAGGCGAGGCGGAGTGCATGATGCTCAAGGATCTGGAGGGACTTATAGAATTTGGGGGGGGGGGGGGTAGATATCCAGGCAGGACTGGCATAACAGAGGATGGGACGGATTAAGGATTTGTAGGTGTGGAGGATGGTAGAGGGGTGCAACCCCCATGTCCAGCCAGAGAGGAGTTTGAGGAGCCGGAGGCGGTTGTGGGCTTTGGATTGGATGGAGCAGAGATGAGGGATCCAGGTGAGGTGACGGTCAATGGTGGGGCTGAGGTAGGTGAGCGTGATCTCCATTCCAGAGGTTGTTATCCAGCAGTTGAACTAATTTTTCTATGCGCGAGTGCAAGATCGCTTTGTGGTTACAAGAGGGCACATCCGGAGTTTGCACAGGCTTGACACACATCCTGTAGCACCTCAACGGAGATATAGGTTGTCTTACACCTACCATCTACAAACTTGTGTGTAAATAAACGTTCACTTTTTCCGAGATATACAATATCAGACCAAAAATTTTCGGACAGCCCTATTTAATGCAGGACTGACCACTAGATGTCATGAGAGGCGGAACCGCCAGTGTGAAAGGAGGCGGCGAGTATTGCACTCTTAGCAGGAAAGTAAAAGAGCAGAATGGGGTCGGTCAGCAGAGCTCAGTGACTTCGAACGTAGATTAGTCATTGGCTGTTACCTGAGTAACGAAACCACCAGGAACATTTAAATCCTTCTAAAGCTGTCCAATTCGAATGGTACCACAGTCGAGTACCACCTTATAAGCCACGCATTTCCGTAGTCAGTGTTAAGCGACACTTTAAGTGGTCTAAAGAGCGATGCGACTTTACAGTGGGTGACTGGAAAAGAGTGACTTGGAGTGATGAATCACGCTATGCCCTGTGGCAATCCGATGCAAGGGTTTGGGATTGGCGAATGCCGGTAGAACGTTACTACGTTACTGGTCATTATGTATAGTACCTACAGTGAAGTACGGATGAGATGGTGTTACGATATGGAGATGTTTTTCGAGATTTCGGTGTCGTCCCCTTATTGCACTTAAGAAAGCGTACAATGTGGAAGGATATGTACACATTTTACGGTATTGTGCACTGCGTACAGTAGAGGAACAGTTCGGAAGCGATGATTGAATCAGTATGACAATACACCCCATCATAAAGCAGCATCTGCTAGGCAATGGTTTGTGTACAGTAACATTCCTTAAATGGGCTGCCCCGATCAGACTACCGACGTGAGCAGGTGGAACACTTCTGGGATAAGTTAGAAATGCGGCTTCGCTCCAGACCCCCAGCTTCCAACATAACTGTCTTCTTTGGTTTCAGCTCTTGAGGAGGTATAGGCTGCCACTCCTGCACAGTAATTCAGACACCTCATTGAAAGTGTCCCCAGCAGAGTTCAACCCGCCCTTAAGGGGGGAAGGACGTCAAACGGGCCGACTTGGAGCAGGAGAGGCACCACAGGACATTTTATTTTCTACTGTCTATACTTTTACAAGTAAATTCATAAAACTTTGTCAGCATGACCAGGAAGGACTCAGGATTTACACTCGTAGCAGCGGAAGTTCAAAAACATAACAAAATAATTTTTGTACATGAGAAATTTCATCATTTTTTCGCTTACTATTGGCTGCATTTGTTGCTATAGGTACACTTTTCTTCATAAGTAAGAGAGACTGTTCGATGAATTTTGCACAGCATAAAAACCACACTTACAGGTGTCCGAAACTCTAGAATCTATTTAATTGATAAGAAAATGAATGTGCTGTTACGTTTTAAACTTTATGTTTAGAAAAAAATCAAATTTTGTAGTTAATTATCTCAATTTTTACCACAGTTTTTAATAGATTTGGAAAATTCTACAGCTTCATACACCTGTAAGTATGGTTTGTATGCTGTGCAAAATTCATCAAATAATCTCTTTTACTTGTGAAGAAAAATGTACCTATAGCAACAAATGCAGCCAACAGTAAGTGAAAAAATGATGAAATTTCATATCTAAATAAAAATTATTTTGCTATGTTTTTGCACTTCCACTGCTATGAGTGTGAATCGTGAATCCTTCCTGGTCATGCTGACAAAGTTTTATAAATTTATTTGTAAAAGTATAGACAGTAGAAAATAAAATGTCCTGTAGTGCCTCTCCTGCTCCAAGTCGGCCCGTTTGACGTCCTACCCCCCTTAAGGCGAAGGATGGTGGCAACACCCTTTGGTGGTCATTTTTTCCTTTGCATGTTTGTATTTCGAGTGAAGTTTCTTACGCAGCTGAATAACTATAGCGATGACATGTGTTGAACAGGAACCGCAGCGAGTGTTCACGAACAACATCGTGGTGCGCTTCCACCCGGGGCTGGAGATGGATGGCGACGAGATCATCACAATCGTGTGCCGCTACCCGCCGCCCGTGGCACCACCGCCTGCCGCTTTGCCGGCTCCCATGTAAGTCTCTGCATCATACTTGCGCTCTAGTTTTTCCTTCAATTCTATCAAAATTTTTCATTTAGTGACAATTTAAAGTCATTCATGGAGGGGAAGAGTTTTACATCCCCAGCGTTTATGGTGGCATACCATTTCGGTTTCCTGTCGTTGCCTTTTTTGTACCGTGCATTATTGGCTCTCTGTTCTTACACAACATCTACTCAATACGACATAGCCCTCTTCGCAATATACCTACACACTATTCGAAACATTTCGATTACACTCAGTGTATTAATCGTATTAATGAGGGTTAGATCCACCGTTGGCTTTTATGGCAGTTCAAGGTACTGAAGTCTATTTGAATGAACAGTAGCCTTTTTTCGTGAGAAACAGCATCCAAGCCAGTTCTTTAAATATGCTGAATGAAGTCAGCATTCTGATCGAAACCAAAAGCGTTCCATTTAATTCTAAGTCAATCCTCCTGACGGCGATTTCTTTTACAGAACTACTTAGTACTGTGCAGTATTCTAATAGATCATACCACGGGGCAGTCCACTGACAGTATGCAGCAGCTCAAATTGTCCTGAGCGCATCGCATAAAAAGTATAAACTCACTGCATAGTGATTCGGGGTATACTTCACCATTGATACAAGTCATAACAGCAAACATTGTGTGAGTACTCACTCTTGTTGGCCGCATTTAAGTCGCGAGGAGTAGTTTTTTTGTACTGTAGAATCTCATTACTATTCCGTCCATAGTTGCTTACTAACACCGTGGAATCCCTAAAAGATTACTCACCCGTACATCGTGTACCCGTAGTTTGTCAGACCAGCTACTGCTTCTTATCTACTTCCTTTCTTCCGTTTTCTAAATTTCAACTCCAAAACAGCCCCATCAACTGCATAATCACATGACTTAAGATGATGTCAAATTTCGCCGACTTACTTCTTTCGATGCTTTTGGTTGGTTGGTTTTTGGGGAAGGAGACCAGACAGCGTGGTCATCGGTCTCATCGGATTAGGGAAGGATGGGGAAGGAAGTCGGCCGTGCCCTTTCAGAGGAACCATCCCGGCATTTGCCTGGAGTGATTTAGGGAAATCACGGAAAACCTAAATCAGGATGGCCGGACGCGGGATTGAACCGTCGTCCTCCCGAATGCGAGTCCAGTGTCGAACCACTGCGCCACCTCGCTCGGTCGATGCTTTTAATTGAACAACTACCGACCTGTACGATCCTCCCTATATTACTCTCAAAAACGAGAACTAATCGGCTATCTACTTCCTATGTAAGAGTCTCTAACGACTTACAGTTGCCGTCATTTGACGGCCCTCGCTTAAGAAGCGTCCCTGCCTCAACTTGCTAATGCCGATCTTCTTCTCCACCACACATTTAAATAATTATAAACATTGTAATCTGTATCTCGTGATCATCCGCTATAGCACCTGTTTGACATTGTCAGAGCTACATTACTCTTCAGTGTCCTTTTAAATATGTATTAGAAATAGTAAGATTCATTTTAAGATCTTGTTGGAAGGTGAACCACCACGAAATTCAGAGGTTGATCTTCCGAAGTTCTGAAGGCAATTCCCACAAGTTCTGCATTGACATTACCCTAACCTTTCCACCTACATTGTCGAAATCAAAAATTTATTTTTGTAACTAACGCCATTTTTCGATTTCTTTATACAGGGTGATTCAAAAAGAATACCACAACTTTAAAAATGTGTATTTAATGAAAGAAACATAATATAACCTTCTGTTATACATCATTACAAAGAGTATTTAAAAAGGTTTTTTTCACTCAAAAACAAGTTCAGAGATGTTCAATATGGCCCCCTCCAGACACACGAGCAATATCAACCCGATACTCCAACTCGTTCCACACTCTCTATAGCATATCAGGCGTAACAGTTTGGATAGCTGCTGTTATTTCTCGTTTCAAATCATCAATGGTGGCTGGGAGAGGTGGCCGAAACACCATATCCTTAACATACCCCCATAAGAAAAAATCGCAGGGGGTAAGATCAGCCGTAAGATCGGCCGTCCAGAACTTTTCCTTTTGCACAAACACCCATTCTCTGTAAACTGTTTATACCAACGTTTAATACACCACCTATCAGGAGGTTTAACACCATACTTCGTTCGAAATGCACGCTGAACAACTGTCGTCGATTCACTTCTGCCGTACTCAATAACACAAAAAGCTTTCTGTTGAGCGGTCGCCATCTTAGCATCAACTGACGCTGACGCCTAGTCAACAGCGCCTCAAGCGAACAAATGTACAACTAAATGAAACTTTATAGCTCCCTTAATTCACCGACAGATAGTGCTTAGCTCTGCCTTTTGTCGTTGCAGAGTTTTAAATTCCTAAAGCTGTGGTATTCTTTTTGAATCACCCTGTATTTGTAGCGTAGAGATTTCAGTGTACTGCTTTTACTCTGTTTTTGGACCAAATGCTTTACCATTTTACCTCATTGTGGAAGGTATTTTAGTATTTACCTTTTACGATCGCACAGCTTGTCACCGACGACGCCGGCGGCGGTGGAGCCGCCGCTTAGCGGCTTCCAGATATTGCTCATCATCTGCGCCATCCTCTTCCTGTCGCTGTTGCTGCTCGGCCTGGGCTGCTCCTACGTCTGCCTGAAGCGGCGCAACCTGGCCGTGGTGCGCAGGCACCCGCTCAGCGCGTCGGGCACCGGCTCCGAGATCACCAAGCTGTCCGGCTCCAGCCTGGGCAACATCTCCATGTTCGAGGGGCTGAAGATCCCGCGCGCGCACGCCACGGCAGGCAGCACCTCCGGGTCCGACGCGGCGCTCATCCTGGAGCACTCGGACACGCTGCCCAGCGACTACCCGTCCGAGTCGCCCAGCTCGGCGCACTCGGAGGCGGAGGACGTGGACACGCGCTCGCTGCGCCGCCCCAGCACCGTCAGCTCCGCCGGCTCCGGCTACGAGAACAAGGCGTTCGTGCAGCACGCCGAGGGCGGCTCCAGCTTCTACTCGGAGGCGCAGGTGAACGTGGTGCCGCCCCCGCCTCTCCCAGAGCCCAAATTCGACGTGTCGGTGCGAGTGAAGCGGGCCGCCCCGTCTCCGCCCGCGCCCACGCCGCCTCCTTCCGACGTCGAGAGCACCATGAGCATCCAGGCCCGCAACCTCACCACTATCCTAGAACAGCGCGAGGGCTCCTTCACCGACATCCCTCCTCCTGTCTCCAGCGCGACTACCTTCTCCTACGTTCCCGAGCTCCACCCTCCGCCACCACCTGCCAAGTACGCCCAAACCCCACCGGTCTATTCCCGAATCCTCCGTCGCCAACAAGATATGCACCAGACTCGCGAAATGACCAACGAGACCCTATCCCAGAGGTCGATTCCCGATAATGACAACTGGTCTCAGGGAGAAGATTTTGTCGATTCCCCGCAGCGCCGCATGTCCGTCTCCTCTGGTAGGTCGCTGGCGAGCCTCAACACCCTCAATACTGAGATGACTGACACGAGATCGATGTCCGAAATTGTCGATAATTCTCACAAACGCTTCACCAGCGAGACCAACGTCGCTCCTCCTCCCCCACCACCTCCTCCGATCGTCCCGTCGAGACACTATACGAGCGAGTTGGACATCACGCCTGCTACCACACTGGAACTGATAGAACCTCCAGTGGTAGCAGAGCCGCGGCCACAGATCACTTCGCACGTCGTCGACGACGTCTTCTTGCGTACTATCACCGAGAAGCGTACTATCGAAGACGTGGAGCGCCATCGTCGCCAAGTGACAGAATACCACACCAAACCGCAACCACCGGTGAATCCCAAATGGGACGTCGTCATCCGCAACTACCCGGCACCCGGTACGCACACGGGCACTCCCGGAGACGAGTCCGCTCCGGAATGGGAAAGTTTCTCGGAGGCTTCGTCCGTATCCGGTGCTCCACTCACGCCTGTAGCCGAACGGCATCAGGCACAGATGCATATCGAACGCCAGTACACGACCACGTTGGAGGTGCCTCCGAAGGATCCGACAGTGCCCAACTGGGACGTGCTCATTCGCGTGCTCAACCCGCCTCCCGTGACCGAAACTACACAGCCACTCGTCTCGGAAGGCCCAGTCGAAACGAGCGAAGCTGTACTCACTATCGAAGACAGAGAGAAGTGGAGGCAGATAATTACTACGGAGTCGACACTACGTACACTTCTCACAGAAGCCACTGTCCGTGAGGATTACGAGCGTATCAGAAAAGACCAACGGTACGAGAAGCTATTCGAGCCTAAGAAGTGGGACGTGATTATAAGAGTTCTGACTCCACCAGAGAAGCCCTCTTACGACCAACGCACCTCCAGCTCCTCGAACCAGCGCTACAAGCGCAAAACTGACTGGGATACGCGCAGCCGGCGTAGCTCGCTCCCGACGCTGTACGAATACGACTCTGACGGTGGGTCTTCGGTGCGAACGCTCGTCGCCGACACGACTGGGCACCCGGCAGGGCCGGCGCGCTTCAGGAGGCCTTCCAGGTCCAGCGTCAGATCTGACATGGACGTCCGCTCCATGACCGAAGTGATGGTGGACTTCGCGAGGCCGGACATAGCGGATACGCTGAGCGACGCCAGCTCCTATTACAGGCCCGGGTCGCGGCACTCGGGCACTGCAGGAGTGTCCGACGACGAAGATTACGGGCCGCACGGCAGTCTGGTTCGCTCTACAAGCCAGCCGTCCCTCGCCCGGTCCGCGTCCGAGTTCACCGAACAGTGGGTGGCGCCCGTGGGCCGAAGGGGCTGGTCTGGTGACGTCAGCAGTCCCGAGCACTCGCCGCGCTCCTCGCGTAGCGCCACCCTGCGCGAACCCATCACTGCCAGGGAGATGCTCTTCTCACGAACCACCGTCAGAGAAACTTACACGAAAGAGTGGTACGGAGATGCTGACAGCGAAGCGAGCTTCAAATGAAACATGACACTAATCTAACCGAGTAACGACACACATCGATAAAAGAAGGCTTCACAGTACGCAGTAAGATTTGAGACAAAACTAATCAATAATTCACCATTTTGAAACAACCGTCTGAAGTGCTACATGCTATAATCATTGGTTACCGCGTTGATAGCTGGAAATATTTATCTATATCCGCCTGCATCTCGTGACTGCGAGTACACAGTGAACTACTGTGTTGTCATCAACACACGCAACAAACATTGTAGGCGGCATCGAAACTTCGTGTGGACTTAGCAAAGTGGTCTGCGGCATTCACAAGAAACAGCACAACACAACTTCCTTTTATCCAATCTTACAGTGCGCTGGGTGCTACTATGAACCACTACAACGAAAAGCCGATAGATATTCTCAGACATTCCGTAGTTTACATGGAATTGTTGTGCAACATTCCATTCCAAAAATATACTTCTCTCATATTCGCATTTCAGTGTAGTTTAGTCAACTTTACGTTTGTGGTGAATGTACTAAAAATGTTTGAGCAGTTTAACCTTCGCTAGTTAAAAATAGCTTGCAAATGCAATTAATTTTCCTAAATATTATAATATAGGATTCGCCTCTCACATCGGCCGCATACTATAAATTAGAATTAGCAGATGGAACCTGCAGTAATGAAAGGTTGAAATCTCGTGTAAAGCGATCTCGCGCGATGATGACAGACAAAAGAATGTGCCAAATGGATGAAAGGATTCTGAATAATTCGAGCAAACCTTGCTTGGAAGTTCCTATTTCAGTGGATCTGATTGTCCTACCAAAAAAACATTGCAAACCGTATTATAACTGACATTTTTGTTGTAAGAAACGTTTTTCAAACAGCGCTGTTCCTTCACTTGCCAAAACGTGAGCCTTAGTGAATTACTTGTTCTTTTGTTAAAGACGTTTTGCTGCAGTTCCAACAATAGAATAACTGCAGCATGTAAGTGAAACACTGCTCTTTCATTGCGAATGTCAAATATGAAATCATATACAGCATTTAAAATAAAATGACTTTAATTGACATTTCAACCTACTAGAACTCTGAGAGTGGCTTCAGTTTATTTCAGAACAATCTGTCAATTTAACTCATTTTCATATAAAAGTAAGGAATTATTATTATTTTAACTGGGAAGAAACAGCGCTAATGAAGAGCTGGTACGTTTTTGCAATTAAACTAGAATACTATGAAAATCCCTGTTGATTATGTTTGTGTTCGAGGACCTGAATGACTTTCATAAAGTACTGACGATCCACAGAAATGTTGGAATGGTTCATGATGATACAATGTAATATTTAAACTTCTACGCTAGCTTTTCATTTTCCACTCATTTTAAATCAGAAGTTAACATTATGTACAACAAAATGAGTGGAACTGGAGAATTAGCTGCTTTTCTTATTACATTTTTGAGATAGCTTGAAGATACGATATTTATAGAACTTCAAGTGCGTTAACAATTAAGAATATCACTACATTTTTTAACTTAAAGTAAACTAAGCTATTTTTCCTAAATGGTGAAGGAATATGGGCTGCAGGTGTGACAAGGACTTTTTATCTTAGATTTATTAATTATGAAGTAACGCACCTCTATTAACGTCATAAATTGTTGAAATCAGACGATCTTAAACAAAATTGTTTCTTAATATTTGGATTCTAAATTAAATTCCTAATAATGTGAAACACTTTGTACTTTTTTATCGATTTCTAAAATAAAGACTGGGGAATGTGTACAAAATACATTTCAAATTTGTCTACTATTTTGCGCTAAAATACTTGTATTACTACTGTAATATTTAAATTATGTGCAACAACTAGCCTAAACAAATTACTTTATATGTTCACTCAAATAAAATTTTTGTATTCTAACACAGAGACCTTCTCTTTCTGAGGCCGATACATGTGTCAGTGTATTTGATCTCAGGAAAAGCTACCTTATTTGTGCTTCATCTTGTCTGCAACAGACATACAGCACAAGACCTACGTGGCAGAGTGATGACTACACATTTCACTCGATCCGTTCAGTTCATAGAATGTAAAATTTTAGAAAGCATTCTTGATTGGAGCTCAGCGATCTGTATGAAATGCTGAAAGTCAATTAAAAACAGTCTCCATTGCGTTTACAGATTTTCTTGTTTGTTAGCAACCGGTTTCGGCCCCTTCCTCAGACGATCCTCAGGCTTATAACCGTCTTTATAGCCGCTGATGGCGGCAGGCGGAGCGACACAACCGTACTTCTATGGATCTCGCTCCGCCTACCGCCACCAGCAGCCGTACTGGCGGTGACAAGCCTGAGCGTGGTCTGAGGAAAGGGCCGAAACCTGTTGCTAATAAATAAGAAACTCTTGAAAGTCGGTCGAGATTGTTTTGATTGATTTTTATCATAGACTGTAGGTTAATTTTTATCGTAATCGGTATATTCTATTGTTTAACAACTATCTAGTTCTCTGAAACAGCTCTTCTGTGAAACTTCCTGGCAGATTAAAACTGTGTGCCGGACCGAGACTCGAACTCGGGACCTTTGCCTTTCGCGGGCGTGTGCTCTGCCAACTGAGCTATCCAAGCACGACTCACGCCCCGTCCTCACAGCTTTACTTCTGCCAGTACCTCGTCTCCTACCTTCCAAACTTTACAGAAGCTCTCCTGCGAACCTTGCAGAACTAGCACTCCTGAAAGAAAGGATATTGCGAAGACAGCCTGGGGGATGTTTCCAGAATGATATTTTCACTCTGCAGCGGAGTGTGCGCTGATATGAAACTTCCTGGCAGATTAAAACTGTGTGCCGGACCGAGACTCGAACTCGGGACCTTTGCCTTTCGCGGGCAAGTGCTCTACCACCTGAGCTACCCAAGCACGACTCACGCCCCGTCCTCACAGCTTTACTTCTGCCAGTACCTCGTCTCCTACCTTCTAAACTTTACAGAAGCTCTCCCGAGTTCGAGTCTCGGTCCGGCACACAGTTTTGATCTGCCAGGAAGTTTCATATCAGCGCACACTCCGCTGCAGAGTGAAAATCTTATTCTGGCAGCTCTTCTGTGTTAATATTCTGACAGGTACTCAGGTAGTAAAAGAGCCTTTCTCTTATTATTCTGAGAGCTTGTTACAAGTCTTGGTTTATGATTAGCAAATGCCAAAAAGTAGGGTAGGAAAGGACTAAATATGAAACAATGGAAGGATTTATAAAATTTTATTTATTGAACGGACTGCCTTCTTGGTTGAGTGGTTCGCGCTATTGGAGCGGAGGACACAGGCTTGTTCCGGCCTAATGAGGAACTACTTCACACAAAAAGTAGCATCGAAGATTGAAAGGCTCTGTTAGACAAGGAGTCTCACGACACTTTCTTTTTATTTGTTAAATAAAATTTGATGCGTTTATCTTAATAAAATGTAACCCATCCACGAATCGCTTTGGAGTGTCGTGCTCAATGTTCTGGATGTAAGAAGTGTAAGTATCCAACTACCCCCGCCGTAACAGCTCGCGCCGACTGGTCAGGTTCCACGGAAAACATCCCCGACGTTTAACACATTATTGCAGGTGGTACCAAAGATTTTCCATGCACTTCAAAACAGAAGACTTCACAGGCCAGTCAAGATGAGTGATTGCGGCAGTATGTTCCTTACGTAGACTATGTGATCAATAGTATCCGGACACCCCCAAAAACATACGTTATTCAGATTAGGTGTATTGTGCTGTCACCTACTGCCAGGTACTCCATATCAGCAACCTCAGTAGTCATTAGACATCGTGAGAGAGCACAATGGGGTCTCCGCGGAACTCGCGGACTTCTAACGTGGTCAAGTGATTGGGTGTCACTTGTGTCATTCGTCTGTACGTGAGATCTACACACTCCTAAACACCCCTAGGTCCACTGTTTCCGATGTGATAGTGAAGTGGGAACGTGAAGGGACACGTACAGCACAAAATCGTACGGGCCGACCTCGTCTGTTGACTGACAGAGACCGCCGACATTTGAAGAGGGTCGTAATGTGTAATATGCAGACATCTATCCAGACCATCACACAGGAATTCCAGACTGCATCAGAATCCACTGCAAGTACTATGACAATTAGGTTGGAGGTGAGAGAACTTGGATTTCATGGTCGACCGGCTGCTCATAAGCCATACATCACGCCAGTAAATGCCAAACGACGCCTCGCTAGGTGTAAGGAGCGTAAACATTGGACGATTGAACAATGGAAAAACGTTGTGTTGAGTGACGGATCACGGTGCACAATTGGCGATCCGATGGTACGGTGTGGGTATGCCCGGTGAACGTCATCTGCTAGCGTGTGTAGTGCCAACAGTAAAATTCGGAGGCGGAGGTGTTATGGTGTGGTTGTGTTTTTCATGGAGGGGGCTTGCACCCCTTGTTGTTTTGCGTGGCACTATCACAGCACAAGGCCTACTTTGATGTTTTAAGCACCTTCTTGCTTCTCACTGTTGAAGAGCAATTCGGGGATGGCGATTGCATCTTCCAACACGATCGAACACCTGTTCATAATGCAAGCCTCTGGCGGAGTGGTTACACGACAGTAAAATCCCTGTAATGGACTGGCCTGCACAAAGTTCTGACATGAAGCCTATAGAACACCTTTGGGATGTTTTGGAACGCCGACTTCGTGCCAAGCCTCACCGAGCGACATCGATACCTCTCCTCAGAGCAGCACTCCGTGAAGAATGGGCTGCCATTCCCCAAGAAACCGAGCGAGGTGGCGCAGTGGTTAGACACTGGACTCGCATTCGGGAGGACGACGGTTCAATCCCGCGTCCGGCCATCCTGATTTAGGTTTTCCGTGATTTCCCTAAATCACTCCAGGCAAATGCCGGGATGGTTCCTCTGAAAGGGCACGGCCGACTTCCTTCCCCATCCTTCCCTAATCCGATGAGACCGATGCCCACGCTGTCTGGTCTCCTTCCCCAAACCAACCAACCAACCAATTCCCCAAGAAACCTTCCAGCACCTGATTGAACGTATGCCTGTTAGAGTGGAAGCTGTCATCAAAGCTAAGGGTAGGCCAACAACATACTGAATTCCAGCATTTCCGATGGAGGGCGCCACGAACTTGTAAATCATTTTCAGCCAGGTGTCAGGATACTTTTGATCACATAGTGTATGCAGTGACAATTTTAGTTCTGTGGACAGAAACATTTTAACTTTCGTAAACAGAACTGGTAATGTAACAGTCTTCGTCAAGACAATGGATAAATGGCAAAACCTGGTTGTTCAGCACATCAATTTAGCCATTCTGATTCAAGATACATATCACATTAAGCGGAAGACACTGTTTCCACGTAGATAAAACATTCGTGAAATATAATACATCATCCTCTAGCTTGCACCATCCGTTACACGGAGTACTTCTTGGTAGGCTTCCTGGGACCCACAGCGAACATACCGCTTCTCATACAAGTAAAGATATGATTCGTCTGGCGATCTAATAAAATCGTTCAAATGGCTCTGAGCACTATGGGACTTAACTTCTGAGGTCATCAGTCCCCTAGAACTTAGAACTACTTAAACCTAACTAACCTAAGGACATCACACACATCCATGCCCGGGGCAGGAGTCCAACCTGCGACCGCACTGAAGCGCCTAGAACCGCTCGGCCACTCTGGCCGGCTGGCGATGTAATACATTTCCAGTCGTCCATGTTAAAAAGTTGTTAATGATCACTAAACAGTATTCACTAACTTTTACAAGGAGCTCCTACCGAAAATCTTCAGCGTAGCTATAGGTGCTGTGCTAATATTGAACTTCCCGTATTTGGTCCTCGTATGAGGGAGTTGTTACTGTCTGCTCATCGACGTCCTAGTGAAGGCTTTCTCCAGCGTTACAATATTTTCCTTCATCGACAACGAAACATAGCAACATTCTGTGTGAGAATTATAACTGCCATTCAACTGCAAGGCATAGTGGACTGTTAATACACTCCTGGAAATGGAAAAAAGAACACATTGACACCGGTGTGTCAGACCCACCATACTTGCTCCGGACACTGCGAGAGGGCTGTACAAGCAATGATCACACGCACGGCACAGCGGACACACCAGGAACCGCGGTGTTGGCCGTCGAATGGCGCTAGCTGCGCAGCATTTGTGCACCGCCGCCGTCAGTGTCAGCCAGTTTGCCGTGGCATACGGAGCTCCATCGCAGTCTTTAACACTGGTAGCATGCCGCGACAGCGTGGACGTGAACCGTTTGATGAGCGAGGGCGTATAGTGGGCTTGCGGGAGGCCGGGTGGACGTACCGCCGAATTGCTCAACACGTGGGGCGTGAGGTCTCCACAGTACATCGATGTTGTCGCCAGTGGTCGGCGGAAGGTGCACGTGCCCGTCGACCTGGGACCGGACCGCAGCGACGCACGGATGCACGCAAAGGCCGTAGGATCCTACGCAGTGCCGTAGGGGACCGCACCGCCATTTCCCAGCAAATTAGGGACACTGTTGCTCCTGGGGTATCGGCGAGGACCATTCGCAACCGTCTCCATGAAGCTGGGCTACGGTCCCGCACACCGTTAGGCCGTCTTCCGCTCACGCCCCAACATCGTGCAGCCCGCCTCCAGTGGTGTCGCGACAGGCGTGAATGGAGGGACGAATGGAGACGTGTCGTCTTCAGCGATGAGAGTCGCTTCTGCCTTGGTGCCAATGATGGTCGTATGCGTGTTTGGCGCCGTGCAGGTGAGCGCCACAATCAGGACTGCATACGACCGAGGCACACAGGGCCAACACCCGGCATCATGGTGTGGGGAGCGATCTCCTACACTGGCCGTACACCACTGGTGATCGTCGAGGGGACACTGAATAGTGCACGGTACATCCAAACCGTCATCGAACCCATCGTTCTACCATTCCTAGACCGGCAAGGGAACTTGCTGTTCCAACAGGACAATGCACGTCCGCATGTATCCCGTGCCACCCAACGTGCTCTAGAAGGTGTAAGTCAACTACCCTGGCCAGCAAGATCTCCGGATCTGTCCCCCATTGAGCATGTTTGGGACTGGATGAAGCGTCGTCTCACGCGGTCTGCACGTCCAGCACGAACGCTGGTCCAACTGAGGCGCCAGGTGGAAATGGCGTGGCAAGCCGTTCCACAGGACTACATCCAGCATCTCTACGATCGTCTCCATGGGAGAATAGCAGCCTGCATTGCTGCGAAAGGTGGATATACACTGTACTAGTGCCGACATTGTGCATGCTCTGTTGCCTGTGTCTATGTGCCTGTGGTTCTGTCAGTGTGATCATGTGAAGTATCTGACCCCAGGAATGTATCAATAAAGTTTCCCCTTCCTGGGACAATGAATTCACGGTGTTCTTATTTCAATTTCCAGGAGTGTATTTGTTATGAAAGCCTTTCACCACAAATTTCTGCAGCTGTCTGCGTGTTTCTCACAATCCGTGTAATCTTAGTTAGAAATAAAAAGCAATCTCGCCAAGAACTGATGAAAGGTGTGCACAAGTGTGATACTGTGTTGTGAATGCTTGTGAAAAAGAGACAAGCTGGCAGACCGAGCTAGAGGAATGTCTTAAAACCATTGCCAATCTAATCAGCAGTCTGTGTATCCAGGCCAATAGTTCAGCGGAAAAATCAGTTATCTTGTGACAGTCCACCAATTTCAGAGGTAATATAGTGAAATACTGAGGTATTGTCCCTCTCTTTTACTCGGTGCAGTGTGTGTATGTTTATCGTGAGCCTTTGATGAGAAGTCGTGCTTTGTAGTGTTTGCGTTATTATTAATGAGTATGAAACTAAGGGAAGAAAGAAGGTGGAACAACGACAGCCTATTCCTCTCCACAACACAAAGCGAAAAGACAACCTTAAAATCCCTAGTCGCTAGATGGATTCCCATCGTCAGTGCCACATGCTCTTACTCCATGAAACATTGGGGAGAGCTTTGAATTTAATCTTCCCTATTATGGCAACGTAAACTTTTCTGCAGCCAGGATTCGCGCCTTTTACCTCTAGGTCGTGAGTCATCACATGACCCAGAAAACACTGGAATGCTGAATGATGGTAACAGAAACAACGTGGTTTCTTAAAGTGGCATACACCTGCTTTTTTGTTTAGAGAAATTGGTATGAAAAACTCCTGTCGGTCGGTATGAACTCAAAGTGAATGTCGTCCGCCTACATTCACAGACATAGCCACTGAAAAGTTGTGGGACCGGATCCTTCACACATCGTAAGTGACACTCACTATGTGATTATTTGTCTGATGATACTATACTGTACACGCTCTGTCTGACGTCATACTGAACATCGCAAGACATATCAGTGTCGTCATAATGTATCAACATAGAGTATGAACATGTCTCCGGTCAGAATGAGTCAAAGGATAGAACAGAATTCAGACGGAACATGACTGTAGCAGCCCACAGTTTCGTACATTGCATCAGAAATTTCGCAGCAGTTACATGTGCTCAGGCCGAGTCTTTGCGATGTTATTTTGACGTGACAGCATCCGAAGACAACCACTGCTATGACAGGCGTCAGAAGAAACCTGCAGGTCTGTTAATTCCAAAACATGCATAACGGAATCAGATGGCTTAGAATGAAGCCACTACACTCGCATTCGGATGGTGAGGATTCAGATTCCCGTTCGTAATTTCATAATCACTCAAGGTGAATGTGGAATGTCTCTTTTGAAGAGGACATAGCCAATTTCCTTTGCCAGCCTCTTCCTGTACTTGCGTGTTTTCCGTCTCTAATGACGTTGTAATCGACTGGACGTTTAAACACAGACTTTCTTGCTTCTTTCTTACGTCTGCTGTGCTAAACAAACAGTAGAAGTGTATCGTCGCAGTTGACACAAAGAGTTAAATAATAGGATAATCCTTCGAGAAAAAATGGGATTCATATTTCGTGGCCGAACTCCTGCGTAGCAAACACTGATCACAAGAAGTAATATCACAAGTAGAAACGTGCGCTGTCACGTAGAGTTATGCAGAGAAAGCCATAGTGTGTCTGTCAAGCAGTAAAAGTAGTATCAGTCGTGGTGATGATTCAATGCCGTTATTTTTCCGAGGCTTTTTACAAATGCCAGGGAACTGGCCCATCGGTTCAACCCCACCCTGGAGGACCGGGACATATTTCGGGTTGCCATTCCCTAGGCAGACTGCCTTCTTAGGGCTTCGAACTCTGCCCACCCGATAAAACAAGGAAAGAAACATTAGGACTGGATGTAGGAAAGACGGGACGTTGTGAGACACTCTTCTTCTGGTTCCCCCGCATTTGTAAAAAATATATTTTCTCGGATCGAGACCTCAAGCAAAAGCCTCGGAAAAATAACGGAACTGGATCATCATGGAGACGAAAATGGCTATGGAAAAGGACTATGTTTATAACAACGAGGAATGTGCAGGTTTGGATACAGAGAAAAGAGAAGTATTACAGGAACTGGGGATGTTAAAGGTAGATGTGTGTATCCTCAGCGAAACAAAAGTTAAGGGGAAGGAAATGAAAATATAGTAGATTACATTCATTTTACTGTGGTGTTAAAAAGGAAGAAAAGACCAAGAGAGGAATTTGATTAGGCGTTCATAAGAAACACAGGAGAGATATAAAATGCTGGTAGGAAATTGGTGAGAGGAAAATGACTGTATAAATCCCAAAATATGGCCACCAAATTATCGTTGTCGGGGCTTATGCATCTACAAATGAAGCTGACAGCAAAGTCAAAGATGATTTTTACAAATAATTAACAAGTGTGCTGTAAAGTATACGCACTTGCAAAGAAAAAAATTAATGGGAGAGTTTAATGGAAAAGTAGGAGTGGCCACAGACGGTGGAGTAGTGGAAAAATATGGAGATGACGCTGTAAATGACAATGGAGGAAAGTTAGTTGATATATGTGAGACATTGTCTTCAAGGATTTTAAATAGTTTCTTTCCTCACAAGCAGATCCATAAGCATACAAGGGAGAGTCCTTCAACAAACAGCAGGCCAATAATAGACCATGTTATTCAACATGTTAGTTGATATGTGTGAGACATTGATTTAAGGATTTTAAATAGTTTCTTTCCTCACAAGCAGATCCATAAGCATACACGGGAGAGTCCTTCCAGAAACATCAGGTCAATAATAGACCATGTTATTCAACATAAAAATTCCAACATAAGAACAATTGATATTAGAGTCTACAGGGGTGCATAATGCGGCTCAGACCACTTCCTGTTACGCGTAAAGATAACGGTAACATCTAACGGCCAAAGATAAATTAAAGAAGCAAATATTCCCACGATGACAATGAATACTATGAAACACAATTTAGATAGCTTGAAGCAAGAGTCCATACAATTTCTTTATAAATTGCGGTTGTCAAACAAACAGAGGCACTTACAAGAAAGGCGGAGCATATGTACCAAGGAATTAAAAAATGCATACGTAAAGCAACATTTGAAGCACTGGAGTAGTAAGAAGAAGAAAGAACGCGCACTCCACAACGATGGTCTCAAACCATTGAAGAAAGAGTAAGCATGAAGAAGATGTTCTATAATAACTGGCTGGGAACAGGGGACAAACCCTATAGAGACTTGTATGTCAGAATGAAAAGAGAAGTAAAAAAGGAAAAATGAAGTCTAGGAGGATAAATGCTGTGAAGTCGATGGATGCACAACAGTGGCGGCAGCGTAGAAAATGGCTGCAGGGCTGAGGAAAGAAGTAAAGGAACGAACGAACCCGCTATTGCGGTCTGGTAGATTGGGACAAACATTTTAAAGGCCTGCTAACACAAGAAAGGACAGAGTACAAGGAAATAAAGTTGGAAATACGGGAGAAGCAGGACGGTGAAGAGGTACATAAAATAAACTGCGAAAGAGATGGGAAATCACCAGGGCCTGGAAACGTACCGACAGAATTAGTGAGCTATGGCCCAAGCATTCTGTACAAATATCTAAGCAAGTTATGTAATAAATGTTTGTGGTATGGGGAGAAAATTCCAGAAGAGTGGAAATTAGCGTATCTAAGCCCCATACATAAAAAAGGAAATAAAAAGTGTTTAGCAATCATCGTGCATAAGCGTCACAAGTTAAATTAGCAGGCTGCACAGGAGGATCGAGAAATCAAGAATGGAAAAGACTGCAAATGAAGTGGGAGAAAAAAGTGGCTTTGGAAGAGGCAGGTCATCTGTATAACTGCCGTGTGCTTCACATCTCCTGTGTTTTTGCTTTTAGGAAGCTTTAATTTTCGAATACTACTAATAGTGTTCCATAGATTTCGTGTTTGTTTTGAATACAGTCACAGAGAGTCCCTTTAGTCAGCTGTCCAGAGACGGTTAGTGTTTATTTTCATTGTTTCCAACAAGAATTGTCTAGTAACCACAATTTAGTCAGATATCAGCGGCCTTTAGTGAATTAGCGTCTAGTTAAAAGTTGATTACTTAACTCTCTACAGTAAATTGTTGATTTCTTAGGATGAATAGGATATGTCACTGCTGTGTACGGACACAGTAGGAGCTGGCCACTGTTCGCCAACAGCTGAACCTACTGATGGCCACGGTCAGCTGTCTTCAGGCTGCTGCCTCGGAGTGTAGCGGCAGTGGGGAGTCTGGTGCGACGCATTTTACACCCCAGGTGTTACATGCTTCACCTACGGTCCCTGCTGTCGAGACATCTTCGCGGGTACCGGGCGCGGTTGGGCCACCCTCTCCCCAAGGGGAGTGGCTGGTTCAGCGGCGTTCGCGTCGCACGAGGCGGAGGGTCAATGTGGAGGCTGGCCGTATGGCATCGCCCGCTCTGCCTGTGAGTGGACATGTGGCTGCTCCTTCAGTAAGGTCCGAGCAGGCACACGGGGTGAGGGGGGGGGGGGAGGGGTTTATTAGTGATTGGGAGCTCCAATGTTGGCGGATGATGGAGCCCCTTAGGGAAATAGTGGAAAGGTCGGGGAAGATGGCCAGTATTCACTCTGTCTGTTTGCCGGTGGGTCTCATCCGAGACGTGAAGGAGGCCCTGCCGGTGGTGATAGACAGCACTGGGTGCACCCGACTGCAAATTGTTGCTCATGTCGACACCAGTGACTCCTACCATCTGGGTTCAGAGGTCATCCTCAGTTCATATAGGCGGTTGGCGGAGTTGGTGAAGGCGGAAAGCCTCGCTCGCGGGATGGAATCTGAGCTAACTATTTGTAGTGTCGTTCCCAGAACCGATCGCGGTCCTCTGGTCTGGAACCGAGTGGAAGGCTTAAACCAGAGGCTCAGACGATTCTGCGGAGATCTGGGGTGCAAATTTCTCGAGATCTGTTATCAAGTGGAGAAATGTAGGGCCCCCTGAACAGGTCAGGCGTGCACTACACGCAGGAAGCGGCTACAAGGGTAGCGGTGTACGTGTGGAGTGCATATGTGGGTTTTTTTGGTTAGAGAATTCCCTCCCTAGGCCCGACAAGACACCTCTTGAGACGCGACAAGGCAGCAGTAGGCAAAACGCAACAGGGAATGACAATATTAATGTGGTAATAATAAACTGCTGGAGCGTCTATAGAAAGGTCCCAGAACTGCTCTCATTAATAAACGGTCTCAATGCCCACATAGTACTAGGGACGGAAAGTTGGCTGAAACCAGATGCAAACAGTAATGAAACTCAGATTAGAATGTATACCGCAGAGACAGGCTGGACAGTGAAGGGGGTTGGCGTGTTTATTGCGATAAAAAGTGCAATAGTATCGAAGGAAATTGACGGAGATCCCAAATGTGAAGTAATTTGGGTGATGTCACGGTTAAATCAGGCTCAGACATGGTAATTGGATATCTCTATAGGCCCCATGGCTCAGCAGCTGTTGTGGCAGAACACCTGAAGGAAAATTTGGAAAATATTTCGAGTAGATTTCCCGACCATGTTATAGTTTTGGGTGGAGATTTTAATTTACGAGATATAGACTGGGAGACTCAAACGTTACACGAAAAAATTACACGAAGCGAAATGTAGTGTGAGGAGGACTATGCGAGATGTGTTCAACGAATTCGAAAGTAAAGTACTGTGTACTGACTTGGCAGAAAATCCTAAGAAATTTTGTTCTTATGTCAAAGCGGTAGGTGGATCAAAACAAAATTTCCAGACACTCTGTGATCAAAATGGTACTGAAGCAGAGGATGACAGACTATAGGCCGAAATACTAAATGTCTTTTTCCAAAGCTGTAGTCCCTCCTCTAGATTGTCGCACAGATAACAAAACGGTAGATTTCGAAATAGATGACAGAGGGATAGAAAAACAATTAAAATCGCTCAAAAGAGAAAAGAGCACTGGACCTGATGGGATACCAGTTCGATTTTACACAGAGCACGAGAAGGAACTTGCCCCCCACCCCGCACCCCCTTCTTACAACGGTGTACCGTAGGTCTCTAGAAGAGCGTGGCGTTACAGAAGATTGGAAAAGGGCACAGGTTATCCCCGTTTTCAAGAAGGGACGTCGAACAGATGTGCAGAACTATAGACCTATATCTCCAACGTCGATCAGTTGTAGAATTCTGGAACACGTATTATGTTCGAATATAATGACTTTTCTGGAGACTAGAAATCTACTCTGTAGGAATCAGCATGGGTTTCGAAAAATACGATCGTGTGAAACCCAGCTCGCGCTATTCGTCCACGAGACTCAGAGGGTCATAGATACGGGTTCCCAGGTAGATGCCGTGTTTCTTGACTTCTGCAAGGCGTTTGGTACAGTTTCCCACAGTCGTTTAATGAACAAAGTAAGAGCATATGGACTATCAGACCATTTGTGTGATTGGATTGAAGAGTTCCTAGATAACAGAATGCAGCATGTCATTCTCAATGGAGAGAAGTCTTCCGAAGTAAGAGTGATTTCAGGTGTGCCGCAGGGGAGTGTCGTAGGACCGTTGCTATTCACAATAAATGACCTTGTGGATAACATCGGAAGTTCACTGAGGCTTTTTGCGGATGATGCTGTAGTATATAGAGAGGCTATAACAATGGAAAGTTGTAATGAAATGCAGGAGGATCTGCAACGAATTGACGCATGGTCCAGGGAATGGCAATTGAATCTCAATGTAGACAAGTGTAATGTGCTGCAAATACATAGAAAGAAAGATCCCTTATCATTTAGCTACAAAATAGCAGGTCAGCAACTGGAAGCATTTCATTCCATAAATTATCTGGGAGTACGCATTGGGAGTGATTTAAAATGGAATGATCATATAAAGTTGATCGTCGGTAAATCAGATGCCAGACTGAGATTCATTGGAAGAATCCTAAGGAAATGCAGTCCGAAAACTATGGATGTAGGTTACAGTACACTTGTTCGCCCACAGCTTGAATACTGCTCACCGGTGTGGGATCCGTATCAGATAGGGTTGATAAAAGAGACAGAGAAGATCCGACGGGGAGCAGCGCGCTTCGTTACAGGATCATTTAGTAATCGCGAAAGCGTTACGGAGATGATAGATAAACTCCAGTGGAAGGCTCTGCAAGAGAGACGCTCAGTAACTCGGTACGGCCTTTGTTGAAGTTTCGAGAACATACCTTCACCGAGGAGTCAAGCAGTATATTGCTCCCTCCTACGTATATCTCGCGAAGAGACCACGAGGATAAAATCAGAGAAATTAGAGCCCACACATAGGCATACCGACAATCTTTCTTTCCACGAACAATACGAGACTGGAATAGAAGGGAGAACCGATAGAGGTACTCAAGGTACCCTCCGCTACACGTCAGGTGGCTTGCGGAGTATGGTTGTAGATGCATATAATGTATTGACTCTAGGGCAAATCTTGGAGAAGAGATTGGAAACGAATCTAAGCAGTCATTTGGTCTTCATAGATCTTGAAAAAGCATATAACAAAGCGCCACTAAAGCTTCTGGTGGAAGTGGTGTGGTCAGGGGAAAAGCCAAAAATTAATATAAGAAGTATCATAAATCTCTATAAGTCGGCAGAATGTGCCATTAAAGTGGGGAAAGAAATTTCTAGAGAGGTCTTAAGAATAACTAAAAGACTGAAACAAGGATGCTGCTGCCTCCCACACTCTTCATGACGTATATGCAGAAGTCACTGGATTTATAGTGTAAAAAATGGGGACTGAAGTAGGGAACCAGCGTATATATACACACTATTCTGTGTTGATGATCATATCTTCACAGCAAAGGTTTAAGAAGGGATGTATGTTACATACTTAAGAATTTGTTGGAAGAGTATAAAACATTTGGTCTGAAAATAAATTTTTGGAAGATGGAATATCTATGCTGCGGAGTGAGGGAAAGTAACTTGGACATAGATGGACTTCATATTAAAGTGTGTAAAGCGTTCAAGTACCTGGTTAGTATCCTATCGTGCTATGGGTGATGCGACGGAGATATGTAACAACGGACCAGGCAGGCATGGGCAGCTACCCAAAAATTAAATCCTGTACTTTGGGCCTCAAAAATGATTTTAAATGTTAAAATGCGTTTATACAAGTCCATAGTGGAACCAATAACATGCTATGGGAGTGGGTGCTGGGAACTCACAAAAAGAAATAAAAAGAGAGTCAGAGCTTTAGAACAGATCACTGGAGAACAGCATGTAGAATCTCCCGACTTGACCACGTAAGAAGTAAGGAAGCAAGAGAAAGGACGTTGATTCATTATAGTCACCAATAAAATAGAAGAAAGACAGCTAGGATGATTAGGGCACATCAAAAGAATGGAAGAAGACAGATGGTCCAAAAGACTAATTTCGTGGTAATCCCCTGGAAGGAGAAGAAGAGGAAGACCGCGTAAAGGATAATTTTAGGGGTATCCAAGAAGCGATGGAGACATGAAGAATAGAAGAGGATGAGGAAGAATGGCGAGTTCGAAGCGTTATGTTGGTCTGGCGAATGGTAGGCGAAAGATATTTCCCTAAGTATGTTCAGATGAAAATGAAATTCTGTGGATGTGGTGTGCCCTGGTTTGGGCTCAAGAATATTACTTTTGATCCACGGCAAAAGGAATGCAATTCTTAATGAACTGATATTCCCACACTCTGGTAACAGTTTGGAATCGAGCATTTTCTGTTTGAATACGATAGCCTTCTTGTCTACAAAGTAAGGACCACTGCAAGAAGGTTCGGAGAAAATTAGGTGCGTTTGCTGTTTTGGACTCTTCACAGGTCCGACTCTAAACACCACCGAACATCTTTGGAATGAACAAGAGTGACGATTGCGTGTCAGATCCATTCGCCCAAAATGCGGCAACCCCAATTTACCATATTCATTAAAAATAAAAATAAAATTTCACCTTCGTTTAATCAAAACGTAGTGAAGCCCCTACAGCACCGCAGTAAGATATTCGACATGCGGTACTGTTGAGTGCAATGTTATTAATGATTAAATCTAAAGCCCACGCATTGTAATGTTACCTAACGTACGGAGAGCATGAATGAACTTTTATTCGAACAAGTACAGCGGATCAGTAAGTGTGGTCTAAGATAATAGTGAAAAAGAAAGCCGGCCGGGATGGACGAGCGGTTCTAGGCGCTACAGTCTGGAACCGCGCGACCTCTACGGTCGCAGGTTCGAATCCTGCCTCGGGCATGGATGTGTGTGATGTCCTTAGGTTAGTTAGGTTTAAGTAGTTCTACGTTCTAGGGGACTGATGACCTCAGAAGTTAAGTCCCATAGTGCTCAGAGCCATTTGAACCATTTTTGAAAAAGAAAATAGAAAGTATATTTTAAACAGTCTTTTTCCTGACACTATATTTTTACAGCAAATGCTGTAAAGTCCTGATTCCAACACCTGACATCCTCGAAGCAAGGATTGGCTGTGCAGTACAACAACCACAGAATAACACAGTACAAGCTTTGTCGGAAAAAACCGCGCAACCAGCTACACCCAATCACCGTACAAAATACCGTACGTTCGTCGCTGATTGGCTATCGTTTTACGGCCGTAGCTCTGCAAACGTGCGTTTCCGACCTATGGCTATTTGAAAAATTTTGCTCGATTCGAAGTGAAATGGCTCTGAGCACTATGGGACTTAACTGCTGTGGTCATCAGTCCCCTAGAACTTAGAACTACTTAAACCTAACTAACCTAAGGACATCACACACATCCACGCCCGAGGCAGGATTCGAACCTGCGACCGTAGCGGTCACGCGGTTCCAGACTGTAGCGCCTAGAACCGCACGGCCACTCCGGCCAGCTCGATTCGAAGTCCCCTAGACTACTCTGACCTTATTGACAGCTTATTTTCTCTACCCTGTATAGCCCAGGAGTAACATGAAGTATACATGATTCTACATCTACATCTATACTCTGAAAACCACCATGAGGTGCATGGCAGAGGGTATATCCCATTGTATCAGTTATTAGAGTTTCTTTCTGTTCCATTCACGTATGAAGCGCGGGAAGAATGATTGTTCGAATATCTCTGCAGTAATTATTCTTATCTTATCCTCACAATCCCTATGTGAGCAATACGTAGGGGGTCGTAGTATATTCCTAGAGTAATCATTTAAAGCCGGTTCTTGAAACTTTGTTAATAGACTTTCTCGACATACTTTACGTTTATCTCCAAGAGATTTCCAGTTCAGTTTCTTCCGTATCTCTATGACACTCTCCCATGGATTAAACAAACCTGGGACCATTCGTGCTTCCCTTCTCTGTATACGTTCAATATCCCCTGCTAGTCCTATTTGGTACGGGTCCCACACACTTGAGCAATATTCTAGAACTGGTCGCACGAGTGATTTGCGCTTACCCAGTATTCTGCCGCTAAACCGAAGTCTATCACCTGCTTCACCCACGTCTGAACCTATGTGATTATTCCATTTCACATCCCTACAAAGTGTTAAACCCAGACATTTGTATGAGTTGGCCGATTCCAACAGCGACTCATTGACATTATAGGCATAAGATACTACGTTTTTTCGTTTTGTAAGGTGCAAAATTTTACAGTTATGGACATTTAGAGCAAGTTGCCGATCTCTGCACCATGTTGAGATCTTATCAAGATCTGACTGAATATTTATGCAGCTTCTTTCAGATGGTACTTCATTATAGATAACTGCATCATCTGCAAAAAGCCAGATGTTACTATTAATATTGTCTGCAAGGTCATTAATATATAGAATGAACAACAAGGGTCCCAACACACTTCCCTGGGGCACACTCGAAATTACCTCTGCATCTGACGATGACTGTCCATCCAAGATAACATGATGTGTCCTCCCTACCAAAAAGTATTCAATCCAGCCACAAATTTCACATGATACCGCATATGATCGTACTTTTGACAATAAGCGTAGGTGCGATACAGAGTCAAACGCTTTTCAGAATTCAAGAAATGCTGCATCTACTGGGTTGCCTTGATACAAAGCTTTCAGTATGTCCTGTGAGAAATGTGCGAGATGGGTCTCAATGGTCGATGTTGTCGTCTGGCGGACTTGCAGTAAATAAGAAAAGTCAAAAGTAGGGATAACATGTTTCCCATACCCAGCTCAACTAGGGCGTCTGACAGCCTGCCGTCAGTGAATAGGGCAGGCGTACCTATTGGACATTGGCCTTACCTATGAACTTTACTTAGTTGTTTCCCATGCGTGACGGACTATCTGATTATGATTTGGAATAACTGACGGCAATAAAGTCATTTATTGACATTGGGACATGGTACTAGTAATGATTTCTACGATTAATTGTAGAGGATGACTGCCCTCGCCAAATACTGGCAACTGGCTGTATTTCACGCTGGCAGCAGATGGACAGTGAGTTCTCCTATCTCGTCGCCCTGTAGCTGACTCGTCATCTGCTTTAGCCCACGGTGAGCATGAGGTTGACTTGCTGAGGTCGTTCTAAATACGAAAATAATTTCTTTGGCGCAGGAAAGAACTACCCCACAGAAAATCTCTACCGGTGAAATAGTTATCAAAACTAGAATGAAATTTTCACTCTACAGCGGAGTGTGCGCTGATATGAAACTTCCTGGCAGATTAAAACTGTGTGCCAGACGGAGCCTCGAATTCGGGGCCTTTGCCTTTCGCGGGAAAGTGCTCTATCAACCGAGCTACTCAAGCACGACTCACGCCCCGTCCTCACAGCTCCACTTCTGCCAGTACCTCGTCTCCTACCTTCCAAACTTTACAGAAACTCTTCTGCGAAACTAGCAGCACTAACACTCGTGAAAGAAAATATATTGCGGAGACATGGCTTAGCCACAGCCTGGGGGATGTTTCTAGAATGAAATTTTAACTCTACAGCGGAGTGTGCGCTGATATGAAACTTCCTGGCAGATTAAAACTGTGTGCCGTACCGAGAGCTTCTGTAAAGTTTGGAAGGTAGGAGACGAGGTACTGGCAGAAGTAAAGCTGTGAAGACGGGGCGTGAGTCATGCTTGGGTAGCTCAGTTGGTAGAGCACGTGCCCACGAAAGGCAAAGGTCCCGAGTTTGAGTCTCGGTCCGGCACACAGTTTTAATCTGCCAGGAAGTTTCAGTTATCAAAACGTTTTTGGAAATATTCTTTTGTCCAGAAGTCGGAATACTGCAAAATTATATTATTCCACACGTATTTTTTTCGCCATCTGCCGTATGTAATTCCTTGATGTCAAGTTAAATTGATATACACTCCTGGAAATGGAAAAAAGAACACATTGACACCGGTGTGTCAGACCCACCATACTTGCTCCGGACACTGCGAGAGGGCTGTACAAGCAATGATCACACGCACGGCACAGCGGACACACCAGGAACCGCGGTGTTGGCCGTCGAATGGCACTAGCTGCGCAGCATTTGTGCACCGCCGCCGTCAGTGTCAGCCAGTTTGCCGTGGCATACGGAGCTCCATCGCAGTCTTTAACACTGGTAGCATGCCGCGACAGCGTGGACGTGAACCGTATGTGCAGTTGACGGACTTTGATGAACGAGGGCGTATAGTGGGCTTGCGGGAGGCCGGGTGGACGTACCGCCGAATTGCTCAACACGTGGGGCGTGGGGTCTCCACAGTACATCGATGTTGTCGCCAGTGGTCGGCGGAAGGTGCACGTGCCCGTCGACCTGGGACCGGACCGCAGCGACGCACGGATGCACGCAAAGGCCGTAGGATCCTACGCAGTGCCGTAGGGGACCGCACCGTCACTTCCCAGCAAATTAGGGACACTGTTGCTCCTGGGGTATCGGCGAGGACCATTCGCAACCGTCTCCATGAAGCTGGGCTACGGTCCCGCACACCGTTAGGCCGTCTTCCGCTCACGCCCCAACATCGTGCAGCCCGCCTCCAGTGGTGTCGCGACAGGCGTGAATGGAGGGACGAATGGAGACGTGTCGTCTTCAGCGATGAGAGTCGCTTCTGCCTTGGTGCCAATGATGGTCGTATGCGTGTTTGGCGCCGTGCAGGTGAGCGCCACAATCAGGACTGCATACGACCGAGGCACACAGGGCCAACACCCGGCATCATGGTGTGGGGAGCGATCTCCTGCACTGGCCGTACACCACTGGTGATCGTCGAGGGGACACTGAATAGTGCACGGTACATCCAAACCGTCATCGAACCCATCGTTCTACCATTCCTAGACCGGCAAGGGAACTTGCTGTTCCAACAGGACAATGCACGTCCGCATGTATCCCGTGCCACCCAACGTGCTCTAGAAGGTGTAAGTCAACTACCCTGGCCAGCAAGATCTCCGGATCCGTCCCCCATTGAGTATGTTTGGGACTGGATGAAGCGGCGTCTCACGCGGTCTGCACGTCCAGCACGAACGCTGGTCCAACTGAGGCGCCAGGTGGAAATGGCATGGCAAGCCGTTCCACAGGACTACATCCAGCATCTCTACGATCGTCTCCATGGGAGAATAGCAGCCTGCATTGCTGCGAAAGGTGGATATAGACTGTACTAGTGCCGACATTGTGCATGCTCTGTTGCCTGTGTCTATGTGCCTGTGGTTCTGTCAGTGTGATCATGTGATGTATCTGACCCCAGGAATGTGTCAATAAAGTTTCCCCTTCCTGGGACAATGAATTCACGGTGTTCTTATTTCAATTTCCAGGAGTGTAAGTATCAGTACTGACTTCGAAGTTTCGCATAGATCAACTTAATGTCTCACAATTTTTCTGTAAATTTCACTATTGGATTCTAATAGGGTACTTGCGATGCTTTTTACCATAATAAAAAGTTACATGAAGTCTCGTGTTTTATTCCTGAAGCCAGCTGTTAACCCGAATAGTGTGACGGCTCTTTTTGTCGGATCATTGACACACACGAATGAGGAATATTCACGGTTATAATTCTAATGCACATTAGAAACAGCTGAACTAATATTAAATGTATTCCTTAACAAGTTATGCAAAAATACGCCCTGAAGATGAGAGATTTGCATGTCAAATTATTCAAATGGCTCTAAGCACTATGGGACTTAACATTTGAGGTCATCAGTAACCTAGACTTAGAAGTACTTAAACCTAACTAACCTAAGGACATCACACACATCCATGCCCGAGGCAGGATTCGAACCTGCGACCGTAGCAGCAGCGCGGTTGCGTACTGAAGCGCCTAGAACCGCTCAGCCACAACGGCCCGCGATTTGCATATCGCCGGGTTTCTTCTAGAGTAGCAGATATTCTAGTTCGATATCTCTCTTAACTCATTAATCTGAATGAGACTGTACAGAAAGCAATGGTGAGAGCCTGGTTTAACTGGCTGTGTGTTTTATTGCAAAGGTAAGAATTTTATATAGGCAAAAGAATGTTTCTTGGTATTTGTTACAGATGACAGAAGAATGTCATTACCAAAAGTAATATTTGAAATCATGAAATCCACTAACATTTAAGGGTATAAAACATCGTAAACGTAGTTAATAAATGCTTGCAAATACTAACGTACCCACTCAGCACGTTATCATTTGACCTTTTCGATGATGAAAAATAGCTGATAATAGCCAGACTTTCGGGAAACATATTAAGATAAGAAGCAATTAAAAAATTAAAGCAGTGTTTAAACGCATCTATTCAATGTATACAATGATTTCCATATTAGTGAAAAATCATAAAACACCAAAAACTTGTGATTGCACAAAGTAATTTACACAAAAGTTCAACTGTTGTTACCGTAAAACTGGGCAACTTTGTGACACTTTTAGCACTTTTCGTAACATAACCGTATACAAATATACAGGGTGGTCCATTGATAGTGACCGGGCCAAATATCTCACGAAATAAGCATCAAACGAAAAAACTGCAAAGAACGAAACTCACTAGCTTGAAGGGGGAAACCAGATGGCGCTATCGTTGGTCCGCTAGATGGCGTTGCCATAGGTCAAACGGATATCAACTGCATTTTGCGTAAAGAAATATGAATGTTTTAATTGGACCACTTTTTTCGCTTTGTGATAGATGGCGCTGTAATAGTCACAAAAGTAAAAGTACGTGGTATCACGTAACATTCCGCCAGTGCCGACGGTATTTGTTTCGTGATACATTACCCGTGTCAAAATGGACCGTTTACCACTTGCGGAAAAGGTCGATATCGTGTTGATGTATGGCTGTTGTGATCAACACTTACCAAGGTTAGAGAAAAGTCTACAAAGAAGCCATGGATTACTAGAGGAATAGGGGTATCTTGTAAAACAAAAAGAAAACTGTATCTGTCAATCCGAAACATTTCCAATGTTCATGCTATAGCACATTATAAGAAATACTGCAAAATATTAAAGACTGTAATATGGATGTCAAAGCAAATATATTACAAGGAAAAGATAGTCATATCAGATAAAAAAATAAAGACAATATGGGATATAGTGAAGGAGGAGACCGGTAGAACCAGACATGAAGAGGAACAAATAGCATTAAGAGTGAATGATACATTGGTGACAGATGTGTATAGTGTTGCAGAACTTTTTAACAAACATTTTATAACTGTTACTGAAAAGATGGGGTTGTCAGGTCCGGTAGATGCTGCTATGAATTACCTTAGACCAGACATTTCAAGTAACTTCCATAATATGAATTTGTCCCTCACTACTCCAACAGAAATAATGTCCATCATAAAATCTTTAAAATCAAATACATCTAGTGGGTATGATGAAATATCAGCAAAGTTAATTAAAGAATGTGATTCTGAGCTAAGTAACATATTAAGCTATCTGTGTAACCAGTCGTTTATCAGTGGAATATTTCCTGAATGGCTGAAATGTGCTGAAGTTAAGCCACTGTTTAAGAAGGGAGATAAAGAAATAGCATCAAATTTCCGTCCAATTTCACTGTTGCCAGCATTCTCAAAAATTTTCGAAAAAGTAATGTACAGTCGTCTTTATAACCATCTTATCTCAAATAACATACTGTCAAAGTCACAGTTTGGATTTCTAAAAGGTTCTGATATTGAGAAGGCTATCTACACTTACAGTGAAAATGTGCTTAATTCATTAGACAAAAAATTGCAGGCAACTGGTATATTTTGTGATCTGTCAAAGGCATTTGACTGTGTAAATAACAATATCCTTTTAAGTAAACTAGAATATTATAGTGTAACAGGAAATGCTGCAAAATGGTTCAAATCTTATATCTCTGGCAGGAAACAAAGGGTGTTATTAGGAAAAAGACATGTATCAAGCTATCAGGCATCATCCAACTGGGAACTAATTACATGTGGGGTCCCACAAGGTTCCATTTTGGGGCCCTTACTTTTTCTTGTGTATATCAATGACCTTTCATCAGTAACATTACCAGATGCCAAGTTTGTTTTGTTTGCCGATGATACAAACATTGCAATAAATAGCAAATCAAGTGTAGTCTTAGAAAGATCAGCCAATAAAATATTTGTGGAGATTAATCACTGGTTCCTAGCCAATTCTTTGTCACTAAACTTTGAAAAAACACACTACATGCAGTTCAGAACTTGTAAGGGGTGTCCCAAGAGTATATGTCTAACATACGGTGACAAGAAGATAGAAGAAGTGGACAGTGTTAAATTCTTGGGATTACAGCTTGATAATAAATTCAACTGGGAGGAGCACACCACAGAACTGCTGAAGCGTCTTAACAAATCTCTGTTTGCAATGCGAATTTTGTCAGACATAGGGGATATAAAAATGAAAAAGCTGGCATACTACGCTTACTTTCATTCCATAATGTCATATGGGATTATTTTTTGGGGTAATTCATCAAGCCAAGCTAAAGTTTTCCGGGCACAAAAACGTGCAGTAAGAATTATATATGGTGTGAACTCAAGAACATCCTGCAGAAGCCTGTTTAGGGAACTAGGGATACTAACTACTGCTTCCCAATATATTTATTCCTTAATGAAATTTGTCATTAAAAATATATCACTTTCTCAAACCAACAGCTCAATTCATGGAATCAATACTAGAAATAAGAATAATCTTCACAAGGATTTAAAGACACTTAGTCTTGTACAAAAAGGTGTGCATTATTCAGGAACACACATTTTCAATAACTTGCCAGCAGCCATAAAAAGCTTAACAACCAATGAAATTCAGTTTAAGAGAAGCCTAAAGGATTTATTGGTGGCCAACTCCTTCTACTCCATTGATGAATTTCTTAGTAAAACCAACTGATTTGTATATAAGTGCGACATAACTTCTGCACAATTTCAGTGCAGTAATGTGTTCATTGAAAATTTGTGTGTCTGTGTGTGTGTGTGTGTGTGTGTGTGTGTGTAAGTATAATCTAACTTCTGCACCATTTCAGTGCAGTAATGTGTTCATTGTAAATAAGTATTACAGTAGTTGTATTACATGTTTATTACCTTATAAATAAATAAAAAACTTTTTAATTTTAAATTCAGTGCATTAGTATTTGTAAAATGACTCTTAGTGTTCATTAAAAAATGACGATCATTCCACTTGGGACCTGTGGAATGGTACATTAGCTTATTTGTTTTAGTTGTAAATATTTGTCATGTATTGTTGTTTTTCTGACATGTTCCACATCCTGGAGGACCTCCTCACTACGGATCAATTGGAATAAAAGTAAATCTAATCTAATCTAATCCAAAATGCCCAACGGGCGTGTGCTGTGTATGCTGCTCAGTATCTTGGACGACGTCATCCAAGTGTCCGGACCGATCGCCGGATAGTTACGTTATTTAAGGAAACAGTTAGTGTTCAGCCATTTGTGAAACGTCCACCACGACCTGCAACAAATGATGATGCCCAAGTAGATGTTTTAGCTGCTGTCGCGGCTAATCCGCACATCAGTAGCAGACAAATTGCACGAGAATCGGGAATTTCAAAAACGTCGGTATTGAGAATGCTACATCAACATCGATTGCACCCGTACCATATTTCTATGCACCAGGAATTGCATGGTGACGACTTTGAACGTGCGCCACTGGGCACAAGAGAAATTACGGGACGATGACAGATTTTTTGCACGCGTTCTATTTAGCGACGAAGCGTCATTCACTAACAGCGGTGACTTAAACCGGCATAATATGCACTATTGCGCAACGGAAAATCCACAGTGGCTGCGACAAGTGGAACATCAGCGACCTTGACGGGTTAATGTATGGTGCGGCATTATGGGAGGAAGGATAACTGGCCCCCATTTTATCGATGGCAATCTAAATGGTGCAATGTATGCTGATTTCCTACGTAATGTTCTACCGATGTTACTACAAGATGTTTCACTGCATGACAGAATGGCGATGTACTTCCAACATGATGAATGTCCGGCACATAGCTCGCGTGCGGTTGAAGCGGTATTGAATAGCATATTTCATGACAGGTGGATTGGTCGTCGAAGCACCATACCATGGCCCGCACGTTCACCGGATCTGACGTCCCCGGATTTTTTTCTGTAGGGGAAAGTTGAAGGATATTTGCTATCGTGATCCACCGACAACGCCTGACAACATGCGTCAGCGCATTGTCAATACATATCTGAATATTACGGAAGGCGGACTACTCGCTGTTGAGAGGAATGTCATTACACGTATTGCCAAATGCATTGAGGTTGGCGGATATAATTATGAGCTTTTATTGCTTTAATATAGTATTTGCAGGTAATACGCTGTAACAGCATGCGTTCTCAGAAATGATAAGTTCACAAAGGTACATGTATCACATTGGCACAAAAGAAATAAAATGTTCAAATGTACCTAAGTTCTGTATTTTAATTTAAAAAAACCTACCTGTTACCAACTGTTCGTCTAAAATTGTGAGCCATATGCTTGTGACTATTACAACGCCATCTATCACAAAGCGAAAAAAGTGGTCCAACTAAAACATTCATATTTCTTTACGTACTACACGAATATGTAATAAAAAATGGGGGTTCCTATTTAAAAAAACGCAGTTGATATCCGTTTGACTTATGGCAGCGCCATCTAGCGGGCCAACCATAGCGCCATCTGGTTTCTCCCTTCAAGCTAGACAAGTTTCGTTCTTTGTAGTTTTTTCGTTTGACGCTTATTTCGTGAGATGTTTAGCCCGGTCACGATCGATGGACCAACCTGTATATTGGGATATGTGGTTTCCAAACACAATCATAGGCATGAACGCATACAGTTGAAAGTACAACGATAATAGAAGTAAAAAATGTCTCAGTAGACATGGGCGCTAAAAGCATACTTTAAGAGCTATGAGTACTTCATCATCTTCAATGCTGTGAAACAAATGTCTCATATTGGAGGGTCTCTGCCTTCCATATTTTGGGATTAGTTAGTATGGGCGAAAACAAGAAAAAATATGCAGTAAACATAGGCTCTAAAGTGCATAGCTTAAGATCTATGAGCACTTGTTCAGTAGAAGAGATGTATTTCACAGCAAGGATAGTAAAGAAATGCTCCTGGCTCTTGAGGTATGCGTTTTAGCGCCCATGTTTACTAAGACAGCTTTGCTTCTAGTGTCGTGTACCATTTTCTGCAGGTATATATGCTGTCTACAAAGTTACCCCTACTATCTACAGAAATAACATTTTTCGCATTCCAATAGTTGAAGAACATTTTTGTAAAATCTAACTCTCATTCAGAATGATCTGCCCATATAACTTATTTATATCAAATTACCGTCAGATATTCAGCTCTTCAAAGTTACCAGGAGTAGCAGACAGTTTCCAAGAAATCTATAAACACGTTTTTCCAGCTGCAAACAAAATGGCCTCGTGACCAGCTCAAGTGTATCGCACATACTTGTCGCTTCCATCCCTAATGGCAGCATTATGAAAGAACACACTGCACAGAGCTATATGTTGAATGTTGGGCCGAGTAGCAGCACTTAAAAATATAAAGCTGGAGCATTCAGTGACAAAGTTGCACAGTTCTACGGTATCGTATAAGAGTTGTAGAACGCGGACAAATGTCAACCAGCAGTGCTGTAAGTCCCTGACGTCTTCTTTACATTGATCCTTTTTTTGTGATAGAAGGTAGAAGGAACAAACAGCTTCATCGAATCGCATCGGTGCCTCATTTGCCAGACAAACTACAACGTAAGATTGTTGGCAGACTAAATGCATATCAAACTGAGGCACTTTTCGCACAACTCTTACCCATAGAGTGTGGAAACGACATTGAACCATAGGTTCTGCAACGACTGTTAAGTCCTACAAAGTGCGTCGATGACCGAGTTACGTTCTTACGCAGCCACAGGAACAGGACCGCCGCACCATCGCAACTTCCCGCAGCCACCAAAAGATTGATACCGCCAGCTACAGAGCACGGAAGCCCTCACGAAGAAGGTATGTATGCAGAACGACTAGCCAAGTTCTTCATTTGAAACCAGAAGGAGCGTTTGCAGTGGACACGGCTCTGCCAATCAATGGAGGAGCACTTTGTTTGTGACAGTATAAATTTATCTTACAACATGATAGTAGATGTGTTCTGATCTACATCTACATCTACATCTACATCCATACTCCGCAAGCTACCTGACGGTGTGTGGCGGAGCGTACCTTGAGTACCTCTATCGGTTCTCCCTTCTATTCCAGTCTCGTATTGTTCGTGGAAAGAAAAATTGTCGGTATGCCTCTGGGTGGGCTCTAATCTCTCTGATTTTATCCTCATGGTCTCTTCGCGAGATATACGTGGGAGGGAGCAATATACTGCTTGACTCCTCGGTGAAGGTATGTTCTCGAAACTTCAACAAAAGCCCGTACCGAGCTACTGAGCGTCTTTCCTGCAGAGTCTTCCACTGGAGTTTATCTATCATCTCCGTAACGCTTTCGCGATTACTACATGATCCTGTAACGAAGCGCGCTGCTCTCCGTTGGATCTTCTCTATCTCTTCTATCAGTCCTATCTGGTACGGATCCTACACTGCTGAGCAATATTCAAGTAGTGGGCCAACAAGTGTACTGTAACCTACTTCCTTTGTTTTCGGATTGCATTTCCTCAGGATTCTTCCAATGAATCTCAGTCTAGCATCTGCTTTACTGACGATCAACTTTATATGATCATTCCATTTTAAATCACTCCTAATGCCTACTCCCAGATAATTTATGGATTTAACTGCTTCCAGTTGCTGATCTGCTATATTGTAGCTAAATGATAAGGGATCTTTCTTTCTATGTATTCGCAGCACATTACACTTGTCTACATTGAGATTCAGTTGTCATTCCCTGCACCATGCGTCAATTCGTTGCAGATCCTCCTGCATTTCAGTACAATTTTCCGTTGTTACAACCTCTCGATGTACTACAGCATCATCCGCAAAAAGCCTCAGTGAACTTCCGATGTTATCCACAAGGTCATTTATGTATATTGTGAATAGCAACGGTCCTACGACACTCCCATGTGGCACACCTAAAATCACTCTTACTTCGGAAGACTTCTCTCCATTGAGAATGACATGCTGCGTTCTGTTATCTAGGAACTCTTCAATCCAATCACACAAATGGTCTGATAGTCCATATGCTCTTACTTTGTTCATTAAACGACTGTGGGGAACTGTATCGAACGCCTTGCGGATGTGAAGAAACACGGCATCTACCGGTGAACCAGTGTCTATGGCCCTCTGAGTCTCGTGGTTGAATAGCGCGAGCTGGATTTCACACGATCGTCTTTTTCGAAACCCATGCTGATTCCTACAGAGTAGATTTCTAGCCTCCAGAAAAGTCATTATATTCGAACATAATACGTGTTCCAAAATTCTGAGGAGAAGCCGGAACCGTTATCAGCCATCAAATATGGTGAAAGCAAAGTCTTTGAATAGTTATTTTCCACGTAAGAGATACGAAAGAACTTGTTTGCGTTCTAGCAGCCGTATAAAGTAGGGCGCTGAAGCAACGAAGGTGCAAGTATTCGGAAAAATGCGCAGGTCATTTTATTACAGACCTATGTCGCTGGCACTAAAATGTTTTAAATTTTTTGAACACATTTTCTGCTCCCGTATTCTGAGCTTTCCGGAGACCAACAATATCCTCTGTAAGAACCGATACAGATTCAGCTAAAGGCAAACTTGTGAAAGTTCCCTCTGTTTCGTCCACGAGACACAGAAAGCAGTAGATACCGGCGTCGGCGTTGATGCTGTATTCCTTGACTTCCGGCAGGTGCTTAGAAAAAATAAAAAAGGCGCAGCATTTCATTCTTAATGGAGAGATACCTTCAGATATAGAAGTAGTTTCAGGCGAGCCCCAAGAAGAAATGTCAACACGTTGACTGTCACATGCACAGTCATGGATGTGCCACTCACGCCAGGCCAGGCCACGGCGGCGGCGGGCTCCTGGCAGTAATCGTAAGAGACCATTGCTGCACGCGGCATATACACACATCAAAAAAGTTTGGCATCACCATGGTCCCCAGAACTCCTGAAGATAGACGTTGATTGTTGATACTGTATCACAGACACAGTCCCTTTGACTGTTCAGAGATGTCACTGAACCAGCCCAAAGATACAAACAACTATGCACGATGCGAGCTAACATCCTGTGGTGTGCATACTGTAAGACCTTCAGTACACACACCATCAGATTATTTGACTTGTCGCTCTAACGAAGTAGGCGAGTGTCAGCAATATGTCTCGTGGTCTTATCGTGGCGTGTTTATCTTCTGCCGTTAGGTCAGACGATAGAAATGGCAATTGCACGCTTAGAGTAGCAGATTGACGGTGACCAACTTTAAACAGAACTTGATTAATTTTCACACACATTTATTAAAATAATCACAAGCATAAAAATTACTTAACTTGGTTCTGGATGCTATTTACAACTGACAATCTGAAGTTCCTATGGTATTGGTACGTTAATCTTATTCTCACATACATCTCTGATACTTGACAAAAGTGTCTATACATTTATCTTCATGGCTATGTACAGGAATATGGTAATCTTATTGGGCGCAGACTGAAACCTGACTATAGACTGGTACAGGCAAATGTAGAACTCTTTCAGACTGGTGCAGACTAATGCAGACTAACTGATCGGAGGTCTGTACACTCGTTATAATAACTCGCGCGTTCATGTATCACTGTGCGAGTGTGATCTGCGAGGAGAAAAGGTTCTATGTTAGCAGCAATCTCATTGGCTGCGTTACATATTAATACGCGGATCGGCGGAAGCAGAATTTGGTCCGTCTCTATGACAGCGCCATCTCGTAGTACGGAGACGTACGAGTGCTGCGCCTGCGCTGTTGTGCTTAGCAGGGCGCGCTCTAGTGGGAAAGTTGTGTGCGCGTTGACTACACGGAACTATGTACACAACACATCCTAAAGATGTTCGGGCTCACTTGCGGTTCCTCTTAGTAGAAATGTCTTGGCTCAAACTCGTCTAGGGGTTGAACTGCATGTGTCGCATTACACGCCCTAAATCAGACACTTGTGACCCTTAGGTTAAATTGTCTGGCTGATGGCAAGTCTGCGAAATACAAAGTTAACATAACGTATAATAACAGTAATAACAATATCGGGAACTAAATTAACGACCCATAAATGATGTAGGCCACAAAGTTGCGATTTGGTTAGAATAATGTTTATTCAGAAAGCAAACTAATAGCGAAAGTGGTCGTATTTAGAGCTACTGTTACACTCGAGCGCATATCCATTTGTCACAGTTCGATCATTTCACAATCTCATCGTGAAATACAAGTTATCTACGCGAAAAGTTAAGAGTTCACAACAGGCGCTCGGCTGCTCACCGTTCAGAGACTAACAAGGGGAGGCCACGACGTTTGGAACGCGGAGTTTACTGAAAACTTCGTACACTCGTAGTACTCCATTAGGACAACAAAATGTGTAAGCAGTAGCGCGTACTTCTCAAGCGTTATTGAGAAAATCGAAAGACAATTTCGGTCACCTGTGCGTGGCCATTTTTACCATGAAGCGCCGGCAGCCGAGTGGTGGGAGAAAGTTGCGCCCCTGCGTCCAGTAGGCCGGAAGGGCCAGTGGGGCCCGCAAATTCCTTGAGGGACCCTTCAAGCGAGGGTCGGCCTGCCGGCCACAAAACGCACCCGCCAGACTGAAGGTGTTTCCCCACAGCCACCCACCGCAGACAACGGAAACTCGCGGGACGACACTTCCGGTACATGCTGCCCCGTAATTTAGTTTCGGAGAGTGTGTCTCTGACGAGCTGGTACCTAAGGTTTCCTCGTACGCTTGGTTATTTACTTATGTTCTAGAGCTACACTACTGGCCATTAAAATTGCAACACCACGAAGATGACGTGTTACAGACGCGAAATTTAACCGACAGGAAGAAGATGCTGTGTTATGCAAATGATTAGCTTTTCAGAGCATTCAAACAAGGTTGGCGCCGGTGGCGACACCTACAACGTGCTGGCATGAGGAAAGTTTCCAACCGATTTCTCATGCTCAAACAGCAGTTGACCGGCGTTGCCTGGAGAAACGTTGTTGTGATGCCTCGTGTAACGAGGAGAAATGCGTACCATCACGTTTCCGCCTTTGATAAAGGTCAGATTGTAGCCTATCGCGACATTGCTGCTCGCGTTGGTCGAGATCACATGACTGTTAGCAAAATATGGAAACGGTGGGTTCGCCCGCATCTCGTGGTCGTGCGGTAGCGTTCTCGCTTCCCATGCCCGGGTTCCCGGGTTCGATTCCCGGCGGGGTCAGGGATTTTCTCTGCCTCGTGATGGTTGGGTGTTGTGTGATGTCCTTAGGTTAGTTAGGTTTAAGTAGTTCTAAGTTCTAGGGGACTGATGACCATAGATGTTAAGTCCCATAGTGCTCAGAGCCATTCGAACCATTTTTTTGAATCGGTGGGTTCAGGAGGGTAAAACGGAACGCCGTGCTGGATCCCAACGGCCTCGTATCACTAGCAGTCGAGATGACAGGCATCTTATCCGCATGGCTCTAACGGATCGTGCAGCCACGTCTCGATCCCTGAGTCAACAGATGGGGGCGTTTGCAAGACAACAACCATCTGCACGAACAGTTCGAAGTAGTTTGCAGCAGCATGGAGTATCAGCTCGGAGACCATGGCTGCGGTTACCCTTGACGCTGCATCACAGACAGGAGCGCCTGCGATGGTGTACTCAACGACGAACCTGGGTGCACGAATGGCGAAACGTCATTTTTTCGGATGAATCCAGGTTCTGTTTACAGCATCATGATGGTCGCATCCGTGTTTGGTGACATCGCGGAGAACGCACATTGGAAGCGTGTATTCGTCATCGCCATACTGGTCTAACACCCGGCGTGATGGTATGGGGTGCCATTGGTTACTCGTCTCGGTCACCTCTTGTTCGCATTGACGGCACTTTGAACAGTGGATGTTACATTTCAGATGTGTTACCACCCGTGGCTCTACCCTTCATTCGACCCCTGCGAAACCCTACATTTCAGTTGGATAATGCACGACCGCATGTTGCAGGTCCTGTAAGGACATTTCTGGATACACAAAATGTTCGACTGCTGCCCTGGCCAGCACAATCTCCAGATCTCTCACCAACTGGAAACGTCTGGTCAATGGTGGTCGAGCAACTGGCCCGCCACAATACGCCAGTCACTACTCTTGATGAACTGTGGTATCGTGTTGAAGCTGCATGGGCAGCTGTACCTGTACACGTCATCCAAGCTCTGTTTGACTCAATGCCCAGGCGTATCAAGGCCGTTATTACGGTCAGAGGTGGTTGTTCTGGGTACTGATTTCTCAGGATCTATGCACCCAAATTGCGTGAAAATGTAATCACATGTCAGTTCTAGTATAATATATTTGTTCAATGAATACACGTTTATCATCTGCATTTCTTCTTCGTGTAGCAATTTTAATGGCCAGTTATGTATTATCTTCGTGTAGCATATTCATTACAAACAGAAATTATCGAACTTCTGTGTCACTCAAGTTACCGTCGGTGAATATTTTTCGCCTGTTAACCTCTATACTCTGCAAACCATTGAAGTGGATGGTGGAGGGTACTACCCACAGTTCGGTGTATTACGGTTTAGGGAGCGTGGGGAGAATCATTAGATTACTTAAATGCTCTGTTCACACTGTAATTTGTCTAATCTTGTGTTCACGATCCGTACTGAGGTGGCTCGTAGGACGCTATAATATATTCCTGATTCCTCACTGAATACAGTTTCTTGACACTTTGTAAGTAGGCTTTAACGGGACATTTCGTATCTCTCTTCCAGCAGTGGCAGTTTAGATTTGTCACCGTCTCATCGTTGCTTTCCCATGATCAAACAAACCTGTGATTTTTAGTACTAGTCTCCTTGCATAAATCGAACGACTCTGTTCTGTTCGCTGCTAGTCGCTTTCATTTCAAAATTTTAAACGTAATACACGGCTATCATAGCGTTTAGTGCCTCAGTTTGTATAAGAGTACGTTATCCTTGCTTTTCAGTAGTGGCAAAGGCGTCCTTGCTGCGAATGAAGTGTTTCTTCAGTACTTTTTTCTTTAGCTGATGAACGGGACGGATTAGAGGCGCTGTTTGTTTCGCACATAATAGTGGAGTATGCGACGCATCACCTGTCTAGACCCAATTGATTATATCCATGCTGCATTCAAACCACTGTTGTCTGTGTATATTGGAACAGAGTCAAAAAATGCAAGCCGGCACAGTAGCTCAGCGCGTTCGGTCAGAGAGCTGCTTGGCCTCTGTAATAAAAACTGAGAGAAAGGATCATCAAGGAACTTCAATGGATGTCATGTTACGTCCGCAACGACCAAACACAACGATCAAAAAAAAAAGTTTCTCGTGAAGACGCTATTAAAATACACTCGATACTGCATAACCAATGATCAGCGCCGATTTTTAAGGAAATGCTGCGTTATGCATGGTTTGCTTCCAAATTACCGGCTGAAAGAGAGGTTTTTGAAAATGTTAACGTGGTTTGTTTTTCCATGGAAAACCACAAAAGACCTTGCGTGTGCGGAAACAGCGTTTATTCAATGCAGTTGGTGCCGTTTAACTTTGTTTTTCATATTTTTATGGAAAATACCATCCCGCAACTTGTACTCGTAATGTCGAAAGCGACGATTAATTGTACATCTTTCGAAAGCCGTCTGTGCCGGTCAAAACTTGGAGGTAACAAGTCGTTTCGGGCTCCTTCCAGGCATAAGGGATTTCTCAAATCACCTACAGGCATACATTTTCGGTATTACTTTATGCGTTTGGTCATTTATTAGTCGGTAGTTATGAATATTATAGCATTTGTGGCAATAAAAATTTGTAGACTGCCAAACAACATTGTAAATTTAATAAAAGTCCATCCGATTACACATATTTTTCCCATTACATCAACTGTAATATAAATAGTAAAGAAAATGACTGTGTTAGAAATAAAAAAAACACTGACTAGCGGGACTCCATCCAGCGACCCAGCGATTACCCTCACCACTCGGCTGCCGGCGCTTCATGGTAAAATTGGCCACGCACAGGTATTATATATCTGGCGACCGAAATTATCTTGCGATTTTCTCAATAACGCTTGAGAAGTACGCGCTACTGCTTACACATTTTGTTGTCCTAATGGAGTACTAAGAGTGTACGAAGTTTGCAGTAAATCCGCGTTCCAAACGTCGTGGTCACCCCTTGCATGTCCCGCGATACCACACAACGTGAACTTTTCTAAGTTCACTTCCTAGCTTCCTAAAGACCGACTGTCCGCTTTCGCCATTCAATCCGAACTGTCCCTTTGGTGTCTCCAGCCGAACTGTCCACTTTCGCGTCTGCACCAGCACTGTCCTCTGCCCATCCCTGGCCACGTTTTAAAAAATGTTCAAATGTGTGTGAAATCTTACGGGGCTTAACTGCTAAGGTCATCAGTCCCTAAGCTTACACACTACTTAACCTAAATTATCCTAAGGACAAACACACACACCCACGCCCGAGGGTGGACTCGAACCTCCGCCTGGACCAGCCGCAACATATTTAAATAATTAAAGCTTGACCACTTTCACGTTCTAAATAAAGTAGCAATAATATCCATTACATAATAAACGTTAAATTCTTTTACATAAAATCGATACAATTTCCTACTTAGCTTTCAATGCCACGGCCAATGGCCTTGCACCAATGTGCTTTCTGATAAATAAATAAAGAGCAAATGTAACTATTATGCACTAAACTTTAGAACAAATATTCTATTACCTAATGATTCAATAAGGTGTCGTGCTGTCATCGTTCAGTGTGTTTTGTGTGGAGGAGATTATGATCTTATGCTTAACTGTAAATACTAGCCGGCCAGAGTGGCCGTGCGGTTCTAGGCGCTACAGTCTGGAGCCGAGCGACCGCTACGGTCGCAGGTTCGAATCCTGCCTCGGGCATGGATGTGTGTGATATCCTTAGGTTAGTTAGGTTTAATTAGTTGTAAGTTCTAGGCGACTGATGACCTCAGAAGTTAAGTCGCATAGTGCTCAGAGCCATTTGAACCATTTCTAAATACTAATAATTAATATTTACTATATGTTTTAAACAAATAAAGTTATAAAGTTGATATTTACAGCGTTTGTCATTTTAATTATGCGCTTCTATATGAAATGTCGATCGTTAAGATCGACCAAAGCGTTCAGATTTTAGCATTCAGGTCTTTGTTACAAAACTTGTTAATTTCACTTTAAGAGTAAATCCTAAACTATTGTAAATATGATCAATATTCAAGTTTTATTCGGATCACTATTAAAAAATTTATGGAGGATATCAGATCAAAATTACTGTGATTTGATTCCCTGCATTACTAGAGAATTAAATAGTTTTCATAAATATTTCCCTTTATGGCCGATCTTAGGTCCGCCATATTTAACACTGTTACCTCTCCTCGGCCACAAACGGCTTCTACCGGGCTTCCCTATGACGTAGGTTCTCGTCTGTCTCACTCGCACACAACAGCGCTTAGGCCTCAATAGACAATAGACACATGTGAGTTTCTCCATCTCGTGGTATATCTGCGCCCTTTGTGGCACGCGGTCCTGGACGACAGGGTTCGTTTCACAATTCCTGTAGGCTGACTCTTTCGGCCATATATTTATATGAGAGCGCAATGTTCGTTAACTCGCACACCTCCACTTCATAACCTGTTGGCATGCCATATATGTTATGAAGTAGCACCCGAATTTACAAGACACAAATTCATAATACAATAACATGATAACCGCAAGCGCCAGATCAATAGTGTAATTACACTCCTGGAAATGGAAAAAAGAACACATTGACACCGGTGTGTCAGACCCACCATACTTGCTCCGGACACTGCGAGAGGGCTGTACAAGCAATGATCACACGCACGGCACAGCGGACACACCAGGAACCGCGGTGTTGGCCGTCGAATGGCGCTAGCTGCGCAGCATTTGTGCACCGCCGCCGTCAGTGTCAGCCAGTTTGCCGTGGCATACGGAGCTCCATCGCAGTCTTTAACACTGGTAGCATGCCGCGACAGCGTGGACGTGAACCGTATGTGCAGTTGACGGACTTTGAGCGAGTGCGTATAGTGGGCATGCGGGAGGCCGGGTGGACGTACCGCCGAATTGCTCAACACGTGGGGCGTGAGGTCTCCACAGTACATCGATGTTGTCGCCAGTGGTCGGCGGAAGGTGCACGTGCCCGTCGACCTGGGACCGGACCGCAGCGACGCACGGATGCACGCCAAGACCGTAGGATCCTACGCAGTGCCGTAGGGGTCCGCACCGCCACTTCCCAGCAAATTAGGGACACTGTTGCTCCTGGGGTATCGGCGAGGACCATTCGCAACCGTCTCCATGAAGCTGGGCTACGGTCCCGCACACCGTTAGGCCGTCTTCCGCTCACGCCCCAACATCGTGCAGCCCGCCTCCAGTGGTGTCGCGACAGGCGTGAATGGAGGGACGAATGGAGACGTGTCGTCTTCAGCGATGAGAGTCGCTTCTGCCTTGGTGCCAATGATGGTCGTATGCGTGTTTGGCGCCGTGCAGGTGAGCGCCACAATCAGGACTGCATACGACCGAGGCACACAGGGCCAACACCCGGCATCATGGTGTGGGGAGCGATCTCCTACACTGGCCGTACACCACTGGTGGTCGTCGAGGGGACACTGAATAGTGCACGGTACATCCAAACCGTCATCGAACCCATCGTTCTACCATTCCTAGACCGGCAAGGGAACTTGCTGTTCCAACAGGACAATGTACGTCCGCATGTATCCCGTGCCACCCAACGTGCTCTAGAAGGTGTAAGTCAACTACCCTGGCCAGCAAGATCTCCGGATCTGTCCCCCATTGAGCATGTTTGGGACTGGATGAAGCGTCGTCTCACGCGGTCTGCACGTCCAGCACGAACGCTGGTCCAACTGAGGCGCCAGGTGGAAATGGCATGGCAAGCCGTTCCACAGGACTACATCCAGCATCTCTACGATCGTCTCCATGGGAGAATAGCAGCCTGCATTGCTGCGAAAGGTGGATATACACTGTACTAGTGCCGACATTGTGCATGCTCTGTTGCCTGTGTCTATGTGCCTGTGGTTCTGTCAGTGTGATCATGTGATGTATCTGACCCCAGGAATGTGTCAATAAAGTTTCCCCTTCCTGGGACAATGAATTCACGGTGTTCTTATTTCAATTTCCAGGAGTGTATTTGTAGTTGTGTTGATGCAGCATGCTTTAAATCTGAAGAAACTTATATCTAACATAAATTAGGAATTGCGGCATGTTAATTAAATGTCAAATAAAACTATAGATTCATCAAAATCGACTGTCTTTTGAAATGCCGCAGAAATATCATCGCCACTGCGCTAACTTTCACAGAACCTTTTCATCACAACGAAGTCTCCAACGGCGCTACACAGTTTCGAAGCCGAGTACCGTACCGCAATTCTGTATGGCGCTGCATTCCACCGCCATCGTTTTGCGGAAACAGATCTATTGAAATTCGGAAAACAAACACTTTCCGAAACCACCCAGGATCTGCAACGAACGCTTCCCCCAGTGGAATCAATACAAACAGATCTAAATTACACAGTAAAAAATTGATTTACAGCGTTCGCAAGATGCTCGTAAATTGTTCAATGATTCTGACACGTTATTCAAGTCACACAAGAGACATGCATCTCGTGACAGATTCCCAATCGACTTCATCGGCAAATTAATACTGTCGCTGCAGAAGCTGAGTAGCACTGTGGTGTAGTGGTTATGATACTACACTGTTGCATAGAGGATCGTGACTTCAAAACTCACCTGGACTGTACAATTTTAATTTCTAAATTCGGTTCGAGTACATTCTAGAAGTATCCACAAATGTCAGGAATCATTGTACTGGAATGTTCTGTAGCTGTGTGTGTTCTGGCCGGAGGCAGTTCGCTCCGCGCTCTTTTATGTGCAAATGTTGAATAAACCTTCGTTAAGTGAAGTTAGTGTTCATCATTCATCTAATTTCACCTTCTCCGACGAGATATTGTTCTGGTGGAGACGCTGGGTATTGGAACTTGTGATAGCTTCAAACTTATAGAAGGCGTGCCGACATTCGTTGTTTCCTTGTGCCATTTGTGACTGGAATAGGAACGTTGGGAAGTGATAGGGGTACAGAAGAACCCTAAGAGACAAACCTTAAAGTCACTTGTGGTTTGTAGATGTATATGTGGATGCAGATGCAGAATCTGTACCTAAGTGTAGATAGTTTTCTCTGTCTCTCCGCGTGGAAGTGTGACCGTGCTTGTCTACAGAGATAACGTCAACTATGCTTATGCACGGATTTTGCTGGTTCAGCAAAAGAAAACGCTGCTCGACCATAGAGGATCCGTTTCATAAACGTTGTTGTTGTTGTTGTTGTTGTTGTTGTTGTTGTGGTCTTCAGTCCTGAGACTGGTTTGATGCAGCTCTCCATGCACCCCTATCCTGTGCAATTTTCTTCATCTCCCAGTACCTACTGCAACCTACATCCTTCTGAATCTGCTTAGTGTATTCATCTCTTGGTTTCACTCTACGATTTTTACCCTCCACGCTGCCCTCCAATGCTAAATTTTTGATCCATTGATGCCTCAGAACATGTCCTACCAACCGGTCCCTTCTTCTAGTCAAGTTGTGCCACAAACTCTTCTTCTTTCCAATTCTATTCAATACCTCCTCATTAGTTATGTGATCTACCCATCTAATCTTCAGCATTCTTCTGTAGCACCAAATTTCGAAAACTTCTACTCTCCTCCTGTCCGAACTATTTATCGTCCATGTTTCACTTCCATACATGGCTACACTCCATACAAATACTTTCAGAAACGACTTCCTGACACTTAAATCTATACTCGATGTTAACAAATTTCTCTTCATCAGAAACGCTTTCCTTGCCATTGCCAGTCAACATTTTATATCCTCTCTACTTCGACCGTCATCAGTTATTTTGCTCCCCAAATAGCAAAACTCCTTTACTACTTTAAGTGTCTCATTTCCTAATCTAATTCCCTCAGCATTACCCGACTTAATTCGACTACATTCCATTATCCTCGTTTTGCTTTTGTTGATGTTCATCATATATCATCCTTTCAAGACACTGTCCATTCCGTTCAACTGCTCTTCCAAGTCCTTTGCTGTCTCTGACAGAATTACAATGTCATCGGCGAACCTCAAAGTTTTTATTTCTTTTCCATGGATTTTAATACCTACTCCGAATTTTTCTTTTGTTTCCTTTACTGCTTGCTCAGTATACAGATTGAATAACATAGGGGAGAGGCTACAACCCTGTCTCACTCCCTTCCCAACCACTGCTTCCCTTTCATACCCCTCGACTCTTATAACTGCCATCTGGTTTCTGTACAAATTGTAAATAGCCTTTCGCTCCCTGTATTTTACCCCTGCCACCTTTAGAATTTGGAAGAGAGTATTCCAGTCAACATTGTCAAAAGCTTTCTCTAAGTCCACAAATGCTAGAAACGTATGTTTGCCTTTCCTTAATCTTCCTTCTAAGATAAGTCGTAAGGTCAGTATTGCCTCACGTGTTCCAATATTTCTACGGAATCCAAACTGATCTTCCCCGATGTCGGCTTCTACCAGTTTTTCCATTCGTCTGTAAAGAATTCGCGTTAGTATTTTGCAGCTGTGACTTATTAAACTGATAGTTCGGTAATTTTCACATCTGTCAACACCTGCTTTCTTTGGTATTGGAATCATTATATTCTTCTTGAAGTCTGAGGGTATTTCGCCTGTCTCATACATTTTGCTCACCAGATGGTAGAGTTTTGTCAGGACTGGCTCTCCCAAGGCTGTCATAAACGTATATCTTTAAAAGCAAACAGTGGGGCTCAAGGAGTGACAAGTTCGATGCCCTTAATCCTGTGGACCCTAATTGCGATTGTTCTTCCCAGACACTTGAAGCACTGTGAGCAATTTGCCAAGAATGGCGTTCACTTCATATAGAACTTATTATTTGTTTTACTTCAGTTACTTGCATTCTCCATACACGACAACACGATAATCATTTTTATGTGGAACGTGCCATATGAACAAAAGGTGCAACCATTTCCTTAGAAAATGGTTTATGTGATAACATAGTATGCACTTTAAAATTTGTATCTGACTACCTGTTCCTGTTCAAGAATTTGTCCACAGAGCAGAAGGATTAGGCCAAGAAAACTAACTTAAATCTGCATTTGAAAAACTAATACAATTTGTCAAATATTTGATTTCCGTGAAGAGATAGTGTAAAGAGTGTTTTATACATCAGTGTTCTCATTCCTTCCTGCGCTAACGTTACATTCACAAGAGTGTAGTGCATATCATTTTTTCTTCTGTTAAAGTATTTGTGAATTTCTCTATTATTCTCACACATACATGGAATGTTGAAAACAAATTTAATCAGACAATAAATGCACTGTTAAGCTGGAGTCGATATTCCCAATAACTTAAACAGGTGCCTAGAAGATTCATGTAGCATATAATCCTCGAATATATTTGTAATTACTTTCCTGTCCGTAATGAATACGTTTTTCCCAAGTGAAGAATTACTCCAAAGTAATGTATTATCCTGTATTAAATCAGTCTATGAAAATGTGATGAACTGAATGATTTCTTTGTCCCAGAATTGGCAATTACTTCTATGATAAAATTGCTGATCTACCATTTTAGCAAATATGCTACTTGAAGTTCTCATTAGTATGCTATGATTACTATTTCTGGTTGATGCACAACATTTGTCACGAAGATGGTGAAAGTTGTAAAGCGCAAAACTAGATGATCTGTGTTTTTTATTTATTTATTCAAAATTTACAATATACCCAGTTAATACCGTTAACAAAATGCCATTTACAATGATTCATCTTGATGTGTATTTGCTCAGTTTGACAAAAATAACAGTCTTCTTCTTGTTTCTTTTCGCTATTGTTTATCCTGACTAACACGTGGTTCAGGATTTGGCAGGATTTGACAGATTTATTTTATTGTGTAACTTTATTGTCGGATGCCCTCTCTGACACCACAGTTACGAAGGTAACCTATGAGCAAGGGGCCATGTGCCCCACATACCTGTAAACTGTGCAAACACTGTTCCGTTTTCAAATGTAAAGAACGACAGCAGGCAGTAGTAGAATCTGCAGTGCATTGGAGATGTACATTTCGACTTCAACACCATCATCATCATCATCAACATCGTCGTGTCGTCTGCGGCGGCGCTAAAATACAAAAACAGAACGGGTACAAAATATGCATATAATGCAATCATACGAATACATATAAGTGGGAATATAGCAATAACATACTATTACTAGAAGAGTCATATAAGCATAATAACCATGCCAGAACATAAACATGTAAAAGATGACGTTAGCATTTACATTCCAGAAACAAAACTGAAGCTGTTGCCTACAACAAAGCAGACAGTGAGAATATGAAATTACAATGAAATCCAGACCATTGGCTGCTTACAGGCGTTGATAAATATCAGTGGGGGGAGTTGAAAATGTGTGACCCAACGGGGACTCGAACCAGGGATCTCCTGCTTACATGGAAGATGCTCTATCCGACTGAGCAATTTTATTAATTTTTTTTCTTTTAAAGATGTACTACCCTCTTTTTTCATGTATCCCCATATATGCTTAAAACTGTAGAACAAAACTGAAGTAGTAATTAAGGTAAGATACACACATCAAAACAAGTTTTGCATCACCTCGGTTCCGAGAGTTCTGGAACCGGTACAGAAAATTGGAATAGAAATCAACATAAACATCAATTCCGCCCTTTTTATTGCTCATGAAAACCACACATTTCGTGTTGTACCACCATAAAGCGAGACCTTTAGAGGCGGTGGCTCAGATTGCTATACACCCCGGTACGTCTCATACCCAGTAGCACGTCCTCTTGCATTGATGCATGCCTGTATTCGTCGGGACATACTATCCACAAGTTCATCAAGGCACTGTTGGTCCAGATTGTTGCATTTCTCAACGGCGATTCGGGGTAGATCCCTCAGAGTGGTTTGTGGGTCACGTCGTCCATAAACAGCCCTTTTCAATCTATCCCAGGTATGTTCGATAGAGTTCATGTCTGGAGAACATGCTGGTCACTCTAGTCGAGCGATGTCGTTATCCTGAAGCAAGTCAGTCACAGCACGATGGGGGCGCGAATTGTCGTTCATGGAGACGAAATTGACCGAATATACACCGAAATGTGGGGAACTTCAGGAAGTACTCGCGTATCTTCTGGTTCGCGCAGAACAATTTGTATGTGGGGACGAGTATGCGGCATTAAGATGAATCTGCGAAAACGTCGACACGGATGCGAAGGGAATCGGGGATGCAGTCGATTTTTTCTCCGTCGAGGCAGCATTATACTGTTGTGTCTATTGAGGTAGCAGTGATACACGTGAGTTGACTAATGTATTTGACGATTTTCAGGAAGACCGAGAACCATCCGCCTCTAAACTTACATGCATCTGTGTTAAAGGATAACGGAGAGTGAATGGAGTGATCGGTTGAGATGGAGCTGTAACGAAGTACGATTTAATGGTAGACTGATGATGCATTCTAGAGTTGTGAAGTTACTAGAGGTCAATTTTTCCACTGTTCTGTCAGGATGCATCACTCGCGTGATATAGCATGCGTTCGACTTGTATACAGCCGGGTCTTCTGTATGTGATTTATAGCACTGTCTACTGGCTATCGTTAACGGTAAACCTGTCGGTCATCGGAGGACTTCCATCTCATGTGTCATGAAATATGTCACATTCCTCTAAACGAACTATGATTTATATGATGTACTCCATCCCCCTCTCGCATCTTGAGTGTAAAATCAAGACTTCAGCTCCATAACTAAGTTAGCGATAGGTGCTTGTGAGGCGCTGCAATCCTCGTGTATACATTTGCCTGCTTACAGAGTTAGTGATGGAATGACTTGTAATTTTCACATGTCAGAGGTTGCTGCTATGCGTTTATCAGTTTCCTTGTAAGAGGTATTCGCCGAACGATAATTTTATATAGGGCTGATGCAGGCATAGTATAATTTTCGAACTGTGATTGGATGTGAACAGTGGGCGCTATGCATCTCCGGAAAGCTATATTGTACTCGTATTACACAGAGCCAATGTTTTAAGGAAAGAGTTTTTTCGTTTTACGGTTCGATAACATAATTTAGCGCAGAGAAACTGGGAAGAAGGATGTATGTTATCCGCTTGAAATATATTTCTTACATTGGAATATTAACAGCGCTACATTCCATACGACTAATAGGTCGGAAACGAAAGCGATCTAGCATTATAGCCCGTTTTAACTGCGGAATGTTGAAGCCTTAGGAGTGCGTGTGTTTATGTTCTCTCTTACCAATACCTTCCAGGTATCGATCCTAGACTCCAGAGCAATACTTTAGAGTTGATGGCGTGGTTGATTTACGTAAAAATGCATCGAATTCCATCCGTCTGGAGCTCCATCGCGCATAAAAATCATTCCTTTATTGTCCTTCTTAACCGTCTGTTTTTACATCACGACACTTTGAAATCTGTTACTACACATCGATAAGGAGTCGGCATGGGCGCATCTCGAGAAATCTTGTGCACTTGGATGGGTGAGGACTTGGAAAGCTCCATTCATTCACGAGACGTGGAGTGTAGCAGTCTACTTCTGATCGGTTGCAGATCAATTCGGTAAACAGTGCTGCAGGGCGGGTTGGTCAATGACACTGTGATGAGGGTCTTTCACTCTCTAATTTTACCCTAAGACAGCGAGAGGGCTCTATGACTCCTATACGCAGAGAGAGAGAGAGAGAGAGAGAGATCGTAAATTAGGCACTGTGCTCGAGGTGTCAGAAATATGTAGAGCGCTGTCTGGTATACTTTGATGATTTACGTGTTCGTGAATTAACACTGAATGGACGTACTGTGCACTCATCTATCTACATTTGCAATGATACTCGCAAAGTAGAGAAGGGGCGGTTTAACTATGATACTGAAATTGGGGAAACATGCTGTCACTTCATTGGCCGGTGCTGAAATTACTGTAAAATTGCTAAAATTGTTCACGCTATCAACTGTGATGCTTATTATTACAGTACATCGGCTGTGTCTTTTCCATCCTATCCGTGCGTTGGTGAGCTGTTGGTTACCACATAATGATTGACTGACAATGCTTGTTTGAGTTGAGGAATGAGTTTTGTGGGTGGGTGACACCTTCTGGGGGTTGCTAGCACCGAAACAGAGATCGTAGACATTAGTGCAATATGAGGAATCAGTCGAGAGGGAATGCAGAGCCATCATCTACTCCGTCATTGTGACGGATGATCCGTCACTGTGACAGATGAGTTTATATGTAGAGGTCGTGAATCACTTTCAGACATCAGTTTGGAAACTCCCCACAACGCAGCCAAACTCTTCTAGTTTCCTTTTATTGTAACTGTCTTTTATTTAAAATCATCCACCGTGTGTTGCGTGTTATGGTAGCCGCAGTAACAAAATGATTTACATCGTGCGATGTCTAGTTTTCTGCTAGTGGCCGTGGATCAGAGCATCTTAATGTCAGTTTAGGACCTAATGCAGACCTCGAAGTCGTGGCAGAAAAACAAAATGTATAGCAGTGTACAAATCATGTTAGAAAACAATGTTTCAAACAGTGACACAGGATCACAGGGAGCGACTCTTGCGACTTACAGTATAGTTTGTGGGATGCAGTCATCATCCTACAGTATGAGTGGTGAAACCTTAAACTGCCCTCTGCAATGGATCAAAAGCTGTATATTTAATAGAATCGTCCCACATTGGCAGCAGCAGCAATTTGACAAGTAAATTCGATGACGGACAGGGTGTCCCATTAGGAACGCTATTCTGGGGAGCATCGCAACAACTCTCTCTCTGTGCTGGATCCACATCGCAGCTGTGCGTCATCGCACCTGCAATGGCAGCTAGGTGAGTTCTATATTGGATGAAGTTAGTGGAGCTTTTATAGTTCGTAATTTTTCTCTGTTGTATGGTACAGAATAACGATGATAGCATGCTGGACTGATAGATGCGAATGGACGCGGATCTGCTTCAGACTGTAGTGACTGTATCTAGTTTGGAGACATGCCACATTGCGCGCATGGTCAAAACACTGACCTGTTGCACTAACTCAGATATGTCTTTCTGCTCAGTTCTGACTTCAATTGGAGTGATCACATACGCAAAGCTGTAGAAATGGGAGCAATTGCAATATGTGTAGGGGCTGACAAAAATAAGGTTGGAATTTTACTGTAGCAGACAGGTTCAAGAAAAGTGGCTCGTTTCGAGATACGAGAGTGCCAGAAATATGTTTGAGTAGTGGTTGTAATCATTAAAGGAATTGTCAATAGGATCCAACGCAGGTGTGTGCTTGAATGGAAAGACCTGATTCCAAATCGTAGACATCATTTCTAGCTGGTAGCGTAACACTAGAGATCTGAAAAGCTAGTGTACATTTTCTTACTACCTGAATCAGCACACTATCTAGTACTGTTTGTGATCCTTCTCAATCAACCATCGCCTATAGCCCAGTGGATATATCACCAAACCTCTGACATGGGATCGAGACAGAATGCGCTAAAAATACTGTAGAAATATCTAGCTGCGGTGGTATAAGGGATTCACAAATACCGGTTTCATACCACGTTCCTCAGCCGAATCACTTTCTAAATTGGGAAATATTATTACGAGGTTGCACCGTCGGCGACATGAAAGCTCACTGTTGGTCTGATACTATATACTCATGCGATCGTCATCACGGTATTTTGTCTGGACAAGAAACCATCTCCTACAGAGGTAGCGTCGTACCTCGAATTGCAAAGCGGGTATAGCTTTTAACATGGATATTTGCATGCGCCTGTTGAACCAAGACAGCTTGTGACAGTAACATACAGTAGTTGTTGGGATTCGGTTTTTTTAACATTTGGTGGTTTGTAAGACGGTTAAACCTCTCATTCTAGGACGCGGTGGTAGCACTTACAAGAAAAACTTATGAGACATATCCACCCATAGTTGATTTTCTCTCAGTATTATTTCATATCGCCAGTGATCAGTTATTGATGAAGTATTATACTTAGTATGTTCGCATTTGAGCATCAGGCTTATAAAGTATGTGTTTGTGTTCTGACATGTGCAAAGGAAATGACTATGTCCAGTTGTAAGGAAGGTATGGATTTGACGTGGAGTACTGTGATAGCATGGGAAGAGTATGTCAAGTCATAAGAATGGGTACTGATATTTCTATTTCCAGAGCCACAGCCATACTTCGCTCATTGTCGAGTGTCATTCAACTGAGACCACAATGGGAACATTTAGTTGTAGGTACAGGGATGAAATATGTATGTGAACGATTTTGTACGATCATTCTGTCTATGCATACTTGGCCTGCAGCGCTGCGACCTATGCGGGAATGACGCACGTTTCCCATTAACGGCAGCAGTCGTCCGAATGCAAAGACCTGTTGGAATACAGGAATGTAGCTGCGTTAACTTGCCATCCCCTAGAGGGCAGAATAGTGAACTAATACTCAATATGCGTTGGGCAGCTTTCGTGATCGCGTGGAAATTTGAGAAGATTGAATATGGAGGTGTATTTGCGCTGGACCGTTATTCCCTCCCTCGTAAATTGTTTGGTTGACTGCTTCTGCACATTTCGCGCCTTTATTTAGTTGAGGGAACATCGATTGTGGTGTGTGCACCTAGCAGATGAAAGAGACGTTTGCTTGTTTTCTAGACATGAGAAACACCTTAGTTGACTTTGTAAATTATAGGGATGAATTGGAACCTGTTACATCACCGGCATCGGTATTCATGAGGGGAAATATCATTTTCCTCTATTTGTTTCGAGTTCTCACATAAAGGTCTTTGTAGATGGGATAAGCGCTTATGTTTTGGGTTTGTAGAGAAATGATTTCCAGTCTATATCTTCGGAATTGTGTTGCGTGAGCAATCGGTAGGCTACTGCTGTGTGCAAACCATGCAAAAATACATGTGTTCTTGTAATCCCAGACTCTGGAGATATGTGTAGAAAAAAGCAAGCAGGTCCGGACCAGAAACAATAATGCGTTTGTGCTGAGGGGAACGAGCCCGCATTAGTAGAACAGTTCTGAGAGGGACTTCGATCCACTGAGGGTGTTCTGGTCACCCAGCGGGAGTAGATGACCGCCGACCTCGCAGGGGGTTCAAATGGTTCAAATGGCTCTGAGCACTATGGGACTTAACTACTGTGGTCATCAGTCCCCTAGAACTTAGAACTACTTAAACCTAACTAACCTAAGGACATCACACACATCCATGCCCGACTCAGGATTCGAACCTGCGACCGTAGCAGTCACGCGGTTCCGGACTACGCGCCTAGAACCGCTAGACCACTGCGGCCGGCTGCAGGGGGATATCTAGTGCTGCGAGGAGTACATATGGTACTGTCTGTCTTTGTGGTATATGTACGAATGATGTAAAAGAGGCGATTTTGTATGTTTAGTACATTGACACAGTACACAGTGATATATTGCTGGGTTGGAGTTCGGTTTCACACTCTAATATTCAAGCTCCTATTCTCAGTGGAAGAGCAGTGTAATAGAGTAATATTCTTTCCATATTGCTGATATGTAGGGGTACTTTGCAGGGTTTAATTGTCGATGCAATATGCCTATCCATGTAAAATATTTTTTTCCTGCTGAAAGTCTCATCTACAGAAAGAAAGAAAAAGCGGATGGTGCTTCCACACCAGTCGCCTCAGTAATTTGGAGGGTAAATTCGATAAGAGCCAATCATAATGCTCGATTCATTCACAAGACATTCTTTTGTGGTGGGATATAGGAGTCTCTACATAGTGGAGGGAACGTTTGTGTGTCTTGAAAGCTGGAAGGGGAACATGTGACGGATGGGGTAGCATGTTAGGACCGCTAGGAAGACTGCATTCGAAGTTATTCTGCGCTATTTTCGTAAACAGGTTCTGTTAGGGCAAGAATTTCCGTGCATACAAGCTGAGACATCAAGAAAGCGAGTGTTAACTATTTCTGGGACACTATACAATTTCCTAGAGGTTGACTTGGTTCTGATTTCACATAGCCATGTGACATCAGTATAAGATTGAGGACCTTATTAGATGCACTTCAGATGGTTTGTAGCTCACGCGCGCACTTTGTGGCGTTGCGTCAGTCAGCTGAACAGTTAAACATGGTTGGACACATCACGCATGCCGTGCTAGGAACAGTGCACCCTGTGCTACTCTGTCATCAATGGTAAATGGACATACTGCCCAGAGGCATCTCGCGTATGAGACTAGACTGGTGTGAGCACACCCTGGATTTCTGTGACGTTAGTATAACATTGACTTTATACTCGAAAATAAACCCAACTTTCACCTACAGCAGCGTGAGAGCGCTGGGTCGCACTGACCTGGGTCCGGCGGTGGCTCAAGTCGGCGTTGGGGCACTCAGTAAATAGGTCTTCGCTTTTGTCCAGTCGTGTCAGCAACGATGCCTAGGTGAACACGTATTTCGACAGGAATTTTTCAGGTACTAAGAATGAAAGGGATGTTGCCACCTCATGGTTGCAGCACCCGAACGGGCACCTGTGCATGGTTTGACAGTTGACGACCACGTCACTTTGCAGGGGCTGCTGCTAGCCTCCCGTGCAGTCCAGTAGACAGGGGGTAGCAAACGGTAATTGTGCACATTGACTGTGTGTCTGTTGCATTATTTTGTGAGCTGGTCTGTAGGCTGTGCTATGCACTATTTGGACAGTTTATGAGTTGATTTCATGTCTGCACATCTGCATTATTTAGTAGTAGTTTGCATGCCTGTACTGAAATTATTTGGGTAATTTAGGAGTTGTTTGTGTGTGTTACTTAGGAGTAGTTTACAGGTCTGTGGGCTGTATGGCATGACCCCAAGCACGACAGAGTGTGTGTTTTGCATCAGTGTGATAAATATACTCCATCCATAAGTAACTCGTTCCAAAAAAAAGTACACTCCTTCCTTACTCTCTCCAGCAGCCCAGCGCAGGCTAAGTCATTTTTGCATCATTTTCCCCCTACATACCACCATCTTGGATTACGTCACAGGAGAGATGACAGCAGCCTCTGGTGGTGGTACTGTGTACTAGATCAGATGAAGTCTGGACCCCTTGGCGACCACACTAGATGGTGGTAGTGCCTGTAATTGTTTAAATAAAATAGTGCATGCAAAATAAAGATTTATGTCAAGCATAGATCAAGTTCTCTCCTCACCTATCCCTAGGAAGAGGTGGTGGTTGGGTGACTTACTTAGTGTAGGTAACCCCAGTGCCCTTTCTTTCCCGTCATTTCCTTAGTTTAGTAGAGTTAGCCCAATTAATCTATTTTCCCGCCAAAATTCAAACTTGACGCCAGTTCATAGGAGGAGGTGGTGGTCGGGTAACTTAGATTAGAGAAGGTGGCCCAACTGCCCTTTCTTTCCAGCCATTTTCTTAGGTTAGTATAGATAACCGTGGTGTGATGCATTATCCTTTTGGAATTTGAACTTCCCGCCATTTTTCTGGGGGAGGGGATGGGAGGGGAGGAGGAGTTAGTTTAGTGGAGGTAGTCCAATTGACCTATCTTTCCGCCAAAATTCAAACTTCCTTCCAAAATCTGCAATTTTGGATGATGTCACGGCCGCCATCTTGGATGACGTCATCTTCGCCGTCTTAGATAATGGTACTTTGGGCCAGAACCGCCTTTGCCCCAATATTTGTGGAGATGAACCTTCTGAAGTCTCCATTTCTTCCTGAACTGTCCAAGCAACAACAGCACTTCTGTCTGGTCGCACGCTATGGGGCGAACAGTCTAAACAAACTCTGGCTTCGAACTTTGTGATCGTTTTCTTCACAGTGACACTTGTCACAGGATCTTTACCAATCCAATACCCTTCTTATGATGATAGAATCATAAAGCTGCAGTACCAGATTCTCCATTCTGATACTAAAGCTTCACAAACAGTGCCTTTTCTGGCAAAGCCAACATGCTGCGATTGCTGGCACATCCGGCTCCTTCTCTTTTTTTTTTTTTTTTTTCTTTATTGTGACTTCATCCCCCTGCCCCATATGGGCCGGGGAGGGCTGGCAACAGCACACCGCTCTTGAGCTGAGTGGCATTACAATGAAATAAGAATATGAAACTACACATAAAAAAGATGGAATAAAGGGATACATAAAAATATAGTAAGTGGAGACAATGGGAGTTAAAATGTATACTGACATGGGGATGTTCATTGGGGGATGGCTCCTACTCTCACTACAGCTCATTTTATGCACAATTCTCATGTAGTGTCATTAGCATGTTGCTGTCCAGCGTCATCTATTGGCCAGTTTTTGCACTCGTTTTTGGTTTCAATAAGACCCCATGTTATTTCAGTCACGTGTGTTGATTTTTACCTCTCTACCTACATTATACCATGAATTAGTGCCATTTCAAATGTTAACAGACTTTTGGGTCACCATTTATATCAAAACATTTTCTCATAATGTAAGAAATCCACAAACCTGCAGTTAATTTTTTTTAAGAATTAAGTTTACATGTCACATACGAGAAATTTACAAAAAGAACGACTAGAAACTTTAAAAAATTTAATTTTTTTAAGAACTAGTCGTGACAAGATAATGCACAAACCAATCACAATAACAACTATGGATTTTTTTTTCATATTCGATAGTGGTGCACCTCACTGATCATATAATATTAAGTCATCTACTAAGATGTTAAATTGGAATTGCCGCATGGGGTAGCCATGCAGTCTAAGGTGCCTTGCCACAGTACATGTGGCTACCCCTGTCCGAGGTTCGAGTCCTTCCTCGGGCATGGGTGTGTGTGAGTTGTCCTTAGAGTATGTTACTTTAAGTTAGATTAAGTAGTGTGTAAGCCTAGGGACCAATGACCTCAGAAGATTGGTCCAATAGGAACTTACCACAAATTTCCAAATTGGAACCATTAAGTGAAACATAAAAAAGGGATTACATTATTTATCATGCCAAATCACGTTAAAACCAGTGATGAATACAAGGGAACTATTATTTGGAAGACATAACCAAAACTGAGATAAATGTAAATGACGCACTCATATAGTAAATTGACTGTCTGTAATATAAGAGAAGGTCAATACTGTTGTTGGACCTGTGATATACAACCGTCAGCATAAAGTTGAATCCACCAGATTCCTCCCCCAGTCCTACCGTTATTAAAAGCACCTCACAAATAACCAAAACTGAAAAAAATGCAAATGCTGCACTCATACAGTAAATTGAGAGCCTGTAATGTAAGAGAAGGCCAACACTGTTGTTGGACCCCTGATATACAACTGCCAGCATAAAATTGAATCCTCCAAATTCCTCCCCCAGCCCTACCATTACCAAAAGTGCTCCTCACCTGGTTCTAAAAATTTTCCCACCTGTCCTCACTGTAAAGACGCCCATTTCCTCAAACACTGCCAAAACTTCACCTCCCCTTCCATCTGCAATACCCATAATGATGTGCACCCTATCTACTCGTCCAGGTGCAAGGCCATACCCTCACCCGTCAGTTCAGAATTAACTGTGCCCATCTGCCCATCCCAATAACTCACTCCACTCAACTCACACTCCCAAAGACATCGACAGATTCCTCACCATAGTCCTCCAAAAATCCAGCCCTTCCAATGCCTGCATACCCTACAACTAACTGCCGGCCGCGGTGACCATGCGGTTCTAAGCGCTCCAGTCCGGAGCTGTGCTGCTGCTACGGTCGCAGGTTCAAATCCTGCCTCGGGCATGGATGTGTGTGATGTCCTTAGGTTAGGTAGGTTTAAGTAGTTCTAAGTTCTAGGGGACTGATGACCACAGCAGTTGAGTCCCATAGTGCTCAGAGCCATTTGAACCATTTGAACCTACAACTAATTTCCCTTGCTGCCTGCTCCCTTCCATCTCAGTACTCAAGCTACCTACTCCTGAAACCAGGTGCACTTCATCTTCACCCACCTCGACACCCCTCGTTTACACCTTTCCACCCCCTCACCCACAAAGCCCACTCCTCAGGCTATCATCATCACATGACAGCAATACAGCATCCTATACCTTAACATTCACTCCCTACCCACGAACAAGCCCCTTTTAATGCATACCCTGTCCCAATACAAAGTCGATACCTTCATCCATAATTAAATGTTCCTCCAACCCTATCACACAATCCAAACCCCTCCCTATATCCTCCATCACACAGACAATCTCCTTCTCCTGGCCAGAGATGGAGCTGCAATTAGCCACCAAAAAACATCACCATTCAGCCACAGCTCTTATTCAATAGCACCACCAAACCCTTTATTCAAAACCCTAACTGCCACCTGGATTACTATCTATATCCAACCTAATCATTCGCTCATTAGTGGGGCTAGGCAATTTCTGGTGCAGATAATTTATTCAAAATGGCGGCTCTGTTTCCTCCCTTCCCCATTCCCTGTGATGTCACTCCTTCATCTGCCCCTGGGAATGGGAGGAAACTTTGTAGGGAAATAGGGAAACTGGGCTACCTCCACTAACCTAACTCCCCCACCTTGCCCCCCACTCCCATGACATCACACACCCCTAACCCTCCTATGGCATCACCTACATAAATCGTGGGAAATGGTCAGACTCTGTCCAGCTGCTGGACAGGAGACTTAGGTTAGCGTAATTCGGTTATTTTTGGTGGGAAACGGTAATTCTGAGCTGCAGAGAAAAGAGGGGTATTTAATTTATTTACTTATTTATAGCTCAGTCGGGACACATCCTGTAACCTAAGTTGGAGATGTGTGTGTTTGCCTCGATGTGCAGGGACCAACTGAGCTAGTTCACACTACATCCACCAGATGGCGCTGTTGGCCTCCCCCACACCTCCCTTCACCCTTATGACTCACCTACCCCCACCACCACCATCTCTCCTGCAAATGGCGGGGAACTGTCAGTCTCTGTTCAGCTGCTGGAGTGGAAGGTTAGGTTAGTGTACTTTATTTATTATTACTTTTGACTGGAAACTGAGTGCTGGACTGGAGGTGAACCCACCAGCGAGAGGACTGGGTCAGGTTTATGGAAGCCATCTACGACACACACATAGACACAGGCATACAGAAAATAGAGTAAATGCACCGCAACTGCGGATACGTGGTACGAAGTTACTGGATGCATTTGACTACAGTGCTATATTATACTGTCTGACTAATGTGCTGTTCTATCTTGTACATAAGAATAATACTCACGAAGAACTGTCTCCCTCCTTCCACCGAATATTTAGCACACAAAATAGTGGAACTCGGATGATCATGTGCCGTCATCATGGATCTTTAAGATAGGCGCAGCGGGGCGCCTTGGTTTGTTATTATTACTGGCGAATCTAGACAATCTTGTTACGAATATTGGTAATATCGAAGATGTTATGCTCTTAGGAGGAGGAATTTAAATGTGCTTACACCCACAACAGAACTGTTTTGCAAAGAGTATTTCGCTATTTTCAGGGCTGTAGCACTGTCCAAAATAACATATAAGTGGTTGAAATCGAAACTTCACGATTGGTAATATGCACACTGGGTCTCTACATGTGTGTGTAGAACTGTCAGCGGTAGACGGTTACAGTTCTAACCCATAACTTGTTAACTCTTCATCTATAAATGACGCTGCCGAGGAGACGCACTCTGTAGGTGGGGAGAAGGGAAAATCTTATGGCCCAGGATGCTACCTGCGGTTGACGCACTGGCAACTAACGAATAACTTACTACTGGGGTAATACAAAAAAATACCCGAAATCGACAGTCTGTAGATGTCCTGGCAGGGTTGCGGGTACGTACCAGAGTTGGGAGGTATAAACAGAAATAACGAGGCACATCTGGTAAGCAATAAGAGCATATACCTATGGAAAAAGTATCTGAGCAGCAATAGAAATAAACTCTGTACACATGTCAACTCCCTGTTGCAGATCCCTTCATGATGGAGTGGAAGTCAAATGACCATGTAGAAGTGTTTCCAGACTTTGAGTTTCCATCAAGTCTGCAGACAAGCTCTCTGACGGGTTGGAGCAGTTCGCAGCATTGTTTCCAGACATCACGTTTCCAATATATTCATCATCTGCACCACTTGTTGAGCCTCATCTAGGTTATTATACTTTTCAAGGTCAGCCTATCCAAAATGCATGCATGTAGATCATCAGGAAGAGAGGAATTCTTAAGATTTTTTTAGTAGGCTGGTGTATAAAACATACAAATATTCTCGTATAAAATCAAACAAAAATATGAAAAATGACATATAATCCTAAAAGTCGAGGAAAACCTGGTGTAATTACGACAAATTGATGGTAAATACGTAAAATTGAGGGAAATACGACGAAATATGTAAAATCGTGAAAAAGACTTGCAAATTTACGTAAATTGATTGAGAATACATAAAATTAGAGAAAAAGTACTATGAAATGCAAGGAATTGAGGTGGATTGGGGGTACGCAGACACTCAAGACCGATAAAAGCTTAAAACTTATGCTCAGCTGCATTCAGTTTTAACCCTCCCCTTGTAAACTACGTGGGTTTTCGTAACACATACTTCAACAGAGGCGATTGAAGTATTACACAGAGGCGCTATATTAAAGCAGGCGAAACATATGTATCCCAGTCCATAATTGTGTTCTCACACATACAGTCGAATATAGATATTACCCTATTACAATTGATTCTCACAAATAATGTTATTCCTTAAGAATTAAGGAGAAGAATCAATGCGTCTATCAGACTTAAGCCATTCCCTACAGTGTTCTGTAAGAGAGTGGACTGATGCTACATATATTTGTCTTAATAGTGTGAGGAGGGGGCACTCTAGAGACGTTGTGTCAGGGCGAAATTGCTATATTATCCTGCACATAAGCAAAACTAACTAACACTGGACCGTGTGAGGAAGGCTACCAGGCAGTGGTGATGCTACTGTAAACCGCAATAAGACTGTTAATCTCTTTTGGCTACTGATCGGGGTGTTTACTTCCTTGTAAGATGTCGCTATTCTTTCATATGCATTTTCATGCAGCAAGACATAGGTAGTGACTCAGTGCATCAACTAACGAAAATATTCATGTCGTTTTTCCTCGCTCTGTTTCCTAGTGAGGCATGGCCTCATCCGTCAAAATCGCTACTACTACTACTACTACTACTAATAAACACGGCTGACTCAAAAAATGTGATTGAGGGTACGTACATATCCGATTTAAAATACTTATAAAATTCGTTAATTTCCTAATAGACAGAATCTCAGCTCCCCGACTCCGTTCTAGTTGGTTTATAAGCGGTTCGAGCAGAGGATGTACATAGACGATACCTTGATAATGAGGAACAGTTCGGTCACTTCCTTGGACGCCAGAATAATCTCCACACCAACATAAAACTCACGATGGAGATACCCTTTCTACACGTGCTGGGTACATGAAATGGGGAGGAACCTAGTACATACAGCGACCAACACACACACATATAGCTATAAAAGCATAAGCCTTCAAATCATCAAAAAGAGGGATGATCAATACACTAGAGATGGATATGTGATATGCAACACCTAGAGAATTTTCTGATGAGTAATGGGTGCTCCACCGATTGCATAAGAAGCGCCACGTCAGAGGAAGAAAATGTTGGTTACAGCTTTTCTACGATATATCCCTTTCGTGACCGCCAGTGATCATGTATAATGGAAGGTAGTTTATAGACAGACCCATTCCTGTTCCTATCACAACTGTGTGTTAAGTGTCCACCTCCTGTAGGCGGTTGTGTAGGCTCTGATTAACCTTTTTTTTTTTTAGTTCTTCCAGCATGATGAATGTCTTACGAAAGGTTTTAGGAGCGATGACTGGAGTTTACTGCATCCATGTCATGTCCGAATTGAGAGGGAGAAATTAGGATATTGTGTGTCCATCGTCAAAAAAATTGATGGAGAGCTTAGTTTTATCGGCCAAGTATTTAACAACAATTCATAATAAAGTATTTGACATGTCAGAATGCAGGATAGGCCTTGTGAAAACAGGCTGGCACACTGCTTGCGATCACAGAAATTCCATACTATAATCGATGTGCTGGAATATGTAGAAAGCTTAACTGCACAGATGTAGGAGGCTGTCTGGTATGCTTTGGTGTATATGTCCGAGAATTAATCCCAATGGACGTGCTGCACACTCATGTATCTACCACGAATAATACTCTAGTATACAGCAATGATGTCTTTGTCGAGAAATTCGTATGATTTGGGTGTTAAGTCTATGATAGTTACGCGTGTAAACATACATCAGAAACGTGTAGCATAGAGCTCGAATGTACTAACACAAACCCAACTGACGTGCTCCAACTTGGCCATCGGACAATAAGACGTCACTGTGCTGGCCGGGCTTAAAAAACACTATGGAAGTACGAAGTACGAAAAAAGGATGGCCCCTCCTAATCGTTCAGTGTGGCAGTTTTGTTAGATAGCAGTCTGTCCTCGATTCTGATAGGCTGGAAAACCTGCCTGTTAAATCATTTCGTGGAAGTGGTGAAGTCGAGAAACCTCGTGGGGCTGTTACATCTAGGAGTAAGATGATGTTTTCGTAGAAGTTAGCTAGATCCTCCGAAGCTACTCTTTCTACAACGCGCGTGTCAGTTCTTCCTGCTCTGTCATACGCCGACTATCATGCAAGAATGTACGTAACATAAATAAAAAACGCTAGGGGTTTTAATTGCAGTTACAAACTTTATTCCACGACAAATAAGCTATAACGACGATGTGGCGGAAGGGTTTTGCTACTGGGCAGTGTGAATCGATACTCAGCCATTATGAGTATGGTCATACCATAATTTTTCGGACGCTATACACCTCTAAATGATAATCGGGAATATAATGCTGCTGGAACGTAAAGTTACTGTGGTTAGCAACCTGACGTGTGCAAGGAGAATGATGTGGGTGGGACTATATCCAGTTGTAAGGGACGCGATTGCAATTTCTGATAGAGTCACTTATAAGAGGTAAGTTGACGTTAAATACAACTGGACCAATTAATTTTCTATCGGCGAACAGCGAACGAAAGTGATGGCGTCTTTGGTCGGCAGGGTACGCAGCTCCCGCCGGTGCACATTTTAGGAAAAACAACCCGTGTGTCTCTTCTTTATTCTGTAGAGTGATCAGTTGTCTCGCTTTGTTCTGTGGTCCACCGGTTCCCCTGAAAATACTGTCTTCATCTGCGGACAACGCACGAACACAAGACACACAGTACACATAAATCGCCTGAACACACAGAACGGACTACATGCCACAATACGCGACCCGGAAAGGTGGACTGAACTCAACAAGCTAACTGACGAAATCTCGAAGATCCAACAAATAGAATACCTGCGCAACAGACCCTACCGAAGGCAAGTCGGTCCAAACAGACATCATGATGCCCAGGGGGACACAGATATGATTAGCACTACGAATGATGAAGAAGAAACAGATACAGACCAGGGCACCAGCACAGATATTGAAGCGTCCAGCGCGGATGATCCATAGTGTCAACCAAGTCCACTTCAAAGAACAGTCTGGAACAACCGACAAGAGGTGCACAAGTCACACACAATCCTAAAAACAGATTGCACCTTATATGTAAATAGTTAACAGCACCTCCATGTCTAATAAGAGCTTAAAGCTAGGTACCTCTTCAAGGGACCTACGCCTTCCGTTAAGAGGCAGCGCACAGTCTGGATGGAAGGATCTTAATTGTGGTCCCTCTCTTCTGAGCCCAACACGACGGATACCTATGGTAGATCGGGGAAAACCACCGTTCAGGCTGTGTTGCTGGCGGGGCCGGAAGGTGCTAACTGCCACACTACGTATCATTATAAGTCTCACTGGCTCAGCATGAATTGTTTGTACAACCAACCTACACAGCCTATACCTCAACCTCCACTACACTAACTACTTCTGATCTGAAGCTTAAAGTTAGGCACCTCTTCAAGGGACCTACGCCTCCTTGTAAGAGGCGGCGCACGACCTGGATGGATCTTAATTGTGGGTCCTCTCTTTTGAGCCCAATCCGACGGATACCTATGAAAGATCGGGGAAAACCACCGTTCAGGTCGTGTTGTCGGCGGGGCCGGGAGGTGCTTGCGCCTGATGTACTCTATTAGGAGCCTTGTGGGCTCAACACAAACCGTTAGCGTCATTACCTTTATTACTATTGCCACAAGAACCCTTTCATTAGCAACTTTGAGCCAAGCACAAAATCAGTTACCTCTCTATTGTATATCGTAAATAGTTTAGCACGCTGGACATGGAGGTCTAGCTTTAACGTACCATAATCTCTTCTAGTTAAGTTAGTTTTTAGGATGGTAGATGTTAAAGGCATGGTGAGCGACGGCCAGCGTCTTGAGGGTCATTCCACGACCCGGGCCGCCGCCCACAACCAGGTGACTGGCAATATTATACCCATCTCTTCTCTATTCAATTCTCTTCCTTCCTTCTTTCTAAATATTTAATTTCGTTTTGTTTATTAATATCTCACTTGATTTTGTATTAGTTATAAGTTTTTCTAATGCTGCACAAAAAAAAGATATCAAATGGATGTAAACAAATAGAGCCCGCCTCCACGTGGCGGTACACGGGCAACGGTGTGAGTGGGGACGGGTGCCGGTGTGGTGTTACTTTCAGTCACACCGGACCCCGGACCCAGTCACAGCGGCTAAGTGGCAACATACGACCCACCATAAGAAATTAGACGGTGGATCATAAAAAAATAAGCAGCTAGTGAAAAAAGAAAGTGGTCCACCGGCCTGCCACGTGCTGCTGACTAGGGATCAGGGCTTCCGTCTGCTGGGTGGGTGTGATGTCTTCTTGCATCAGCTACGGTAGCTGGCGGTTCTTCCAACCACGTTCTTACGTTTCGCGAAGGCCAGCACGATATGCCATTGTACTGGTAAAATGGGACCTGACGTAGTGTACAAACAACGTCCTCTTGAATTATAGCTTGTTGTGGAACCTAATAATGATAGTGTTTTTTCAGACATGTGAGTAGATTGCGTGAAACAGGCTGTTCTGCGATAACCAAATTGCTTACGAAACTGTAACACAAGAATATGCTGCTATTGTGAATGATGGTCTGCTGGATACGGTCTTCTTCTTCAACTACGGGTGACAAAAACTTTACACCCAAGTCTGTAGAGGAGAGTTATGGAGCAACTATATCCGATGACAGTACACACAGCATTTGTATTCAATGTATTGGTAAAATATTATAGGGCTATATACTAGGTGACGTCAGAAGATTCTGGTACAAGGCATGCTCTGATGACGTGTTTTTTACGTTTCGTAAACGCAAGTACGATGTACCAATTCATTGGTAAAACGGGACCTGCCACAGTGTACAAACAACATCCTCTTGAATTATAGTTTCTTGTTGCCGAACGTAAAATGATTTTTTCCGACGCGCGAACAGATAGCGCGAAAAGCTGTATTTTGTAATGTTATTTCACGTGTCTGATATGTTTGTTATAACCACATTCATCACAGCTTATTTACAGGGACTGGTTTGAATGCCAGGGATGCTCTCAACCCATGTAATTTTGTCCATCAAACTGAAAGATAGTCTTCAGAGTATAAAGTTCTCATTTTTTCTTTACTCTGATGAAAGCTTCGAAATAACGAGGAAATTCTGCAGTGATCCAATGATCGGTTGTTTTCACAGAAAAACATCGGAAATTCTTTCGGTTTTATGCAGGGTGGACATGTATAGGAGCTAAGTTAATACATCTGTGAGATGCATCGCTATAGAGCTCCGACCCCTGCAGTTTTCTCATTTGTAATCGGCAGCAGTGCTGTAGTTTTTTTTTTTTTTTTTTCCTCCACATCATTGGACGTCACAAAACATCAGGAGCCGGGGTGAGAGAGACAGAAGTGAATTGTATCCTGCAGTCGAACGTGAAAATGACTGTATAGATGCCGTTCTACATTGATAATTCAATCGTCTAAGATGAGTGTAGAGAGCTCATGCACGACAATTTATAATTTTAATACGTGGAACGCTGTAACACTATACCGGTTTTGCTCATAAAACTAAAAAAATGGACTGCACCTATTATCGTGCGACCATGACTGTTTTATTATCGTGGCAATTGTGTTCCTTAATAGATGGTCGCTTATAAGAGGTAAGTGGATGTTAAACACAGCTGTAGCACTGAAATTTTTCTCGCAGAACAGTCGGCGCCAATGGATGCAGTCAGTCGGGGCAAGGGAAGTGCAGCCACCGCTGCACTTTTAGACAAACAACACATGGTCATCTTCGTCAGGGAGAGCCGTCAATTATCTCACTTCATTCTTTAGCCCGCTGGAGCCACGGCCTGTTGTGTGTCTGTAGCTTTTCTCTGCATCGACAGCACTGGTTGCCCATGCCACGTGCTCTGCCAGAGACACTGTCTCCGACCACGGCCACGGTGCCTGAGCGCAGTGGTCGCAGCTACAGTGGCTGGGGACTGTGGTCTCTTTTCCCAACCAGCAGACGTTATAAAAAGCGTTCTGAAGAGTTCTACAGAATTTTTTTCTTGCTCCAGGGACTGAAAAATACATTCACTGACCAAAGCAATCCAAAGTCTTTGTTTACCATCGGCAACAGATCCGGGAACAGACCAGAAAAATCACTTCTACCTCTGCGAGGGCTAGGGGTTGGGAGGGATGCAGGAGAGGGGATAGGACAGGACAGGGAAGGTAGGGGTGCTTCTGGCGTGCTTAGTCTGCTAACACACGCCGAGGAGAACACATCGTTATGGTGGCAAAGGATTTTTTTTTCGATTGTTGTGTGACGTTATTGAAACGCTTTTTCGTTAATTACCAATACATGTTGCATTATGGTTCGTTTTTTACAATGGGGGAGGACGGGTGTTGGTTTGCCATGTTAATTTTGATGTTTTTTGTTCGAGAGCAGTGCAGCATTTACCATGATCTTCATGTGTGTGCCTGTATACAGGGTGTTACAAAAAGGTACGGCCAAACTTTCAGGAAACATTCCTCACACACATAGAAAGAAAATATGTTATGTGGACATGTGCCTGGAAACGCTTACTTTCCACGTTAGAGCTCATTTTATTACTTCTCTTCAAATCACATTAATCATGGAATGGAAACACTCAGCAACAGAACGTACCAGCGTGACTTCAAACACTTTGTTACAGGAAATGTTCAAAATGTCCTCCGTTAGCGAGGATACATGCATCCACCCTCCGTCGCATGGAATCCCTGATGCGCTGATGCAGCCCTGGAGAATGGCGTATTGTATCACAGCCGTCCACAATAAGAGCACGAAGATTCTCTACATTTGGTACCGGGGTTGCGTAGACAAGAGCTTTCAAATGCCCCCATAAATGAAAGTCAAGAGGGTTGAGGCCAGGAGAGCGTGGAGGCCATGGAATTGGTCCACATCTACCAATCCATCGGTCACCGAATCTGTTACTGAGAAGCGTACGACCACTTCGACTGAAATGTGCAGGAGCTCCATCGTGCATGAACCACATGTTGTGTCGTACTTGTAAAGGCACATGTTCTAGCAGCACAGGTAGAGTATCCCGTATGAAATCATGATAACGTGCTCCATTGAACGTAGGTGGAAGAACATGGGGCCCAATCAAGACATTACCAACAATGCCTGCCCAAACGTTCACAGAAGATCTGTGTTGATGACGTGATTGCACAATTGCGTGCGGATTCTCGTCAGCCCACACATGCTGATTGTGAAAATTTACAATTTGATCACGTTGGAATGAAGCCTCATCCGTAAAGAGAACATTGGCACTGAAATGAGGATTGACACATTTTTGGATGAACCATTCGCCGAAGTGTACTCGTGGAGGCCAATCAGCTGCTGATAGTGCCTGCACACGCTGTACATGGTACGGAAACAACTGGTTCTCCCGTAGCACTCTCCATACAGTGACGTGGTCAACGTTACGTTGTACAGCAGCAACTTCTCTGACGCTGACATTAGGGTTATCGTCAACTGCACGAAGAATTGCCTCGTTCAATGCAGGTGTCCTCGTCGTTCTAGGTCTTCCCCAGTCGTGAGTCATAGGCTGGAATGTTCCGTGCTCCCTAAGACGCCGATCAATTGCTTCGAACGTCTTCCTGTCGGGACACCTTCGTTCTGGAAATCTGTCTCGATAGAAACGTACCGCGCCACGGCTATTGCCCCGTGCTAATCCATACATCAAATGGGCATCTGCCAACTCCGCATTTGCAAACATTGCACTGACAGCAAAACAACGTGCGTGATGAACACTAACCTGTTAATGCTACGTACTGATGAGCAATGAGTCGCATGTCAACACAAGCACCGAAGTCAACATTACCTTCCTTCAATTGGGCCAACTGGCGGTGAATCGAAGAAGTACAGTACATACTGACGAAACTAAAATGAGCTCTAACATGGAAATTAAGCGTTTCCGGACACATGTCCACATAACATCTTTTCTTTATTTGTGTGCGAGGAATGTTTCCTGAAAGTTTGGCCGCACCTTTTTGTAACACCCTGTATGCATTTGAAGCATCAACGCTGTTTGGTTTCGAGTGGTGGTTAGTTCTTGGATTATATGATTTTTTTTTTTTCAGAAAGCAGTGAAGCATTTACCATGAACTGTGTGTGCGCCTGTGTATGTGTGTGTGTATTTGAAGCATCAAGGCTGTTTGGTTTCGAGCAGTGTTTAGTTGTTGGATTATATGATTTTTTTTAACATTGACGATTCTTTCAATCACTGTTCTTCTAGTTGGTCTGCTAGGGTTTCTTTTCTCAGCTGCATGTAGACAAATCAGGGCAAATTTCTGGTGCTTCTGCTGCTCAAACTATGACTGCTAACTTTTATCTGTCTGGGTTTCCTTCCAAGTGAGGGTGGCAGTAGGCCAGCTGCCAGTGAACTGCTATCCCTTCCTTCTGAACTATGAATGTGTGTGTTTGTATGTGTGAAATTATGAATATGTTCTACCCCCAGCAACTATACATATGTAGATTGGCAGAAGGCAACTCTTCGTGTACTTCTGTGATAGTTTGCTGTCCCATCCTTTCATACAAAGTGCCTTGAATGATGTATGAGTTTTTTGGAGATGAATCTCAGGCGAGCACACTCAGAGCGTTTCCCACCAATCTATAGCACTGTAATTACGTAATTAGGACGTGTAGTAAAACTTTCATCCACAGCTGGGCTTTTTTCCTCAGTGGGGCACTTGTAGAGCAATTTCGTGTGGTATTGAAGCCTAAGTCACACATGTAAAAAAGTGAGGGTGAGGGCGATATAGAATGAGGGGGGGGGGGGGGGGCTGGCGGGGGGGTGTGAGGGTGAGATAGAGGGAGGGGGGGGGGGGGGGGGGGGGGGGGTTGTAGAACGGTTTGAACTCACTCTGGTGGCTGTGTTGTGAAGTAGGGCAGTCAGTCTTCAAACTTAAAGTGAACATATATACACATAATGAGATTTTCACTCTGCAGCGGAGTGTGCGCTGATATGAAACTTGCTGGCAGATTAAAACTGTGTGCCCGACCGAGACTCGAACTCGGGAGAGCTTCTGTAAAGTTTAGAAGGTAGGAGACGAGGTACTGGCAGAAGTAAAGCTGTGAGTACCGGGCGTGAGTCGTGCTTCGGTAGCTCAGTTGGTACAGCACTTGCCCGCGAAAGGCAAAGGTCCCGAGTCCGAGTCTCGGTCGGGCACACAGTTTTAATCTGCCAGCAAGTTTCATATATACACATGATCGGAAAATAGTGGGGGCGGAAGATGGCAGAAAGTGGGAGCAGGAGGTGGTGGAGTGTTGGACAGTCTGGAGCACCCACTGGGGTCTGTAGTGTGGACTAGAACAGTCAGTCTTCAAACTTTGAGGTGAACATACACACACGTGATCAGAAAAGTGGCATGGGAGTGGCAGGAAGTGGGGGCAGGGGGAGAGGAATATGTTGGGTGGGGGTTGGGGGTGAATTGTGGAGGGCAGTCAAGCAGTCAGTTTGTCGCCAAAAATAGTAACAATTAACCACACTGCTCTCCAGCAGCTGGACAGAGACTGCCTGTATCCCATCACTTCTGTGAGTGACATTATAGAAGGAGTGGGGGATGGGTGATGTCATCGGAGTGGGTGGGAGGGCTGGGGCGTTAGGTTAGTGGGGGGGTAGTCCCATTTCCCTATTTCTTGCCAAAATTTCCCGCCATTTCTGGGGGATGGAGGGTGGGTGTGATATCATAGGGAATGGAGGAGGTGGAAACCAGCCGCCATTTTGAAAAAAATTATCAGCACCAGAAAGTGCCCAGCCCATCTCTCTCCTCCTCTACGATTTCCTCACCCATATCGACTGTATCGCTCCATCTATATTATTGCTGCTGACCTCAACATCCATAGTAGACCCACTGCAAAACTTCTGCTGGTGGTGTCAGTGTACAAAGTCACTCCATGGTGACACTGTCCCCATCCAACAGCACACACACCCTGAAAGCAAGACCATCACAGATTTCATCCTAGCATCTCCCTAACTCCTTGGACATCTCACTGCAGAAGTCCTAGATCCAATTGGAAGGGACCACCTACCTGTTATACTCATCATGTCCCGGATGCTACCTCATACCCATACACACCATCCCAATTTCCATCCAAAAGTTACCCATAACTACTCCTGTGCTAACTGGAATGCCTACTGGGAATCCACTTATACCCATATTGGAAGCCATCCCCTAAACTTCCAGCAACCTGATGATATCCACTAGGCCACATCTTTCCTGTAGCAGACCTTGTTGGATGCTATATCTGCTCACATCCCTACCAAGACCATATATCCTCATCATCACAATCTCCTCCCCCCCCCCCCCTCCAAGTCCTACTTCCTCTCCAAGAAACCCATCGCTTAAACTGTGCCTTCCTCAGGACTCATGACCAGGAAACACTCACACACCACCCATAAATACACAGACACGAAAAACGTTTACTCAATCCCAAAAAATGCCAGGAATGGCGTCAGACATGCACCAGACTCAACACTATGCTCCCCACTCACTCTTCCAAGTACTGTAAAGCATTTCATCGACTCACTGGCAGTCATTCCATCCCTCACTACCTGATGCTCCACAACTATCCCTTAGCTGACAACCTGAACAAAGCTGACCATTTTACATTCTATCTCTCAGTCCCTAATGATCCTCGCTTTGATTACTCGCACTTCACAACCACCTATGAATGCACAAAAACCACTGTCCCACCCCTGGCTCCCAGCTTCCAGTACTTGGACAACATATCACCAACAGAATCAAACACCCAGTCGCAGCATATGACATAAAACAAGCACTTTAAAGAAAATGCAACACATCCACTGGTCATGATTGCATCACTAATCAACATCATAAAGACTGCCCCCTCTAATTTCTACTCACTCTTGTAACCCTTTATACCACTATGCTCTCCACACATTACTATCCTGAGCAGTAGAAAACCTCCAAAATCCTACTTTTCCTCAAACTGCACAACTTCCACCCCACCTCCCCTTTATCCCTCTTTCCTGCCCCATCTGCCTCATGTCACAATTTAGCAAGGTCTTTGAATCCAACCTGTTCACCCCCATCCATGAACACCTGAACCAACACCACATTCTACCGTCTTCTCAATAACCAGTGTGCCTCCTGTCTCACCTTCTCCTCTGATGACTAGTTTATACACCTCACCCATCTCCTACTGCATCAGCTCAACACCTGTGAATCCTCTATATTTGCCTTCCTCGCCCTACTGAAAGCCTATGACCATTTAGGACATTCCAGTATCCTCTTCAAACTCCAGATACATGCACTTCCATTTAACTATGTCCACCTTATTCCCTTTTTCATCTCTAATCGCCAATCCTTTGTCAACATTAACAACATTAATGCATGTGCCTTCCATTCCCCTGCAGGTATGCCCCAAGGCTCCATCCTCTCTTCTCTCCTTCATTCCCACTACACTGCTGATATGAACAAAACCACCTCCACCAGTCCATCTCCTTAACTACACTGAAAACACCACTTTTCTCAACCTTTATCCTACACTCCAGAAATCCCAAGAGTCCTTCCAAATCCACCTCAGTCAGTTTACCTCCTGGTGTAATCAATTCCTCATGAAGATCAATCATTCCAAAACTCAGGTAATAATTACAGGATGCACCACCTGCGCCATAAGTCCCCATGAGGTCTACCTCATCATTTATGACTGTTCTATCTGGTTAACTAACGTACTAAAATATCTTGAACTAACCATCAACTGGCAACTAACATGGAAATCTCACCAATCAATCGCCCAATAGAAAGTCCACAATAGACTAAAACTACTACTGGGCTGAACTTTGGTATTGCAACCTACCACTGTCCTCTACAAAAACCTGATCACAACCATCCTTTGCTATGTAAGTGCTCCATGAGTATCTGCCCTCCCATAACTTTTATAAGACACTCCAAATCCTTGATCACCACATCCTCCATCCCACCTTCTGCGTCCAATTAACTTACCCCACATGGATCCTTCACCAACTCCTCAAATTCAAACCTCACCTCACTCACACTGAACATTTTCGAACAATATGCAAACTTTACTCCAACAACCCTGCAGTTTCCCTTCCACTTTCTAGCCCTCGCACATTGCCAGAACTCTACCAACACATCCCATCGACCCTACACCTGCACACCCTGAACATACTTTCCCAAATAAATTTGAACCATCTCGCCCTGTCAGATCATGAACTTCGCGCCAACATTTACCCATAGTACCAACTTTAAACCCACCCCACCTGTTCCATCTCATCAAGGTTCCCTCCCTTCCCCATAATTTCCTGCCCCCTTTTTCCCCTGCAAACCTTCTTCCCCTAATCCCTTTTCCCCAATAAATTTGAGCTTCACCGATACCGCCTCTATTCTTCCCCCTCTTTTATCCCAACAGCCACTCATACCCTATTGATACTACACACAAATCCTCCATCCTTATACCACCTCCCTTCCAACCTCTTCAGCAACCAATCTTTTCCCCTTCAACAACAGACTACCTATCCCAGGGAAGATCCTTGCAGTTATGGTGCCAGTCAAGTGCTTCTTTTTAACATCAATGTCCTGTACCATCCTTTTAATCATTTTAAAAGTACTCTGACTGTGCTCTGTTTTTACCTTTTTTTACTGTTGTTTTTACCTAGAAGCGAAGGAAGACATGTCTCTTATATTTAAAAATTTCCATTCTATTTTCACATTTAAACGTTTTTAACTTGGTTGTAAATATCTCACCTTTCTCTTAAGTGCTTTTTATGTCATTTAGATTTCTTGTCAGTTGGCTGAAGGGTGAGTTGAAAAGGCTGACAATTACCCCCACGCCAATATGGGTCGAGGGGGGATGAAAGAACAACAAAGAAAAAAAGTTATTGAACACATCCATTATGGGTCGAGATGCGTTTTCTTTTTTATAAGGTGGTCCTCAAACAGCTCCCAAAAGTGGGTATTTTTTCACTAACAGCTGCTCATTAAACAGATGGACGCCAGAGGTCTGTGATGGCAAAATATTTCGACCTCCTCCGAAAGGTCAATAAATCCTCCATTTCCAGCTCAATTCAGCAGTTCCACATGCGAACAGACAGATGGGCGGATGGCAAAATTAAATTTCTCCACTGTATACCTCCACTCGAGAGCTATGTGTTCGCCAAAGTGAATTTCTGTTCTACGGCTGACTGTGGCACGTAACATGCATCGCAGTTGTGGCACTGGATTTTATACACTCCTGACTCATAAACATATTTTTCTTGTCGACACGATTGACCAAAATCAGCCATTGATTGTTTGTTAACGGAAAAGAAATGTTAATTTTATATTTCTTGGAACCCGCTGCAGCTTTGGCGCTAAATGTTCAGTAATATGGTAAAGGGATGTGTTTTTTATTATTCCTATCTACCAAATTACTATTCTCAAATGGTACTCTCTCACTCTCATTTTTTAAGGTTTTATTCACGCTGTGTCATTATCATTTTTGACATGTATTAATGAAAATTGTCGCGTAAAACTTTTATAAATGGACTTTTATTCGATTACACTTACTACAAAATTCGTTATGATTTTGACGCAGTATAATCCCATGACTTTATTTGCATTTTAATTCTGTTGTTCGCTTTTTATGCATTTATATACACTCTAAGACGCACCACGAAGGAATTATCTGATTGCGGTGGAAATCGGTAGATGCGGTTTACATCTACAGAGAAAAGAATTATTACAATTTCAGAAAAATTCGAAGATTTATCCAAAGGAAAGAGCTTCACAAATTCAGCAAAGCCAATAAGGCGGAGGTCAACCTATTGTCGTTATGCAAGTAGTTATTCGGCTACGCTTTGATAGACTTAGTTGTTGAATGTCCTTCTGGAGGACATCATGCCAAATTCTGTCCAAATGGTGTGTCAGAGCGACAAAATTCCGTGATATTTGGAAAGTCTTGCCCATAATGCTCCAAACGTTCTCATTTGGGGAGAGTTTCGGCGACCTTGCTGATCAAGACAGGGTTTGGCAACACGAAGACAAGCAGTAGAAACTCTCGACATATGTGGGCGGGCATTTTCTTGCTGAAATGTCATCCCAGGATGGTTTGCCATGAAAGGCAACAAAACGGGGCGTAGAATATCGCTGACGTACCGCTGTGCTATAAGGGCGCCTGGGGGTCCTGGTATGGAAAGAAAGAGCACCCCTGTCCATTACTCCTGGTTGTCAGACCGTATATTGCACCTCTGATCGTTTACACATGCGTCAATGGTATGCATGTGTATGAAGTTACAATGACGTCTGCCATGTCTTTTGGGTGCTCCACTTTTTTTATCAGGCAGTATATTTGTAATGAATAGCAGTTTAAAACAGAATAAATTTAAGAAAGGTAGGAAAATAAGGAAATTGGCTACAGATAAAATGAAAGAACCAAACTTTTTTGAGATTTTCAAAGGAATCATTAGGCAATGATTGACTGATACAGGGAAAAGGAATATTAGAGAAAATGAATGGGGAGCTTTGAGACATGAAACAGTGAAGGCAGCAGAGGATCTAACAGGCAAAAAGACAAGATCTTAGATGACACACCAGAAACTGAAATAAAACAATGAGAAAAGAAGACATAAAACTGAAGGAAATAAAGAAATCAAAGGGGAATACAAATGCCTAAAAACTGAGACTGGAAGAAAGTGCCAAACGGCTGAGCAGGTATGGGTAGGGGACAAATACAAGGCTGTAGAAGCATGCATTGCTAGGGAAAAGATATACTCAAGTGACGAAAGTCATGAGATAGCGATATGCGCATCTACAGATGGCGGTAGTATCGCGTAGACAAGTTGTATAAGGACAGTGCATAGGCGGAACTGTCATTTGTACTCACATGATTGATGTGAAACTGTTTCCGACGTGATTATGGCGGCACAACGGAAATTAACAGACTCTGAACGCAGAGTTTTAGTTGGAGCTAGATGCCTGGAACATTCTATTTCTGAAATCGTTATGGTATTCAATATTCCGAGATCCACAGTCTCAAGAGTGTGCCGAGAATTCCATATTTCGGTCGTTACCTCTCACAACAGACAACACAGTGGGCAACGGCCTTCACTTAACAACCGAGAGCAGTCGCGTTTGAGAAGAGCTGTGAATGCTAACAGACAAGAAACTGGGAGGGAAATAGCCGCAGAAATCAAAGTGGGACGTACGACGAACGTATCCATTAGGACAGTGCGCCGAAATTTGGCGTTAATGGGCAATAGCAGCAAATGACCGACGCAAGTTCTTTTGCTAACAATCCGACATGCCTGAAGCACCGATCCTGGGCTCGTGACCGTATCGGTTGGACCCTAGACGACTGGAAAACCGTGGCCAGGTCAGATTAGTCTCGATTTCAGTTGGTAAGAGCTGATGGTAGGGTTCGAGTGTGGTGCAAACCCCGCAAAGCCTTAGACCCAAGTTGTCAACAAGGTACTGGGCAAGCTGGTGGTGGCTCCATAATGGTGTAATCTATGTTTACATGAATGGACTGGGTCCTCTGGTCAAATTGAACCGATCAGTGACTGCAAATGTTTATGTTCGGCTACTTGTAGACCGTTTGCTGCCATTCATGAATTTCACGTTCCAAAACAACGATAGAATTGTTCCTGGGCCACAATTATCCGCGATTAGTTTGAAGAACATTCTGGACAGTTCGAGCAAATGAGCTGGCCACCCACATCACCTGACATGAATCGCATCGATCATTTATGGAACATAATCGAGAAATCAGTTTGTGCAGAAAATCCTGCAATGGCAACACGTTCGCAATTATGGACGGTTATGGAGGCTGCATAGCTCAGTGTTTCTGCAGGGGCTTCCAACGACTTTTTGAGTCATGTGACATCGAGTTGCTGCACTATGCTGGGCACGAGAAGGAACGATACGATTTTGGAGGTATCCCATGACTTGCGTCACCTCAGTGGGATGATATAGGAAAATGAAAGATAGCTTCATATAAAAAAGAAGTACCTGCATGCATGTCAAGACGTCAGACAGCGAAACAGTACTAAGCAAAGAAGTGAAGACTGGAAGAGGGAAGGAAAATGTAGATGGACGGTGCAAAGGAAGTGAGTTTGAAGACAATATTGAAAGGGAAAGAGGAAGTAGATGAAGATGTGTTGAGGGATGTGATGCTGTAAGAAGAATTTGACAGAGCACTAAAAGACCTAAGTCGAAAGAGGGTCATTAGAGTAGACAACATTCCAGAGAACTATTAAGGCCCTTGAGGCTTTAAGAAGAGTGTAATAATTCCTATTCAAAAGAAGGTAGGTGCTGGCAGGGGTGAGTACTATCGAACTATCAGTTTAATAGTTCATGGTTGCATAATAATCACACATATTACTTACAGAAGGATGGAAAAAACTTGTAGAAAGTTACCTCTGGGAAGATCACAGATCACTTTGAGTTTCAGAGAGATGTATGAACACTCAACACAATACTGACCCAACAACTTATCTTAGAAAATAGACTGAAAAAAGGCAGACCTTCGCCTATAGTATTCGTAGATTTAAAGAATGCTTTTGACATTGTTGACTGGAACTTTTGAAGATGGCAGACATGAGCTAAAGTGAATGGGTGGCTATCTAAAACTTGTGCAGAAAGCAGACTGCAGCTAAGAGAACATGAAAATAGAGTATTTAAGAAATGAGTGAGACAGAGATGTAGACTATCCATGACGTTGCTCAATCTGCACATTGAGGAAGACGTAAAAGGAACCAATGAGAAATTTGGAGAGGGGACTGCCATTCAGGGAGAAGAAATAAAAACTTGGAGACTTGCTGATGACATTGTCATTCTCTTGGAAATGTCAAGTGACTCTGAAGAGCAGTTGAATGGAATGTATAGTGTCTTTAAAAGATATTATATGATGAACATCAATGAAATTAAAACAAAGGTAATATTATGTAAATCAACTTAAATGAGGTAATACTAAGGGAATTAAATTAGAAAATGAAACACTAAAAGTAGTAGACGAGTTTTGTTACTTGGGAAGAAAAACAACTGTTGATGGCTGAAACAGAGAGGATATAAAATGCAGACTAATAATAATAAGAAAATCATTTCTGAAGAAGTGTAATCTGTTAACACTGAATATAAATTTAAGAGTTAAGAAATATTTTATGGAGGTATTTGTCTGGGATGTAGTCTTGTGTGGAAGTGAGATTAAGATGATAAACAGTCCAGAGAAGAAAGGAACAGAAGCTTTAAATTAGATTAGCTTGAATAACTAGTGAGAAGGTACTGATTAAAATTTGGCTGAAAGTAAATTTGAAGTAAAACTTGACTAAAAGCAGGGAACAGTTGACATATCACATCCTAAGGCATCAAGGAATAGTGAATTCTGCAATGGAAAGAAATGTGTGTGTGTGTGTGTGTGTGTGTGTGTGTGTGTGTGTGTGTGTGTGTGTGTGTGTGTGGGTGGGTGGGGGTTAAGTGTAGGGAGAGACCAAGGCAGATTCAGATGGATGTAGATTGCACTAGTTAAGCAGACATAAAGAAGTACAGACCAGTATCTTTAATCTCTGGTTTCTCAAAAAGTACTAGAGAAGCTCATGTATAGTAAGATAATCATATTCCTAGAAAAACACAGGATTCTGATTCCAGCACAACATGGTTTCCAAAAAGGGGAATCTACAGAAATGGTTATCTCAACCCTAACAGAATCTATTACCTCTGTATCTGCAATGTTTCTGAGTCTGTCTAAAGATTTTGACACATTCGCCCCTACAACACTAATTGAAAAACTTGAAAGCTATAACTTACATATGGACATGCAGTGCACTGGATAAAATCATATGTCAGTAACAGAAAGATGTATCTGACAACAGAATCTGGATGCAGATTTGAAATTAGGGATGCTGAGTACAGTGTACTCCAAGGATTTGTACTTGTTCCACTCCAGTTCCACCTATATGTAAGCAATATTGAAGTCAGTGAGAACAATCAAAAAAATACTGTATACTGATGTCACTGTTTGGGGAGACTCCAGCACCAATAACATAAAAACAATTTTTCTATTATAAAAAGTTACTTAGGACCATTTTGAATAGAAAGCAGACTCTTGCAGAACTGTCTTCTGTAATCTAAAAATATTCACTTTTTCATCTACGTACATTTACAAAACAATAATTTCATTAATTAAAGGCAATACATTACTAGAAAAAATCTACATGTTTATTCATATGACACAAGAAAAAAAGACTAGCTGAGAAGTATATCTCACAAACTGAGAGCTGCTGAAAAAGGTCCTCGATACTCAGGTATACAATTGGTGGAGCATCTTCCCGAGGGTCTATAGGTCAGTATGAGTGAGAGGACATTCAAAAATCTTCTAATGGACTATTTAGTGGAAAAGGAATTTTATAATTGGAGGAATATATGTGTAAAGAGTGAAGAATGCTGTTATTACTTGTGCGAATGTATTGCAATCAACTGAAATATTGTAGTATGGTGTATGTAAATAACTTGTAACCTGTTGTTTCATATTGCAACACGTACTCTAAATACTTTACGACATTAGGTTAAATTTACCTGTCCTATTTTACAAGTACACACCAAGTACATAGTGTAACCAAATGGGACCAAATAAAAATCAATCAGTCAATCTTGCACAGGATAGACCAGTGTGGAGAGCAGCACCAAATGAATCTTTATGTTGAAGGCCACAACACTGACAACAACAGCAACAACAACAACAACATATGTTTCAAAATAGGCATTGAAATCTGATGAAGTTATCTGTAGTTATAAATTAATCATGATCAATCAGGAACACTGTTAGTATTTTAAACTTTCATAAAATTAAGACTAATTTACTCCAATTAATTTTCACAGGCTTATTCTGTATGAGGGAAAACGTGTATGTATATATTAAAACATGGACCTGTCACATCTATTGGCATTTCCAAATTCCATGGGGTAATGATGGTGGATCAGTTTCCATTTATTTAAAATATTTACATTAGGTACCAATTTTTTGTACCTAAGATATACTCAAAATTTTGGAAAAGAACAACAATAGTATGCTGCTTGAGTTGTGTGTTGACTCTCCTACTTTTCTTTATCTGTTGGTTAATCACCTTCTTCTTTCTTGTTAGTTTCCTTACATGTCGACTTCTTAATTGATATGCCAACATATATATACTGCAAATGAGATGTCCGTTTTCTCAGAAATGCATATGCATATGCAATAGTAAAACTGGGACTGGTACATATATTTAAACTAAAATAATACTTTCTAATAGCCCTAAATCCTGAGTGAGCAACAGAAATGGTTGCTATCTGGAGAAGAAGCCAAACTGGCACTGGTACATATATTTAAATTAAAAGAATACTTTCTGATAGCCCTAAATCCTGAGTAAGCAACAGAAATGGTTGCTATCTGAAGAAGAGGCCTGCTAGATGATAGGTAGGCATCCTCATAAAGCTATTCATTTGCATGGGTAGAACACACTCTGTTTAAAAGATTATTTCAGAGTGAAATAGAAACTGATATCGAACTGTTGTAATCAGTGTGGGAAGTGAGTTGGTAAAGGTACCATGGTAACTCCATTCTAGCCAGCATGACTGCCTAAAATCTCAGCGCAGAAGTGTCCAAATTTTGTATGAATGAAAAATGAAGTAATTTAACATGATAAAAATACAGCAACATTAGTCCACCCTTTAGCTGAGCAATCATTGGTAGTGCAATGTGGGCAATCTCTCTTTTTTATTAGAGACTCACCATTTGTTGTCAGTAGGTAAACACTGGGAGAATTAAAACTGCTGATGCACGCATTGCACACATTACTGTTGTTAGTTTTCCTTTCTTCCAGGGTATGACAGAGTCAATTTCTTTCTTTCTTTTGGTGGCAAGTATTTTGCATGGCTATTGTACACATGTGATTCAAATTTAGTCTGCACTGTATGTCAGATATAGTGTGGAGTCACATTTAGAAAAAAAACTTGTTGCCAAATATTTATTAACTTCTTCTCAACTAATACCAGTAATCTTGTTAATGTTTGTCACTTTGAGTCTCCTATTACTGAGCATTGTGTTTTGTTCAGGAATGCATAAGACAGTCTTCTCCTGACAAGCACTAATTTTTAGAAATCCTGTGATGTTAATTCTGTCATTGAATTCAAAGGCTGCTCTCTACACTTGGAATGCAGACATTCTGTGGAATACTCAACATAGTAACTCTGTACACTTAGTTAAGGGTTTGTTTTGGTCAAAATTGAAAGTAGTATTTCATCCTGAATAGGGTTTTGTGTTTTTATTTATTCTTTTCTGCTCTTAGAGGGTGCTCAGTAGTATTCTGAACATTCTGCTAGTAACAATTGTTGAATTTTCTTCTTCTATAAATTTTAAGATATCTTTTACTGTTTGCTCAGCCAAGCTATCCCTACTCATCCATGTTTCTCTACTCCTTGGCATGTGTAAGAGAGCTGTATACTTTAATTTCATGATGAACAATATTCATTTTTAAAAGTTTGTGCATTTATCTTACAAGTAACCACAGACGGTGCCAGAACATTATAGCTATTGCCCCATCACCAACTATCACAGCTACATATTTTTCATCAATTTAGGAGAACAACCCTACAATTTGGACAAACTTAATTGAAATAATTGAAAATATACAATTTTCAAAGTCAGTAAGTACGTTAACAGTATGTAATAATTGTATAATAAACTGTAAAAAGTACAGATACTTACAGTGAGCTAAAGTCTGCTAGAATCAAGAACAGAAAAGCACAAGATACACTGCATGGTAAAGCACAATGAAGTGTACTCCAGTATTGACAATGCTCTTTCAGTTAGTTCATATACTTGGCGTAGAATAAAACCAACTACAGCACCAACCTAAAAAATTGAAAGTACAAACATTGCCTACAGCGACTACCTCCTCAGTGGTGTAACCCAATCTTCCCAAACCCTTGCAGAAAAATGAATTGTTAAACAAACTGTTGGGCTGTAGCATATTTATACTGAGCACATCGATAATGCTGATAAGGTTCTTAACAATGAGTGCTCCAGAATTTTCATGTTGTGGTGCCACATGTTGTGTGTATATGTGTGCATAGGAGAACAGTCAGTTAGTTCCAGTCCACAAGAGTGTTCACAGTGTGTAGTTCAGTATATGTAACTTGTTAATAAATATTCTTAACATGGTAGCAGTCCATGGTTGTCAACTGAAAACAAGATTGTTATTTGATAATTAGTCATCTGTGAAACTTGGACGTGACTGACATTAAAATATCAGTGTGTATTGGAGACAACTACTGGAACTAGAAAAGGTGAATGGAAATGTATCTGAAAATGTAGAAAGCAAAAACAAGAACAAACAATGTGGATACTTGGGACAATGAAAATGTGACAGCAATAAACTACATATATGGAGTGATTTTGCACAAACAAATGGGATTTTTGTGTGGTAAGGAAACTGTATTTGAAATAATGAAAAAGTTCTATGAATTACACTCCACGGAATTGGCAGCACTGCAAACTGTTTGCAGGAACAACCTGGACAAACTGAGATTAAAAGACTATAGTGATTCAACAACATTTTTTAATGTTTTTGAGAAAGCTGTGAATAACTTAAAATTAGCAGGTGCTAAAGTGACAGAAAAGGAGATGATAAACTAAATGTTGAGAACCTTTGAACTGTATCAGGGACTTGGTCAAAGTTTTAAACGAAGAAGATCAGGCAGTTTAGTATGTTAAAAGTAAAATTCAGTTGATGGATTTGGAAGATAGTGATGAAAGTGAAGGTGTAAAACCCAATGCTTTTCCTATTGGGAGCTGCTTGAGGTAGCCGTGTGGTCTAGGGAGCCTTGCCACGGCTCGTGCGGCTTACCCCCATCGGAGGTTCGAGTCCTCCCTAGAGCATGTGTGTGTGTGTGTGTGTGTGTGTGTGTGTGTGTGTGTGTGTGTGTGTGTGTGTGTGTGTTGTAGTTAGATTAAGTAGTGTGTAAGCCTAGGGATCGATGACCTCAGCAGTTTGGTCCCATAGAACTTACCACAAATTTCCAAATTTCCTATTGGGGAAAAAAGTGTGATCTTCAAGGAGCAGTTGTGTCATGGATGTAGCAAATCAGAGTATTTCACCATGGACTGCCATCTGTCAGGAACAAGAAGAGTTTCATAGACACATGGCAGATGACATTAAGCATGTGGGTGAGGAAATCTTAATCAATGCAGCAGTTGATAACATGGGCAAAATGATCAGAACAAGAAATGGCTCTGAGCACTATGGGACTTAACATCTATGGTCATCAGTCCCCTAGAACTTAGAACTACTTAAACCTAACTAACCTAAGGACAACACACAACACCCAGTCATCACGAGGCAGAGAAAATCCCTGACCCCGCAAAATGATCAGCATAGTAATAATAACAACTAGTCATGTAGTTGAGATGATCTATTGGTTCAGGAGGCAGACAGTAGTGAGATGGCCAAAGCTATTAACAGAATGTAACCAGCATGTGCAGTTTTGTGATGGAGGTACAACCTGTGATCGATCATGCGAAACCCAACTCCCAGGACATACTGAAGCTTTGGATCAAGGCAGTCAGGTAGATTATTTCTTGATATACAGAAAGCATTTGACTCAGTACCACATCTACACTTACTGTCAAAAGTTTGATCATATTGGGTATCAAGCGAAATTTATGATTAGACTGAGGATTTTTTGGTAGGAGGACGCAGTATGTTGTCTTGGATGGAGAGTCATCATCAGAGGTAGAAGTAAGCTTAAGTGTGCCCCAGGAAAGTGTGTTGGGGCCCTTGCTGTTCATGTGCAAAGATTGGCAACTTGCTTTAAATGTTCAGAAATGTAAAATTTTGCACATCAAAAAATGGAAAAACATAGTTTCCTACAACTTTAATATTAATGAGTCACAGCTGAATTCATCCAGATCATACAAATAACTGAGTATAACACTTTGTAAAGATATTAAATGGAATTATCAGATGCATAAAGCAGCTGGTAGACTTCGGTTTATTGGTAGAGTACTGAGGAAATGCAGTCAGCCTACAAAGGAGCCTGTTTACAAATAACTCATGTGACCCAATCTAGAATATTGCTCAATTGTGTGGGACCCATACCACAAGGACCAACAGGGGATGCTGAACACGTACAGAGAAGGGCAGCATGAATGGTCACAGGTATGTTTGATCTGTGGGAGAGTGTCACAGAGATACTAAAGAAACTGAACTGGCAGAGTCTTGAAGATAGACATAAACTATCACAAGAAAGCCTACTCACAAAGTTTCAAGAACTGGCTTTAAATTATGCATTTAAACAATCATTCTTCCCATGCTCCATATGTGAATGGAACGAGAAGAAACCCTAATAACTGATGCAATGATACATGCCCTCTGCCATGCACTGCAAGGTGGTTTGCAGACTATAGATGCAGACCCAGAAGTGGATGTAATAATGCTGAGTCAGGTAACAATTTACAAATTGTTTCATTATTGGATAGTGGTTACACAGATCATGTTGTTATTAATGAAAATTATTTTTCTAGCTGCATAGCTTTAAAAGAGCCTGTAAAGAGAAACTTACATATAGGAGTTCTAAAGGTGTAGATGAATGAGACATTGTGACTGGTACTTGGAGACAGACCAACCCCCGGTCACTTTTCCTCCAGCAGCCTAATGCTGGCAACAGTAACAAGCAAAAAGAGAAGAAATAAATGGAAAATATTGGCAAGAGACACAAAAGTAAGAAGTTTAGACATCTCAGAAGCAGCATTCAGAGCAGAGAGTGGGAAGATGAGAAGTGTTACGAACATGTGTGAATTGTAATCCAGCTCATGGGAAGACCTCACAAGAAGCACAACTCCTAAGTGAAATTATTCCCAGCCCCAGTGCTCCATCATCAGATGTACAGTATCGCAGATGACAAATGGAGAAGTGGTTACTTATTATAGATATTTATGATACAAGGATGTATCAGTTGTAACAATGGAAATCTATGCATATATATTTATATGTAAAAAGAAAACATAGACCCATATATGTATATGTACACACCAATCTAAACTGTACAAGAAAAAAGTGGAAGTGTCTAAGATTAGAGGGCGAATCTTTCCCCCCCTCCCCCACCCCCGCCATGGGTAAGTAAGGGGTAATGACCAAATCATTAAATGTTGCCAAAGAAAAAAAATCATCCAGTTATGAATATTAGCTGTAAGCCTTGTAATTTAGGTAGAGGTGCAGAGTGCAAACTGCTTTCGTAAGCCTGTTAAGATGTCATACGCATTGAGAAAATACACACACACACACACACACACACACACACACACACACACACACACACACACACACACACACACAGAAGCCCTCAAATGCCAAGTAAGACAGAGTTCAGTAGAGTTTCAGAGTTCCAGTGAACAGAAGAGATACAGCAACAATGCCTTGGATGAACAAGACTACAGGAGATGCTATGTAACCAAGCAGTCATACTCAACTAACTTTGTGCTCTAAGAAGGGCTTCAAAGCTTGGTTGTATGTACTACTGGACTAGTCTTACTGGTTTCCATTACACATTTGTCTACATGTACCTATGTCTGTATGTCACATATACTGTGACAAGTACTTGAGAATAAGCATTCAATTAGAACAATTTAATCGGCACCTTCATGGTTCGTGGCTTTTTGGTACCATACATTATCTTGTGTACTTAAATCTTAATAAAGTTATAGGCTGGGGTGACCATTTGTTCTGGTGACTGACTGGAGAATCTAATAAGCCTCACTTATATTTTTATAAGTGTCTGTGCTCTTTTGCGCGTTTGTTGCTGATATCTGAAGAAACAATAGAAAGCAGGCCAGTAAGCCAACTCAGAACTCATTTCCCATATCATCACGATATTTGTCACCTTAGCCTAACATCCAAATCATTCTGTACTATCTACAACTGCAGAGATCTAAAAACCCTCATGGTCTCTCAAATTATGTTATTAAATATATCGGAAATCAAATTGTAATGCCACTGACTAAAATAATCAACAAAATTTTAAATGAAGGTAATTATCCAGAATGTTTAAAAATATCTGTACCAGTACATAAGAAAGGAGATATAGCATCGCCAGATAACTACCAACCAATATCACTCACACACCCATAATATCAATAATAACAGAATACTGCAAGCACAAACAAATAAGTCAATATTTTGAACATAATTATATACTCTCCTTGTCACAGTATGGTTTTAGATCCAGCCTTTCTACAGCCAAAGCAGTTGAGAGTATGGTAGTAAAAATATACAATTGTTTTGAAAATAAAGATATTATCTGTGCAACACTGTTGGACCTCAGGAAAGCTTTTGGGTCTCCCACAGAATTCTCATAAAAAAACACTACCACTAGAGAGTGAGAGAATACTCTATGCCTAATGCAGTCATACTTGAACAATAGAAAACAGTTAGTTAAGGTAAATAATCAAATGTCAGGATGTCTCCCAGTTGTAAAGGGCATACCTCTAGGATCTGTTCTTGGACCTTTCATTTTCATTATTTATATAAATGATTTACCTGCAGTTGTATCATGTGATGCAATGCTATGTGTTGATAACACAACACTCATCGCATGTGATACCAATCTTGAAAATATGCAACACAGCATGGCAGTGGCAATGGGGAGGTCCACTACTTGGTTTGACGCAAATGTACTGTGGAAGAATGATGGTAAAACTGTAGATATTGTATTCAGTCTGAATGCTCCCAGTCATGATAACAAAACAGTAAAATTATTAGGATTTCATATAGATCAAAAGCTCAGCTGGGATACCCACACAGGGAAGATATGTGACAAAATGGCAGGTGCCATATATGTGCTGTACAAGTTGAGGAGCAGTGTCAGTAAAGAACTTCTGTTATATGTATATTTTGCCTTCCTCCATTCACACCTGAATTATGGAATACTATTATGGGGCAATTCCATAGGACCAAAATTAGTGTTTAAATGGCAAAAGAAAGCCTTTTCACAATATATATAAATGACCTAGTAGATAGTGTCGGAAGTTCCATGCGGCTTTTCTTGGATGATGCTGTAGTATACAGAGAAGTTGCAGCATTAGAAAATTGTAGCGAAATGCAGGAGGATCTGCAGCGGATAAGCACTTGGTGCAGGGAGTGGCAACTGACCCTTAACATAGACAAATGTAATGTATTGCAAATACATAGAAAGAAGGACCCTTTATTGTATGATTATATGATAGCAGAACAAATGCTGGTAGCAGTTACTTCTGTAAAATATCTGGGAGTATGCGTGCGGAACGATTTGAAGTGGAATGATCATATAAAATTAATTGTTGGTAAGGCGGGTACCAGGTTGAGATTCATTGAGAGAGTCCTTAGAAAATGTAGTCCATCAACACAGGAGGTGGCTTACAAAACACTCGTTCGACCTATACTTGAGTATTGCTCATCAGTGTCGGATCCATACCAGATCGGGTTGACGGAGGAGATAGAGAAGATCCAAAGAAGAGCAGCACGTTTTGTCACAGGGTTATTTGGTAACTGTGATAGTGTTACGGAGATGTTTAGCAAACTCAAGTGGCAGACTCTGCAAGAGAGGCGCTCTGCATCACGGTGTAGCTTGCTCGCCAGGTTTCGAGAGGGTGCGTTTCTGGATGAGATATCAAATATATTGCTTCCCCCTACTTATACCTCCCGAGGAGATCACGAATGTAAAATTAGGGAGATTCGAGTGTGCATGGAGGCTTTCAGACAGTCGTTCTTCCCGCGAACCATACGTGACTGGAACAGAAAAGGGAGGTAATGACAGTGGCACGTAAAGTGCCCTCCACCACACACCGCTGGGTGGCTTGCGGAGTATAAATGTAGATGTAGATGTAGAAGATGCATAGCAGAACTTAGCCCATATGAATCAGTCAAGAATATTTTAAGTAACTAAATATAATGACAGTGCCTGGCCTGTATATTTACAACTGTCTTGTCTTCATTAAAGAATCTGAGTAAATTTGACTTAAGGAGAACAGTTCATGACCATAACATGAGAAGAGGATATACAATTAACATGCCATGTGCTAGGCTTGCAGAGACACATAGCAGCTACTAATATCTTGGTCATTTCTACTTCAACAAATTACCTGAAAACACCTACAAAGTGCCAGTAAATAAATTTAAAACTAGTCTTTTGAGGTGGATCAGAAGTAAAGTAATCCACTCTGCTCAAGAGTTCCTTGAGTATGTGACAAATGACCCATTTTCCTTATGAGAATGAACTATAAATTAACTGCAAACTATACATATGCCACACTGTGCAACTATTTCATTACTATTTCATCTACTTATTCTTAATTCCAAGTTTGATTATGTATTCGTCATTCACTGAACTATGTAGTTCATTTGTCTTGTAATTGATCTATTAGGAAACTTCTTTTTGTTATTGACATTTGCACAAATATGTTTTGTATCCATCTTGGATTATTATGTTGTAGTTAATAACATCTGCATGTCGAAGATTCTATTATTATCATTGTTATTATTATTATGTTAACACTGATGACACCAATTGCATATAAAGATGCTCAACAGTGGAATAAAACATTTGTATTTTTGTATTTTGATGCCGCCGACATTTCACTCCTGTACTCAGCTGCCCACATACCAAGAAATGGATAACTTCAAAATCCTGTGTTACCTCTGATCTGAGAGTGAGCTTCTAAAGTAAGTATGTCATAACCCATGTCAGATTACAATGTATAAAACTGATGTCAGATGTGTGGCACTGAGTTCGATTTCTAATTGAGCACCTTTACTAAGAAGTAAAGTGCCTTAGAGTATGAAAGATCGGATTTTATATTAGGAAAACTAGCAAGTCCCGTCTTAGGATGAACTGGCTTGAGCTTTTGAGGTAGATCAGGTATGGTGCACAGGTAGGGTAGTCCTTTTTAGTGTAGAGCAGGAGGGAGGTAAGGAGAAGAATTTGAGATGAAGTCACCATCCCATGTCGAAGAACTATGAGACTGCATTAAAGAAGATGGGACACATTTGCAGCAATTATGACAACTGATGTAGGGGACACCGACACTTGAATCAGTGGCATGTGGGTGCTGACCGCATCAAACTCCATGCCTGCATGAGAAGTCATCACAGCACCTTTGTCTGACTGAGAAACACGGTGAGTGGATTACAGCATAGAACGAGGTCTACAGATGCGAAAAGATGAAAAAACCACCTGATATGAATTTGGAAGGTAGTAAGGCCCCTGCTCAGCATATAGTCTTGCTCGATGCATTTAAGTTAATTCTGAGAGGGTTTGATGGCAATAAAGATGAAGTTAGGGAATTCATGGACAATTGTGACAGTATTTGAACTAATGCCAAGCCATACTCGTAGTGAGCCATTAAAATTTGTTAAAACTAAGATTGTGGGTGCAGCTTAATGTAAACTACACCTACACGATTTGATGGCAACTTGGGAAGATGTGAAAGGGAGTTTACTGGAGAATTGTGAGTCGAAACAGACTTTGGATTACCATGCGTGTTTATTACTCTCTAGTAGACAGAAAAGGGGGCCAAATGTATGGCTGAACGGGGGAGTCATGTTGAGACCAATTTCAAGTAGCCGTCCAGAGAGTGATAAGGGCATCAGACTTTTGAGGTAGTCATGCTATAATTGGGAAGCTGGGGTAACAGTGTTCATACAGGTAATCGAAGATGAGAGGATGAAAACAGTCATGGGAGCAAGAGGAAATGAAGCAATGGATCTAGCGTTAACAGAAGAAGCATCCACTGCCTCTTGTAAAGAAAAATTCAATGAATTCAGTCACCTGAGAGACTACTGTTTTAGGTGTAAGAGAGGAGACCAAAATGCGAGGAATTGCACTATGGAGAAGCACATCATGAAAACAGAGGCCATGCAGCTGAGTTGTAGTGGAGCACGGAAACTGACATCCTACTCTCCTCTTCCACCAAGAAGGATAAAGGAAATACTATATGGACATCACCACAGGAAAATTGGAAGCAAGTGAACGACGGTGTGTTATCGATGTGATCTTCAGGAGTATCCAGGACCATGTGATCTCACGAAACTCATGATGCATTACGTTCATAAAGGACCAGGACATGTAGCCCAACAGTGCAATGCTGATGCTAGGCTAGCAAATACAAAGACTCAGAAACTGCGAAACAAAAGAATGGCATGAGTAGTCAGTCAATCTGCGCCGCGAAGTTGACTCAGTAGACTGCAAGGGCAGGAATGATCTTGTAAATATACGACATGTGCAGGGAAGCATGGTATACAAGTTTCATTGTAGATAATGGCATTCAGGTGAGTGTAATAAAGGAACTAGCTTTGAAGGGCACAGTGGGAAACAACACTGAAGAAAGAATAAAATTTAAGGGATCACTAAACAAGTAATAGAGACACGCAGCGCCGTGATGTTAATGTTTAGGATAGATGTCGATGCGTATGTGGAACATAATTTTCAGATGGTGAAGGACGGGTTATATGCCCCATATGAAGGAATTTTAGGCAAAGACTTCTGCAAGAGTTCAAGGGTAATCATACATTACACAGTGAAGATGCTACGGCTCAAGGGCAGACCAGCATGGTTGCAGACGGAATAGGAGCCAAATTGACGAATGTGGTGGACTGGGAGAGAACCACGCCAGGAGAAATGGGTCATGAGAGCAAATACAACACAAGATGTATCAGCAGGAATTCAGATAGGATTGGACTTAGAGTTGAGAAAGAAGAGAGACCACCAAAGCGAGGACCCAGAAGATATGAAAAGCGATAAGGCGTCACGTGTAAGGGAAACAAGGAACAAAGGTGAGCAACAGATGGAAAGGAAAGAGAGTGTGTGCTGTCACATAAATAAGCCCACGAGAGGAAATGATTTTGAGGATTAAAGAACAGAATACAGATCTGACCGCAAATACTTTGAATACCACATAAGAAGAAATTATATTTGAATTTCCCAAAGTAAAGACCTGACAAAGGAGAGGTGAGGAACGCTGCATCTGTAGCATAGTTTCAGTGGACCAAGAGATAAAGTCATGAATAAGCAGACTAAATGAAGTGGTTTGAGTGGATTACTTAAAGAAGAAAGGACTTCGATTATTGAACTGTGCATTGCATACCATGATGTGTTTAACCCACCTAGAGATACATTGGTGTACACTGAGACAGTGAAGCATGAGACTAAGTTGAAACCAGAGGCACAAGGTTCAGTAATAAATATCTGACCATATCAACTACCAAAAGCACCAACAGAAACCATCCAAAAGGAGATAGGACAGATTTTAATGGACAATGTCGTTACGTCGAGCACAACTGGGTGGAATTTCCCGTTATTGATGATTCCGAAGAACCTTGTTGTTGGTGGGGATGCTTGTGTGCCTCAGCAATATGGATAGCCATACCATAGGTGCAACCACAACAGAGGGGTATCTGTTGAGAGGCCAGACAAACGTGTGGTTCCTGAATAGGGGCAGCAGCCTTTTCAGTAGTTGCAGGGGCAACAGTCTGGATGATTGACTGATCTGGCCTTGTAACACGAACCAAAACGACCTTGCTGTGCTGCTACTGTGAATGGCTGAAAGCAATGGGAAATTACAGCCGTAATTTTTTATGAGGGCATGCAGCTTTGCTGTATAGATAAATGATCATGGCTTCCTCTTGGGTAAAATATTCCGGAGGTAAAATAGTCCCCCATTCGGATCTCCGGGCGGAGACTACTCAAGAAGATGTCGTCATCAGGAGAAAGGAAACTGGTGTTCTATAGATCGGAGTGTGGAATGGCTCAAATGGTTCAAATGGCTCTGAGCACTATGGGACTTAACATGGAGTGTGGAATGTCAGATCCCTTAATTGGACAGGTAGGTTAGAAAATTTAAAAAGGAAAATGGATAGGTTAAACTTAGATATAGGAGGAATTAGTGAAGTTCGGTGGCAGGAGGAATAAGGCTTGTGGTCAGGTGAATACAGGTTTATAAATACAAAATCAAATAGGGGTAATGCAGTACTAGGTCTAATAATGAATAAAAAAAAGAGGAGTGGGGGTAAGCTACTACAAACAGCATAGTGAATGCACTATTGTGGCCAAGATAGACACAAAGACCACGCCTATTACAGTAGTACAAGTTTATATGACAACTAGCTCTGCAGATGATGAAGAAATTGATGAAATGTATGATGAGATAAAAGAAATTATTCAGATAGTGAAGGGGGATGAAAATTTGATAGTCATGGGTGACTAGGATTCAATAGTAGGAAAAGGGAGAGAAGGAAACATAGTAGGTGAATATGGATTGGGGGTAAGAAATGAAAGAGGAAGCGGCCTGGTAGAATTTTGCACAGATCATAACTTAACATAGCTAATACTTGGTTCAAGAATCATAAAAGAAGGTTGTATACATGGAAGAGGCCTGGAGATACTTGAAGGTTTCAGATAGATTATGTAACGGTAAGACAGAGGTTTCAAATCGTAAGACATTTCCAGGGGCAGATGTGGACTCTGACCACAATCTATTGGTTATGAACTGTAGATTAAAACTGAAGAAACTTAAAAAATGTGGTAATTTAAGGAGATGGGATCTGGATAAACTGACAGAACCAGAGGTTGTAGAGAGTTTCAGGGAGAGCATAAGGGAACAATTGACAGGAATGGGGGAAAGAAATACAGTAGAAGAAGAATGGGTAGCTTTGAGGGATGAAGTAGTGAAGGCAGCAGAGGATCAAGTAGGTAAAAAGACAAGGGCTAGTAGAAATCCTTGGGTAACAGAAGAAATGTTGAATTTAATTGATGAAAGGAGAAAATACAAAAATGCAGTTAATGAAGCAGGCAAAAAGGAATACAAACGTCTCAAAAATGAGATCAACAGGAAGTGCAAAATGGCTAAGCAGGGATGGCTAGAGGACAAATTTAAGGATGTAAAGGCTTACCTACGTTTCTAGCATTTGTAGACTTAGAGAAGGCTTTTGACAATGTTGACTGGAATACTCTCTTTCAAATTCTGAAGGTATCAGGAGTAAAATACAGGGAGCAAAAGGCTATTTACAATTTGTACAGAAACCAGATGGCAGTTATAAGAGTTGAGAGACATGAAAGTGAAGCAGTGGCTGGGAAGGGAGTGAGACAGGGTTGCAGCCTCTCCCCGATGTTATTCAATCTGTATATTGAGCAAGCAGTAAAGGAAACAAAAGAAAAATTTGGAGTAGATATTAAAATCCATGGAGAAGAAATAAAAACTTTGAGGTTCGCTGATGACATTGTAACTCTGTCAGAGACAGCAAAGAACTTGGAAGAGCAGTTGAATGGAATGGGCAGTGTCTTGAAAGGAGGATATAAGATGAACATCAACAAAAGCAAAATGAAGATAATGGAATGTAGTCAAATTAAGTCAGGTGATGCTGAGGGAATTGCATTAGGAAATGAGATACTTACAGTAGTAAAGGAGTTTTGCTATTTGGGGAGCAAAATTACTGATGATGGTCAAAGTAGAGAGGATATAAAATATTGACTGGTAATGGCAAGGAAAGTGTTTCTGAAGAATAGAAATTTGTTAACGTCAAGTATAGATTTAAGTGTCAGGAAGTTGTTTCCGAAAGTATTTGTATGAGTGTAGCCATGTATGGAAGTGAAGCACGGATGATAAATAGTTTGGACCAGAAGAGAATAGAAGCTTTTGAAATGTGGTGCTACAGAAGAATGCTGAAGATTAGATGGGTAGATCACATAACTAATGAGGAGGTACTGAATAGAATTGGGGAGAAGAGGAGTTTGTGGCACAACTTGACTAGAAGAAGGGGTCGATGTTCTGAGGCATCAAGGGATCACCAATTTAGTATTGGAGGGCAGTGTGGAGGGTAAAAATCATAGAGGGAGACCAAGAGATATATACACTAAGCAGATTCAGAAGGATGTAGGTTGCAGTCGGTACTGGGAGATGAAGAATCTTGCACAGGATAGAGTAGCATGGAGAGCTGCATCAAACCAGTCTCAGGACTGAAGACCACAACAACAACAACAACAAGATGGATGCCTCAGGAAAGCGAAAATGGAAAACAGTTGTGGACTATCAGAGATTAAATGACATCTGCATTAGCGCTGATTTTTAGCTACCCTGTACTAATGAGATTTTAGATAGCTTAGGAAAAGCCAAGTACTTTGTCACTTTAGACTGAGCAAAGGCTTACCACCAGATATTGTTGGATGAGGACTTAAAGAGAAAACAGTCTTCTCCAATCCAGAAGGGCATTACAAATTCGGATCTTACCAAAAGGAATAATACATACATCAAAAAAGTTTTGCATCACCACAGTTCCGAGAGTTCCAGAACCTGTACAGAAAATTGGAATAGAGATCAACATAAAAATCATTTCTGCCTTTTTATTGCTCATGAAAACCATTGCATGTTGTACCACCACACAGCAAGACCTTCAGAGGTGGTGGTCCAGATTGCTGTACAAGCCGGTATCTCTAATACCCAGTAGCACATCCTTTTGCATAGATGTATGCCTGTATTTGTTGTGGCATACTATCCACAAGTTCATCAAGACACTGTTGGTCCAGATTGTCCCACTACTCAATGGTGATTCGGCATAGATCCCTCAGAGTGATTGGTGGTTCACGTCATCCATAAACAGCCCTTTTCAATCTATCCCAGGCATGTTTGATAGAGTTCATGTCTGGAGAACATGCTGGCCACTCTAGTCGAGTGATGTCATTATTCTGTACAAAGTCATTCACAAGATGTGCATGATGTGGGTGCGAATTGTCATCCATGAAGATGAATGCCTTGCCAAAATGCTACCGATACTGATGCACTATCGGTCGGAGGATGGCATTCACATATCATACAGCCGTTACGACGCCTTCCATGACTACCAGCGGTGTTTTTCAGCCCCAAATAATGCTACCCCAAAACAGCAGGGAACCTCCACCTTGCTGCAATCGCTGGACAGTGTGTCTAAGGCGTTCAGCCTGACCGGGTTACCTCCAAACATGTCTCCGACGATTGTCTGGTTGAAGGCATATGCAACACTCATCGGTGAGAGGTCCAATTGTCATGTTGTTTGGCCCAACTGTACCGCACTGCATGGTGTTGTGGTTGCAAAGATGGACCTCGCCATGGATGTCAGGAGTGAAGTTGCGCATCATGCAGCCTACTGCACACAGTGTGAGTCATAACACGACATCCTGTGGCTGCACGAAAAGCATTATTCAACATGGTGGCATTGCTGTCAGGGTTCCTCCAAGCCATAATCCCAAGGTAGCAGTCATACATTGTAGTAGTAGTCCTTGGGAGGTCTGAGTGAGGCATGTCATCGACAGTTCCTGTCTCTCTGTATCTCTTCCATGTCCAAACAACATCGCTTTGGTTCACTCCGAGACATCTGGAGAGCTCCCTTGTTGAGAGCCCTTCCTGGCACAAAGTAACAATGCGGGAGCAATCAAACCATGGTATTGACTGTCTAGGCATGGTTGAACTACAGACAACACGAGCCATCTACCTCCTTCCTGGTGGAATGACTGGAACTGATTGGCTGTCGGACCCCCTCCGTCTAATAGGTGCTGCTCATGCATGGTTGTTTACATCTTTGGGTGGGTTTAGTGACATCTCTGAACAGTCAAAGGGGCTGTGTCTGTGGTACAATATACACTGTCAACGTCTATCTTCAGGAGTTCTGGGAGCTGGGGTGATGCAAAACTTTTTTTGATGTGTGTATATAGTGAGGCCACTGTTCAGAGACTGCTTAACACAGTACAAACCATACTTCACAACACAAGGCGTTTGTATGTTTAGATGATGTGGTCATGTTTGGAGCTATGTTAGAAGAGCACAATGCCACACTTAGAGAAGCGTTTGATAAGTTCAGTTTGCACAATTTAAAACTGTAGGTTGACCAGTGTGAGTTCCTTCAGAAGGAGGTAACTTACTTAGGGCACATAACTAGCAGAGAAGGATTGAAACCTGACCCACAAAAGTTGAGTGTAATAAAAGAATATCCAAGACCCAATACTATGAAGCAATCCCAAGAGCTTTCTAGGAATCATATCATTTTTCGTCGTTTTATCAAGGACTTCACTCAGACAGCGAAACCGTTACATGAATTACTGAATAAAGGAGTAAACTACAAGTGGACGACTCAGCAGGAAATAGCTTTCCAGGAAGTGAAAGACAAAATAGTTAGCCTCCCCCCCCCCCCCATCTTACAGTCCCTGATTTTACTATGCAGTTCATAATTATAACACACTCTAGCAGTAGTAGGGCAAAATTTGTACGGCTCCACTCTGCATTGTTGCCAAATTTATTTAAGATAGCAGATCCAAGCTGGCGGCAACTTTGCAGTGATGTCATGGTGGGAAGTTCAAATTTTGGTGGGAAAACAGGTGACTTGGCTACCTGCCCTAACCTAAGCCCTTCCACTCCCCCCTGCTCTTCCCTCCCCTCTCCCATTTGGAAATGGGTGGGAAAAGGACTGAGTCTGCACTGGGTTGCAGGATAAGGTAAACATATGTCTTCATTTTGAATGCATTACTCCCTTTCCCCACCTGGAAATTGGTGGGGAAAGGACTCAGTCAGTGTTGAGCTGCTGGATAGAATGGATGTAAGTCTTTATTTTGTATGAATTGTTCATTTAAACAATTTGACTTGTCATACACAGTAGTTCCAACCAGTGTGTTCACCATGAGGTCCGAAGTCCATCTGACCTAGTTCAAACACTGATACAATCCCCCACAGTCCTCCACAGTCGTTTAATGAACAAAGTAAGAGCATATGGACTATCAGACCAATTGTGTGATTGGATTGAAGAGTTCCTAAATAATAGAACGCAGCATGTCATTCTCAATGGAGAGAAGTCTTCTGAAGTAAGAGTGATTTCAGGTGTGCTGCAGGGGAGTGTCATAGGACCGTTGCTATTCACAGTATACATAAATGACCTTGTGGATAACGTCGGAAGTTCACTGAGGTTTTTTGCAGATGACGCTGTAGTATATCGAGAGGTTGTAACAATGGAAAATTGTACTGAAATGCAGGAGGATCTGCAACGAATTGACACATGGTGCAGGAAATGGCAATTGCATCTCAATGTAGACAAGTGTAATGTGCTGTGAGTACGTAGAAAGAAAGATCCTTTATCATTTAGCTGCAATATAGCAGGTCAGCAACTGGAATCAGTTAATTCCATAAATTATCTGGGAGTAAGAGTACACTTGTTCGCCCACTGCTTGAATATTGCTCACCAGTGTGGGATCCGTACCAGATAGGGTTGATAGAAGAGATAGAGAAGATCCAACGGAGAGCAGCGCGCTTCATTGTAGGATCATTTAGTAATCGTGAAAGCGTTACGGAGATGATAGATAAACTCCAATGGATGACTCTGCAGGAGAGACGCTCAGTAGCTCAGTACGGGCTTTTGTTAAAGTTTCGAGAACATACCTTCACCGAGGAGTCAAGCAGTATATTGCTCCCTCCAACGAATATCTCGTGAAGAGACCGTGAGGATAAAATCAGAGAGATTAGAGCCCACACAGAGGCATACAGACAATCTTTCTTTCCGCGAACAATACGAGACTGGAATAGAAGGGAGAACCAATAGAGGTACTCAAAGTACCCTCCGCCACACACCATCAGGTGGCTTGCGGAGTATGGATGTGGATGTAGATGTAGATGCCACCAGAGTGCACTGTCGGCCCTTCCCCTCTCCCCTTCCATGACATAATCCATGATGGCAGTCTGTGGAAAAATGGTGGGAAAAGGACTCGGTCTGTGTCTAGCTGCTGCACTGGGAGGATGGATGTAAGTGTTTACTGTGTTCAATGGATGAGATGTCTGTGGTGGAGAAGGAGGAGATAACTTCCGCAATGAGATATACTGGTGTTGGGCTTGTGTCTGTTCTGAGGTGCCATGACTGGCCTCATTTAAACTCTTCTGTTAAGAGAGTTAATTTAGAGATGGAATGACTGCTTGGATGAGATATGGGGTCTCATATCAGTGTGGTTCCTGTTGACTCTGTCAGCAGGTGGGACTATACTAGGCATGGCCTTCACCTCAACAGGAAAGGGAAGGGAAAAGTGTCTGGGCTAATAGAAAATAACTTAATGGGGGGCACTGTCACAAGTGGTAAAGTACCAGTGGTTAAAGTGACAGATCAGCAGTTTTTTTAGGGCAGGGAGGGCAGAAACAAAAGATGTTCAGAGGCAGGCTAAAATGATATTCACATTGATAAAACAGGCAGCCAGGGAGCAAACTTTAATGTACACAATTCATGCGGACAACCTCTGATTGAAATTAAAGATACTCAAAAATCGGCAGGAAAATTAGGTTCATCCACTTGTAATTCAGCCAGTGCACAAAATCAGTTATCACTATTGCATCAGAATGTCCAAGGACTAAGGGGTAGGCTTAATGAGTTGCTTATTTGTGTTGAAGAATTAGAGTTGAGCAGACCAGTTGATATAATCTGCCTCTCTGAACATCATGTGACCACTGGTATACATATGTTAAATGTTACAGGATTCAAGTTAGCTTCTTATTTCTGTAGAGAAAATATGGAGAAAGGAGGAGTTGCCATATTTGTCAGAAACTGTTTTGATTTCAAGAATATTGATATTAATAAAGTTTGCTCAGAGCAACACTGAGAAGCTTGTGCAACAGAAGTAGTATTTAATAATAAGTCCTTTATAATAGTAGGTATATACAGATCACCTTCAGGAAATTTTAACCTCTTAACAAAAAATCTGGAGGATCTGTTGTCCCATCTCATAGTAAAAAACAAGGAAATAGTGGTTGCTGGGGATTTTAATGTAGATTTATTGAAAAGCTCTGTCAGTGAACAATTATTGCAGTCAGTAACACTATCATTCAATTTAGTTCCTACTGTGAACTTTGCTGCTAGGATATGTAAATGCTCTGAGACTGCTATTGATAATTTATTTGTAGACAAATCCAGGGAAAAATTCATATCACAAAACCAATAGTAAATGAGCTATCTGATCATGACATGCAGCATCTTGTATTAAATGTTGAAACAGGTCAGTTTAAAAAATCTATTAAATCCGAGTACAGGAGGGCAATAAATAAGTCAAAAATTGCTCAAAGACATGGGCTGGATAGATGTTTCCAATATGTCTGACTCAGATGGAAAATACAAAGCATTCATTAATAAAGTTGCCTCCATTCTTGAAAATTGTTTTCCCCTAAAGGTAACACAAAAAAAAAAAAAAAAAAAACTGTTGATTACACAAGGATAGATATCATGTAGGACGAAAAGGAGACTGTATGTACTACCTAGGAACAGCTCTGAAGTTAGAATTGTAATGTATTACAATGGATACTGCAAAATATTGGAGCAGGTAATCTAGAAATTGAAGCAGCTTTATTATGAGAAAAAGATAATTACATCAGGAAACAAAATAAAAACTGTGTGGGATATTGTGAAGACAGAGACAGGTCGGGCCAAAAAGGAAGAGGAACAGATAGCTCTAAAAGTAAATGAGACTCTGGTAACAAGTACATGTAGTGTTGCAAACCTCTTAAACAAGTACTTCATCTCTGTTAGTGACAGCTTGGGGCTATCAGGTTTGGTGAACACTGCAATGGAGTATCCGAGACCAGTCTTTAAAAATAACTTCAGTAAAATGGAAATGTCACTCACATCTCCCAAAGAAATAGCATCCATCACAAAATCCTTAAAATCTAAGTATTCCAGTGGGTATGATAATGTATCAACAAAGTTAACCAAAGAGTGCCCATGTGAGCTGTGTTCTGTCTTAAGTTATTTGTGTAATCAATCTCTTATCAGTGGATCATTTTCAGAGTGGCTAAAATATGCTAAAGTTAAGCCTCTTTACAAGAATGGGAATAAAGAGATACCGTAAAACTATCAACCAATTTCACTTTTACCAGCTCTCTCAAAAATATTTGAAAAGGTTGTGTTCAAGTGTCTCCTTAAGCATCTGACTGCAAATAATATATTGTCCAAGTCACAGTTTGGATTTCTGAATGGTTCTGATACAGAAAAAGCTATTTACACTTACAGTGAGAATGTACTTAATTCATTAGATAATAAATTAGAGGCTACTGGCATTTTCTGTGACGTGTCAAAAGCCTTTGATTGTGTGAACCACAGTATTCTCTTGAGTAAATTAGAATATTATGGTATCACCATCAATGCTGCGAAATGGTTTGAGTCTTATCTATTTAACAGGAAACAAAGGGTGTCTATGCAAAATACCTGTGCAGTAAGCAGTCAGTCTTCAGTCTTCATCTAATTGGGAATTAATTAAATGTGGTGTTCCTCAATGTTCCATCTTGCACCCATTGCTTTTTCTTGTTTACATTAATGACCTCTCATCTGTTACATTGGCAGATGCTAAGTTTATTCTGTTTGCAGATGATACAAACATTACAATAAGTAGCAAGTCAATTACAGATTTAGAAATAGCTGTTAATCAAATTTTCACTGACATTAATAAGTGGTTTAAAGCTAACTCACTGTGATTAAACTTTGAGAAGACCCACTATATGCAGTTCAGAACCTGTAAGAGACTTCCTTCCAGCATGAGCATAACATATGAAGACATGCAGATCAAAGAGGTTGACAGTGTTAAATTTCTGGGATTGCAACTTGCTAATAAATTCAGTTGGGGAGGGCATACCACAGAATTGCCTAAGTGCCTAAACAAGTCTGTATTTGCTGTGAGAATGATGTCAGATGTAGGAGATATAAATATAAAAAAACTTGCATACTTTTCTTACTTTCATTCTATTATGTCATATGAGATCATATTTTGGGGCAACTCATCAAACCGAGCAAAAGTTTTTACGGCACAAATGCATGTGATAAGAATCATTTGTGGTGTAAATTCAAGAGCATCTTGTAGAAACCTGTTCAAGGAACTTTGTATTCTAACCACTGCTTCTTAGTATATTTATTCTATAATGAAATTTGTTGCAAGTAATACATCTCTATTTACAACCAATAGCTCAAAACCAGGAATAAGAACAATCTACATAAAGACCTAAAATCACTTAGCTTGGTCCAAAAAGGGCTCCAATATTCAGGAACACATATTTTCAATAAACTGCCAGCAACGATTAAAAACTTGGTTTCAGATAAAGCATTGTTAAACAGAGTTTGAAAGAAATTTTGATAGGAAACTCCTTCTACTCTATAGATGAATATCTTAACAGAGACTGTTAAACAAGGTTAAGTAAAAATATCTGTTGAATTTCAGTTTTTACAACTCTTGGTCACAACAGTCAAGATTAGGTATTTTGTGTATGATAAATTTATTAATAGTGCACAACAGTGTTTCATTCTGACAATGTGTTAATTCTGTAAATATTAGCTGTTCCAGTTTACTGCATTGTATTAACCTATTTTGTCTATCTACTGACAAATGATCAGGGTAGTATTATATTCTCAAATGTTTTGTGTTTTTATGCTATACTTTGACATGTTCCACACCCACGAAAATCATCTCATTTTTTGGGTCTATTGAATAAAAAATGAATCTAATCTAATCTAATCTAACAGGTATATTAGCTGTAACCATGCACTTGAGGACTGTGTCAAGAGCAATGATACTTTTTTGAAGATGAATACGCTTCATCAAATAATGAAAATGCAGCACGATGGGTCTAAGCTACACTTTGCAACTCATGCTCATAAATGCATGTACTGTACTATAGATCATTCGATGTAAGCCCAGTCAGTCTTCAGAAGTGCAAGAGGCAAGACGTTCACTCCAGTGTGTGTGCTCCCTGCCCCTAGAGGCCACACACAGGGCTCAGGGCATGTACACGTGGTAGATGCAGGAGCAGTCATGTACTTCCTATCATTTGGGACATACAAATACATTTTGTTTTTTCCATACCCACTTCGAGGTCTGTGTCAGATTCTAAACTGACATTAACATGTTTTGATCCATTGGCTCTCAAGGAAACTGGGCATCGCACAGTGTGAATCATGTTGTTGCTGCTCCCACAACACACACACAGGATGATTGAAGTAAAAGATAGTCACAACATAAGGAAACTGCAAGAGTTTTGTGGCATTGAGGAGCATTTACAAACAGGTGTCCGAAGGTTATTAACAGGCTCTACATTTACATTCATCTTTCACAGTGACACGGTAGCAGATGGCTTTGTGTTCCATTTCGACTGATGCCTCATATTGCAGTCATGTACGTGATCACTGTTTGGATGCTAGCCATCCCCAGAGGGTGTTGAACCTCCACCAAGACTCTTTCTCCACCTCAAACATGTGATGCCAGTCAATCATTATGTGCTAATCAACAGCGTACCAGTGGACAAATGGGATGGAAAACATTCCGTCAATGTGTTGTAACAAACATCACAGTTGATAGAGTGATCATCTTTAGCAATTTTACCAGATTTTCCATAATTTCAACACCAACCATTGATGCAGCAGTATGCTTCCCAATTTCTGTCTCATCGGTAAACTGCCCCTCCACTACTTTGCAAGTACCATATACTAGATTTTGAATGTAGATAGATGACTGTCCACTGTGTCCATTCATTGTCAGTTCATATACACCATGGTATACTAAACACTGTAGGACAGTGCTTCCAATTCTGTTTGTGTAATGGTTCTGATTTTTCCCATCTGTGCTTAGACACCAGTGTGTGCTCTGAGAAGTGAGGAAAATAATGTCCCTGACTCCAGCAGCAGTAAATATAAAACTAAGCCCAATCACCATTTCAGAAAAGTAATGACCATCGCAGCAGCTCTAGGACTCAGAAATCTTTCTCTCTCTCAGGTAGTGCCTTCGAACAAGCAGCTCTTGTTTAGAATTACAGGGATAGTTATTTTGATTTCCTAATATCATCGTGTTGGTGTGTAAAATCAGATATTGCAGCTGATATCAGTTTCTGGATCTGTTTCCCACAAAAGTGAAGTGTCTCGGGGATGTTTCACAAGTGTGCAGTGATCTTTTTAGAATCCATGTTCAACTGTGGTGGTATACATCACAAAATTGACACAAACTACTGGGCAGCAATGTTTGTGAAGGTATATTTAGGGACACTTTCTGTTGGATTTAGTAACTCCTGATACAGCTCATGCTCAGAGACAAGGGTATTTACCACAAAAGTGTGGGAAGTGTCTCAGGGACGGTTTCACAAGTGTGTTGCGATCTTTTTACAGTTTGTGTTTAAGTGTGGCAGTGGTGGTGTTCCTCATAATAAAATGTGTAACTGTTTAAATATTATCGTGCCATCTGCAAAGCTCTCTCTCTCTCTCTCTCTCTCTCTCTCTCTCTCTCTCTCTCTCTCTTTGTGCAGTGGCACATTTAGTTCCTGTGGCCACTTATGTATGTGACAATATTCTGCAATGCCAGAAGTAGTAACTCCTGAAAAAGTTTGTGTTCAACAACAAAGGGTATCCGCGCGCTGGGTATGGGAAGGAGGAGGAAGACCATGGGTATTTCCAACGTGACAGGAAGTACAAGCCCACTCCTGCGGTTATCACGTGGCCGTGCTGTAGGCAAGCACATGGCCTCAGGGGGCAGGGAGCCCAGCGCTAGGCCTCTCTTCCAGCGGGGCATGGAGATTCTAGAGTTAACATCTTGCCTCTTGCATTTCAGAAGACTGACTGGACTTTTATCGAATGATCTAGTTTCAGTACACGCATTTATCAGCATGAGTTGCAAAGTGTAACTTAGCCCCATCCTACAGCATCTCCATTATTTCATGAAGTGTATTTGTCTTCACCAAATATCACTGATATTGACACAGTCCTCATATACCCGTTAAACTACTCCTTCTCCAGCACAGACATCTCATCCATTGAAGACAATAAACAAGTACGTCAGCTCTCCCATTCCAGCAGTTAGACAAAGATGGAGTTGTTTCCTGCAATTTTCCCCAGACTACCACCTCGTATTACGTCATGGGAAGGGAGAGGAGCAGGGCTGACAGTGTTCTCTTGTGGTAGTGTTCTGAATTAAGTCAGTTGGACTCCAGACATCATAGTCAACACACCAGATGGAGCTACTGTCTATGACAATTCACATTGTTTAAATAACACAATGCATACTTGCATCTGTCCTATCCAGCAGTCCAGCGAAGACTGAGTCCTTTTCCCTCCATTTTCCAGGTGGGGGAGGGGAGGGGAGCGAAGCATACAAAAAAAAAAGACTTACATAAATCCTATCTGGCAGCTCAGCACAGACTGAGTTCTTTTCCCGCCTATGGGGGAGGTGAGAGGCGAGGGGAGGGGTGGGGGGATGGGGTTAGGTTAGTGGAGGTAGCGCAATTGACCTATTTTCGCTCCAAAATTGGAAGTTCCCACCATGACATCACTGTGATGTTGCCATATCTATGGCCACCATCTTCTATCTGCCATCTTGAATAAATCTGACAACAATGGAGAGTGGGGTGGCACCGCCCTCGGCCTGCTACTACTGGTTTGAACAAGACAGGGGCAAGGTAACTATGGAAATTTCTGTGATGTCTGAGAGTCATGTGGTGTCTTCTTTGTTCAAGTGTTCAGAGACAAGTCCAAACAGACCATCCTCATCTGGCTGAAATAGGTGGGATGCTGTCTCTCACCTGCCATTGTGGCTTTACAGCATCTCCAGACCAGCAGCTGTAGCACATCGAAAATTCACCGAAACTTCCAGCCGTTTTTCTCGTCTGTAGAACAGAGCTTCGAATTTTTCTGATTTTCCTGTCTGTGCTTGGACATCAGTGCATGCTTTGAGAAGTGAGGAAAACAACGCCCTGACAACAGCAGCAGTAAATATAAACTAGGTCCACTCACCATATCAAAAAAGTGGTTAACACCGCAGTAGCTGTAGGACTCAGAAATTTTGCTCTGTCTGGTGGTGCCTCCAAACATGCAGCTAAAACTCAAAAAGGGGTAAGTGTCCTGTTTAGAGTTACAAAGATATTTATTTTGACTCGCAAATATCATCATTTTGGCCCATAAAAATCAGATATTGCAGCTGATATCAGTTTCGGTATGTGCTTCCCACAAAGCATGTGAAGTGTCTCAGGAAGGTTTCACAAGTGTGCAGCTATCTTTTTAGAGTCTGTGTTTGAGAGAGGCTGTATACATTGTCAAATTGAAGCAATCTACATTGCAGTGATCTTTTTTCGAAAAGTGCATTTAGAGGCATATTCAGTTGGGTTTAGTAACTCCTGAAAAAGCCCCTGCTCAAAGACAAGGATATTTCTCACAAAAGTGTGCAAAGTGCCTCAGGGGTAGTTTCACAAGTATGTTGCGATCATTTTTTAGAGACTGTGTTCAAGTGTGGCGGTACACACCACAAAATTGACGCAAACTACAGTGCTGCGACCTTCTAGAAATTGTATTTAGAGATATATTCGATTGGCTTTATTAACTCCTGAAGCAGATCATGACCAAAGACAAGGGTATATCTCAAAAAAATGTTTGAAGTCTCTCAGCGGCGATTTAACAAGTGTGCCACAATCTTTTTTTTTTTAAAGTGCAGTGAGGGCAGTCCTCGGAATAAAATGTGTAATTCTTTAAATATTCTTGCATCATCTGCAAAGCTCTGCCTCTCTCTTTGTGCAGTGGTACATTTAGTATCTGCGGCACAAGTTATGTGTGTGACAATATTCTGCATGGCTGAAACACCAGATGTAATAACTCCAAAGTAGTTCACATTCAATGACAAAGGGTATCTGCGCACAGGAAATGGGAAAGAGGAAGGCTGCGGGTATTTCCAACATGACAGGCAGTACGTGATTGCTCCTGCAGCTAAATCATGGTGGTGTCCTGAGATCAGCATGTGGTCTCTGGGGGCAGGGAGTGCATGGACTGGAGTGAATGTCTTGCCTCTTGTGCTTCATAAGACTAACTGTACTTTTATGGAATGTTCTATAGTTACAGTACACACATTTATCAGTAGGAGTTGTGAAGTGTAACTTTGCCCCATCCTGCTGCATCTTCATCATTTGATGAAGAGTATTCATCTTTAACAAATATCATTGCTATGAAACAGTCCTCAGATGCTTGGTGACAGCTGATGTACCCATTAAACTACTCCTTCTCCAGCACAGACATCTCATCCATTGCACACAGTAAACAACTACATCCATTCTCCCTGACCAGCACAGACTGAGTCCTTTTCCCACCATTTTTCTCCAGACTGACATCTCAGACTACGTCATGGGAGGGGAGAGGGGGAGGGGATAGGGGGAGGGCCGACATTGCCCTCTGGTGGTGGTGGTGGTGTTGTGAACTAAGTCAGTTGGATTCCGGACCTCATGGTGAACACACCAAATGGAGCTACTGTCTATGACAACTCAAATTGCTTAAATAACACAATGCATCCTATCTGGCAGCCCAACACAGATCGAGTCCTTTTCCCGCCAATTTCCATATGGGGGAGGGCAGGGAGGAAGGGGTTAAGTTCGTGGAGGTAGACCAATTGGCCTATTATCGTGTCAAAATTTGAACTTGCCACCATGATGCCACTGCAATGTTTTCACAGCTATGGCCACCATGTTGAATAAAATTGACAACAATGCAGATTGGGTCCATGCAAACTTTGCCCTACTACATCTAGCAAGCAGTTGATTGGGGCCTTATTGAGTCAAGGAGAATTAAGACCAGATTTGCCAGAAGCCTTTACATCTAGAACACTGAATCGCACCTAGAGAGGATATAGTCCGAGCAAGAGCTCTTAGTCACTTAGTCATAGTGTGGACACTGAAGCGCTATCAGCCTTATATGTATGGATGAAAATTCATATGTGTACTGATCACAAACCCTTGAAATGCTTAGCATAAGTAAGTGATCCGTCATCAAGATTAATGAAATTCAGGATTAAACTGGCAGAATTTGACAGAAAACTCAGTAGCTGGATGGATTGTCATGGATACCAGAAGACCCAGCTGTAGTAATTAGGAATATGGAAGAAACTGACAAGGAAGAACAAAACAACCAGTAATCAGTGATTAGTGAAAAGGAGAAATGAGCCATTGTGAAGCAATTTCACAATTCACCAATAGGTGAACACCAAGAGATATGCTGTACTTATGACCATATTAAAAGATACAGATGATGGATAGGTATGAAGAAGGATATAGAAGAGTACATTCAAAGTTGTGAAAGTTGTCAGACGAACAAGACGAACTCAGATAACAGAGTCTATAGCCCAACAGGATGCTGACACAATAGCATGAGTCTTAGTATAGAGAATAATTTACAATTACAGAGTGCCATCAGCACTACTGAGTGACCAAGGAGCAAGCTTCCTAAGTGACATATTAAAGAATGTTTGTCATTCACTGAAAATTGAGAAGATTTAGTCTTGTGCAAAGGAACAAAGAAGAACACACAAAACCCTAACAGAATATCTATGCTACTATGTGGGAACAAACCAGGAAAACTGGGATGAATGGATACCTTTTGCCACTTTTGTATGTAACACCACACCACATTCATCAGGTGGGTTCATTCCATTCGAGTTATTTTTTGGGAGAATATGAAATATACCCAGAATCCTATAGTGGGATCAGCACAACACAACTACAATGATTATGTAAAGGAACTAAAGAGATACACCAGATGCATCAGATGGCAAGGAGCTCTAATAAGGAATGTAAAAAGAAGAATAAGGAGTATTATAGTCATACTGAAATTCCCAAGGAATTCATTGCAGGAGACAAGGTATTATTACATGATGAAAGTGTGAGAGGAAGGAATTCAAAGAAGTTAAGAAGACCATTAAGAGGACCTTTTGTGCTGTAAGGACTTATGGACCAAATGTAGTACTCCAACTAATGAATAAGAAATTCATAACAGTATATGCGAACAGATTAAAGCAGTTCATTTTACTTTAGAAACTGAAGTTGCAATAAACTCAAGTTGATAAGTTCTAAAATAAAGAGGAGGAATAATAGGCTAAATTCAATCTTAAAATTTATTAAAGAGACAGTTATGTATAGGCAATCTAAGGGTGTAGGTCAGGGAGAGACTGTGATTGGTCCGTGGAGACAAGGCGATCCCTGGTCACTTCGTTTCAGTTACCCTAACCCTGTCAGCAATAGAATGTAAAAAAAGACTACAGAATTTAAATTTGTAAGTGTGAAACTTAAAAGTTAGAAGTTTACACACCTCAGTAGCAGCATTCAGTGCAGTAAGTGGAAAGAATGGAAGTGTTATGACCATGGGCATGTGAATCGTGATCTAGCTCATGGAAAAATCTCACAATAACTGAAATTATTCCTAAATCCAGTGCTTCATCACCAGATGAAAAGTGCAGAATAGCACCAAGTACTATTTCATGCCCACCTTTTGAAAATATTGTAATGTCATCATGTACATTATATTTTAAAATTTTGAAAAAGATATTAATTTTTTTTGTACCTGTTATGGAAAATACGTTGGTACTGCTAGAATTAATTGTATTAATGAAAAAGTCTATATATGTATAGTTAAATGTAAAAAGAAAAGAGAAACTCATATATTTATGTACGTGTATGTACACACCAATGTAACTTGTATAACAAAAAAGTGTAAAACCAGTATCTAAAATCTGAGGGCGAATTTTCCCCCCATAAGTAAGGTGTAATCACCGAATCGTGAAAGTTTGTCAAAAATAAAGAAAAACCAATCAAGTATGAATACTAGCTGTAAGCCTTGTAAGGTAGAGGTGCACAGTAAAAGCTGCTGTCGTCATAGTATTAGGAGTTCATGCACACTGAGAAACCTATTATGACTCCCTGACCTCAGGAGTCATAATGCACCAGAATGACTGAGAGATATGGTTTGTGAGAGTGTTGAATCACCCTGGGGCATGCAGAGACACACAGAAAAGTTTGGCATTGACTTTTATTCCACCAAACAATAGACAGTGTCTCTGCTGATCCAGAAGATGGTGATGCAGCTTGTGTATGTGTTTCAGCAACAATGCCAATAATGGAATCTGCCGCTACAACACACAGCCACTCCTTCCTCATGATTTAATGGCTCCTGTCCCAGCCCAGATGCATGGCTGGCAGTATGTGTTGGCCGAGCCAGAAACCCCACACCTGCCCTCCGGAGCACAGCTTGGTATTCCCTGAAGCACTTCTTGTGATCACCATGTAGAGCAATGAAGAGTAACAGCCAGCAGCCATCATTGTAGCAGAGCCTCAGCAGCTCCAACTGCCTGCCCAGGGTAACTCATTTGGTGATTGAGGACTGCCTCAGACCCAGGAGACTATGAGATAATGTCCTGGCTCCACCCTTGCAGACGGCAGCTTGCAGTATGTCAGACGACATTAAACAGAGAGTGGAGGCTGGCTGCCCCCCTGCTCTCCGCAACCATGCAACACCAAATTTTGGACCTGCCTCGCCATGGCTGTAGCACTTCCATATAGCAGAGCTTGGCAGTTGATACAGCTAGCTGGTTGGCCACCAAAATTACTAATCAAGTTGTCAGAGTGGAATATAAATACCATACATAAGCCTTATCAGTGTCAAAAGGTACAGTCCATACAGAAAATAGAGTTAAGAAAAAGTAATTTTGTGCATCACAGAGAGAAACTTTTGTGCACTACTAACGATTCTGTTTACATTTGAAATAAATTCGATATATGAGAAAGAATAAGCTTTTTGAAAAATTATAAAATGAATATTATTTATGTTAGATCAATGTTTGAACACACATGTTGTCTATGAGTGTAGAAAACTATTTTATTGATGCAGTTAAAACTATATGGAATGTCAAATTACAGTTTCGAAATTGTCTGTATCATATAGTAAATTTATGATGTGTATCAAATAATCAATTTCTTCTAATGTATCAACAAGTGATATATCTAATGAAACATGAGCTACTGTCCAATTCCATCACAAGAGTTGAGAGTTTTACTGATTCCACCTTGCTCCCATCTGCGAACATTTTTAATCAGAGTGGTCCTCCTGCATCTTTGGCACTGTGGCTTCTTACAATTCTGCCGAATGTGTCCTGGATCGCTACGTCTGTAACATATCACCTCTGCACTGAAGACTACTCTCTCTCTCTCTCTCTCTCTCTCTCTCTCTCTCTCTCTCTCCCTCCCCCTCCTTAGTCACTGTGTCAATCTCAGCCAAAGCTGCTGCAGTTGCCGCTGCTTCGCCCAAGGTTTTTGGGAATTCAGTGCATACTTTATGCGACATTTCAGCTGGCAGACCACGCAAAAACGCATCAAGTGACCTTTGATCCGCTTGAAACACACCAATATATGCAATTTGCTGCAATGTGAGAGCAATGAATTAATGCATAACTGAATGATGATAATCTGTGTACACTAGCAAGATTTTGATTGCAGTCTTTAAATTTTCTGTTTCTAATTACATAGGCAATAACTGTTACAAATATATATGTTACGGTCAAAGCCCAAAGACCAGCCAGGTAGCGAACTGGCTGGCCATTTCACACTTTGGCCGAGAGGATTGGCCGAAGTCTGATTACGTGAAACAGTCAGCATATAACCGAATTTGACCAGCCATTTCGTGAATTGGCCAGCCAGAGATTCCCGGCCAAAATGCATTGTGGTTGCACATATGTCGGAAAATCCCTGGCTAAACCGCACTGTTTATTATAATGAGGCAACAACGTGTCGTAGGCAGCACTTCTCTCACTTCCAGTGTTAACTGTGGCATGCACATGCTCCTTTTCGGCTAAGGTCTTGCCTCTGCACCTTGTTTCTCTTCCTGACAAACTGGATTAACTGAGAGTACTATTACGTTTACGGATGTGGTAAGGGAATGTCAGTTAATTACTGTTTTTTTGTTTTTCTTTTTTCCTTTTTTTCCACTTCACCCATTTGTGAAGTTTCATGAAATGTAATGTACCCCTCCCCTCCTCACTTGAGGTTTACTCTGGCCATTTTAAATAGAAAATATATTTATGAAACATACTTAAAGCTTGTCTTTCATTTATTACATTTTTCTGTGAAAGCAGACGAAAAAATGATAACTACATTATTTTAAGGTTAATTATAACGAGTTACATTAAATTTACTGTTTCGACAGCTGCCAAATTGCTCTCTACAATCGCGGTTTTTTGAAAATAATTTCTTCGAAAAAGTAAATACAAATTAGGCGGTGATATCACCTTCCCTAATTCCTCACTCACTCGACTGGAATTCGTGTGCTTCCTCTACTGTAATCTGTACAAAACAGTGTACTAATAAACATTGGAACATACATGTTAACTGAGAAGCTTTTGATTTATTTCAAACATTGATTAAAAACACTTTAGTAAAACATATTTTTATAGGAAAACTGTATTTAACACTTTTTTAAGATGTGAGAACACCCTGCTTTAAACACACCAACCCTGAATAGGCCCTAGTACTTATGTTTATAACTGTCGGACAGACCGACAAAAAGGTTCATGAAAATAGTATGTAAGCCTAACTGTTTTAACAAATCGCTAAAAAATTGACCGTTTAATCATAGAGACTAATTTCAGTGAATCTTTCTGTTTATAGGAAAGACAACATTGTTTTCACCAACTTCCAAGCCTTATCGCTACATAACTTCTCAATTTATAAATTAATATGACCACTAAGAGACTTCTTGTCAGTGAACTTGAGCTTAGCTTCCTTCCACAAAATGATTAACCTCTCTCTGGGACATTTGTTACGACTTGTCAGCAGGCCAATTAACACACACACACACACACACACACACACACACACACACACACACACACTATGAAAGTTTTGGTGCACATTCATTTTAAACACAATAACATACATTTGTGAGCTACAGATTGTCATGACTCTTCCTCAACTAACATGTGTGAATTCGGCCATCCTGGGAGGGAAGTTCCCAAATGAAATCTGGCACTTTTGTGGCATGTCTTTCACATTGGGGAAACCTGGGCATATGCACAAACAATGCATTCAATTCAAATCACAGCCTACATAAAGACTTTAGTATTGTCTATGCTCGGGATTACTTTTATAAAATAAAATGTCATCTTTTACAATAATGGGGATTTTCTCACTAAAAAGTTAAAGTGAGATTTTAATTGAGCTCCCCATTCAAATGAGATTTGGTGAGGTTTTGCCAGACTAATTTCCTCAATTTTGAGCTCACATAATTAATGTATGTGCTCTACAGTAACTGGTACTAATTATTTGGTAGTAGGGCCTAGGCTGATCAAATGTTATGGCATTGGATTCTGATTGTTCGTATCATTCTTACTCAGGCTGACCCATGGCTACTTCACACGGGAACAACATTCACAATGATGGTAGGAACATTGTAGAGAATGTTAAATAAGACTATCATCAACTAAGAAAATATGACTTTAATGAAGTTGATGGAAAAGAAAAACTTATTGCACCAGTAACGGTAGACAACAGCACTATTTTGTACTATGCCCATACAGAAGAACTGTTCGAAATACTGCATGATACTCACTTCAAAATAGGACATAGAGTGGATGAGTGGCTCACTGCTGGAGGTAGGCGGAAGTGCAGATGATGTTGGCAGCCAAATATTTCTCACAGCTCTTTATTCCGAATCATTAATACACACAGAGCACTGTGTCTGTAGCAGGAAGATGGCAGACAGCAGATGATGAAACTTGGACTCAGAGGCATCAGTCTAGACGTGCTGCTGCAGGCATTTTCTCAGAGAGATGGTCTGGAAGCAAGCGGCCTAAGTGACCACCAGCACATTCTGGCAGCCAGTTGCTGCATAGTCCACGTGGTGTGACAGTGACTTGGCGTCAGGTCGCCGCAGAAAGGCAGTCAGCTCAGTGGAAGACAGCAGAGCTGCCTGAAGTGATGAACGCAGGACTGTTGGATGATGAGTGATGGCTGGCATCAATGAACACCCACAGCATGGAGCTGCAAGGATCTCACTTTGTGCATCAGACCATGAGGCAGCAGCACGAATCCTGGCAGGCAGTCATTGGCTCGCAGCCCGACTGCACCAAAGATAATTGTGTCAATAATATGTCATCAGTCACTTGCAAAGACTGATACGTGGTGAGCATCAGTGGCCAGGTAACTGGATTGGTATTGAGGATGTTGCTGGTATGGTGAAACATTGGGTTGGCTATCTGCAGATCAAGGCCTGGAGATGGCACTGGGCCCTCACTTTGGCTTATACTATTACAGTGGTTAGCTACATCATTGTGCAGTACATGGCCTATAGAAAAGCAATTAACTTGCACATGTAACAACTTTCAGTGGGACTATCCAAGCTGTACAAGTGGCTGTCATTAGGTGAGACAGCGTTGAGTCATCTTTGGCAGCTTCCACCAAACATGCAGAGTTAATTTGCACTTTCTCTGGTAGCTGTTTGAATAGCACACAGATCAAGCACATGCTTGTAGCGCTCTACTATCAAAGCCATCGACCTTTTTAAAGTCAATCTGTGCCACGGCCACGAATTCCTTTCTTTCTCAATTTGGTTCATTACATCTATACTGATTACTCAATTTATCCATATAATCTTCAGTATTCTACTATAGCATCACACTTTAAAAGCTTTAGTTCTCTTCTTCTTTAATCTGTTTCTCATCCAGGTTTTACTTCCATACAACGCTATACTCTAGAAAAATACCTAATAACTTTTAGTATTTAAGTTTAAATTCAGTATTAACAGAGTCATTTTTCACAAAAGCATTTCTTGCTACTGTGAGTCTGCATTTTATATCTTCTCTACTTCAGCTATCATCAGTTATTTTGCTGTCCAAATAGCAGAACTCAACAGCTACTTTTAGTGTCTCATCTCCTAACCTTATTCCCTCAGCACCACCCAATTAAACTCAGTTATATTCCATTACACTTGTTTTACTTTTGTTGATGTTCATCTTATAATCCCTTTTCAAGACACTGTCCATTCCATTAACTGTTCTTAGATATCTCTTGCTGTCTTTGAAATAATTACAATATCATCAGCAAATGTTAAGGATCTTATTTCTTCCTCGTGAATTTTAGCACCTTTTCCAAATTTCTCCTTGGTTTCCATTACAACTAGTTCAGTGTACAAATTGAATAAAATCAGTGATAAGCTTCATTCCTGTCTCACTCCCTTGTCACCTGCTGCTTCTATTTCAGGTCCTTCAAAATAACTGCAGTCTCCTTTCTGTACAAGCAGTGTATTTTATATCTGACACCCTCATAATTTCACTGTACTCCCATACATACTGTCAAAAGCTTTCCCTTACTTTAAACATAGGTTTTTTTTATCTATCCTCTAAGATAAGTCATAGGGCCTGTATTTGCTTTTGAGCTTTCCTACATTTCTCTAAACCTCTAACTGGTCTTCTCCAAGATCAGCTTCTAGCACATTTTCCATTCGTCTGTAAATAATTCAAATAAATATTTTGCAAACATGACTTAAAAACTGATCATTCAATAGTATTCACACCTGGCAGCACCTGCCTTTCTTTGAAACTGAAATTATTACATTCTTCTTTAAGTCTGAGGATACTTGTGTGTCTCTCATATTATACACACTAGATGGAATAGTATTTTAATAGGCGACCCTCGCAAGGATCTCAATGTTTCTGATGGAATTAGTTTGACTTGGGTGTTTGGGTGCTCTGGCAAATTCTTTTTACAGTATCATATCATTCCTTTCATCTTCATTTACTTCCTTTTCCCTTTGCATAACACTGTGTTTGGGTTATGACATTTGCATAGACCCCCTACGTATTCCCTCCACCTTTTCCTTCTTTGGCCAGTACTGGTTTGTCATTTTGGCTGCTAATATTGATACAGCTGCTTCGCTTTCCTTCAAATATCCCTTTAATTTTCCTATAGGTGCCATCTATCTTTGTTTTAGTCACGCTGGCTTCTATAGTCTTGCATTTGTCCTCTAGTCATACCTGCTTAGCTATTTTGCACTTTCAGTCAATCTCATTTTGCCTCCTTCATTTCTGCATTTTTACATTTTCTCCTTTCATCAGTTTAATTCAGAACTTTATGCATTATCCAAGTATTTCTACTGGGCATTGTTTTTTTGCCTATTTGAACCTCTGCTGCCTTCACTATTTCATTTCGAAAGTTACCCATTCATCTCCATCTTATACTGTATTCCTTTCACCCATTTCTGTCAACTGTTGCCTAATGATCCCTTGGAAACTCTCAATACTCTCAATCTATGTATATACGCTGCAAGCCAGCATATGTAGTGTGACAGAAGGTACCTTGTACCACTACTAGTACTTTTCTTCCCTGTTCCACATGAGGGAACAAAAACTATCTATATGCCTCCATATGTGCCCTAATTACATGAAATGTACACTGGCAACAGTAGAATTGTTCTGTAGTCAGCTTCAAATGCTGGTACTCTAAATTTTCTCAACAGTGTTCCTTGAAAAGAATATTCCCTTCCCTTCAGGGATTACCATTTTAGTTCCAAAGTATCTCCATAATACATGTGTGTAGATCAAACCTATCGGGAACAGATCTAGCAGCCTACCTTTGAATTACTTCAATGTCTTCCTTTCATCTGCCCTGGCGCAGATCCCAAACTCTCGAGCAGTATTCAAGAATGGGACACACTAGTGTTCTGTACACAGTCTCCTTTACAGATGGACCACATTTTCCTACAATTCTCCCAATAAATCAAAGTTGACCATTCACCTTCCTGCTATGTGCTTGTTCCATTTCATATTGCTCCGCAGCCTTATGCCTAGATATTTAATTGATGTTACTGCATCCATCAGCACACTAATAATGTAGTATTTGAACATTGTTTCTACTCATCAGAATTAACTCACATTTTTTTACACCTAGAGCCAGTTGCCATTCATCACACCAATTAGAAATTTTTCTAAGTCATTTTCTATTCTCTTACAATCACTCAGTGATGACACCATTCCGACACCACTACATCATCAGCAAACAGCCCCAGATTTGCTGCTCAGCATGTCCATCAGGTCATTTACATACATAGAGAATAATAGGTGTCCTGTCACACTTTCCTGGGGCTCTCCTGATGATACCCTTGTCTCTGATGACCACTCGCTATCCAGGAAAACATACTGGGTTCTATTACGTAAGAAGTCTTCAAGGCACTCACAAGTCTGGGAACTTACTCTGTCTGCTCATACCTTTGTTAAAGGTCTTCAGTGGGGCACCATGTCACACAGTGTCAAATGCTTCAGAAATTTAACTGGATAGATAAAAGATCTACTCAACAAGCAGCAGTAGCACACACACATAAAAGGAGGTTATAATTAAGCAAGCTTCTGGAGCCAGTGGCTCCTTCTTCAGGCAGAAGGTGAAGGGGGAAGGAACAGGGGTGAAAGAAAAGAGTTGGAGAGGTCTAGGAAAAGGGGCAGATTTCAGGAAAGTCACCCAGAACCGCAGGTCAGGGGAGACTTAGCTGCACTGGATGAGAAGGAAGGACTGATTGTTGGGGGCTGCATCAAAGAAGGTTTAGGAATGTGATGTCTGCCTGCTGCCTTTCCTCCATGGTTCATAGTATATAATGTGAGAAAAGGGTAAGATGAGTTTTGCATGAATGATGCTTTCTAAAACCATGTTGATTTGTTGACAGAAGCTTTATTATATTGAAACTAAGAATATGTTCACGAATTCTGCAGCAAACCAATGTTAAGGATATTGGTCTGTAGTTTTGTGGGCCTATTCTTCTACCCTTTCTTATATACAGGAGTCACTTGAACTTTCTGGTTCTTTCAATTTACGCAGACTCCTTAAATTTCTACCCTTCTGAAATTTCTTGTTTTAGTCTGCATTTAATAACTAATAAATTATGATCAGATTCCACATCTGGCCCTGGAAAGATTTTACACTTCAAAATCTGTGTGTTACCATTATATAATCAATCCTAAACCAGTGTCTTCAGGTCTCTTCCATGTGTACTACCTTCTCTCATGATTCTTAAACTGGATGTTGTAACAACAACGACGCTATACTATTGTACATATAAGTAAATTTTTTTTCCATCTGATTTTTTGATAAATTAGTGTAATTGATGTTCTGATTTCATTTCTTTTTTGTTTCATGCCACTGTGTTAAGAAAACTGTAAACAATTTTCAATGTGAATAATAATGTTTATGTCAAATGTCAAGCAATATTGTAATAGAATTGAAATGTAACAAATGTTGAGACTGTTGTACGATGTTTAAAATTGTAACTGTGCATCTGGTCCATACGTAGGCAATGTGTTAGGATATGTAGAATGCAAAACCTCGGGTGAATACCCTGTCTATAAGGGAGTGGTAAAAGGTGGATGGCAGACAAGTGGGGGAAAATACGCACAGCACGGTACGGCACAATCGGCTCAGCAGTTGTAGTTGGAGTTTGGCATTGGTCTGAGCAACACCTTCTAAAGCGAGGAGGCTCTCCTGGAAGACGTAGTTTCTCTGAGCCTTGGGTATGCTGTTCCAACACCCACACAGCATGGCAAAATTCCATAGGCACTAAATGGAAAAGTATTACGACGCTAAGAAGAATTAAAGTGCCGATACGTCAAGAGCCATAGCTGTGGTTGTATGTGTGCTCTGTGCCTCGCCATCTCGCCGCTCACCAACCGCCGCATCGATACAAGCAGGTTGAAACTTTTAGTACTGTATTCATATGGACCATAGAGTGAACTGTTCAATAATAACCTAAATTTTACCAGAACTTTCCCCTCATTTAATTATCCTCACAAATAACCTAGACAGGGTCCTTTCCAAACATTGTGCAATCTGAGTGTCCCGAAATGAAAAATTAAATTTTGTGTTAAGAATAATTACTTGCAGACCCAGCTATATTAAAATGGTGTTTAAAGAACTGATTTGTTAATGAACCAGTAAATGAATAACAAAGGTCTAATGAAGTTGAAAGATAACTTAAATATTGATATAGTAATGAAGTTTAATTATTTCGAGACAGGTATAAAGGTATTTAAATGAGTAGTAAATAAGATAAAAAGAGTAGTAACTCATATACTGGAAATCTTGAATGCATAATAATTTCAGTAATCAATTTTTTTAATACAGTGATCATAACAGTTTCAGGGTACCCCCTCCTTTTTTTATTCATTTGAATTCTGAAGTGTTCCACATTGGTTTGACCAGCAAAAGTTAAAGTCAATATATAAGTCAAAATTTATCAGTGTTTTATCTTTATCAAAATTGAAATTTTCTGTGTGGCTCGAAAGTGCTATTTCTAGGGTAACCTATGCCCAATTTTAATCAGATCAATAGACAGTACGAAGCTTTGTAGTATACATTATAGTGTAGTGTTATGTATTCATGGTTTTTCCATATCAGTACAGAACGTGAAACTATCAGTTCAATAGATTTTCTGGTTCTAAAATTTTACTATATTATGCAGTGTTACTACGTGTTGTTTTGCATGAATATACATCAACTTGTACAGGGAAGAAACTCAGTTAATGCCTAGTTAGGCTGGTGACCGTATTATTATCAAATTGGTAGCATCTTCAATGGTGCTTTTGGTACATACTGACGTGTAATTGCATTTTGAACTTGCTTGATGGATCATTGTAATTACAGAGAGGGTGTAAGTCTGATTTGCCACCATTCAGGTACACGCGGTCAACATCTATACGAAAATTCTGTCTCGTAAGGTGAGCCCCGTTCACTTACCATAGTACAGGCTTTAATGAGTATTGTGTGCCCCACACACACATTACAAGTGGCTCCCGGTGACAGGACATCCAGTTGTTGTCGATCACAAATTAACGTGAATACCGAACAGTGGATGTTCAGTGGCATGAATTGCAATATTATTCAGTAAAGTAAATAGCAGTGAACGTCAAGTATGGTAGTGAGGTGTAATTTGTGTTCAGTATGGACAAGAACGTAGACACAGTAGATGGGACGAGCGTAATGGAAAAAGTGGCTGGCAATGACAGGAGTGTACGCGGCCAGATAACAGATGGCGCTAGTGGAAGACAACTGTTGTACATACAATACCACGAACATGTTAACGAACAGATTGAAATGTCGAGATTGCCTAGAACACAGCAAGGAATAAAACAGGAAGTAGAGGATGACTTTGTAGATGATAGTGGGTATGTGAATGAATCCACTGACATGTTTGAGTCACCACAGATAAAGAAAGAACCGAAAGACAATTGGCGTACATACAATACCACAAACATGTTAACGAACAGATTGAAATGTCGAGATTGCCTAGAACACAGCAAGGAATAAAACAGGAAGTAGAGGATGACTTTGTAGATGATAGTGGGTATGTGAACAAATCCACTGACATGTTTGATTCACCACAGATAAAGAAAGAACTGAAAGAAAATTTTGACGTAGGATCGGAACACACCGATTTCGTAGAGCAAAACAGTGTGAAAATTTTAAGCATGAACGATTTATTTGAACAATTAACCAAACAAATTGCAGGACAGAGTGAGCAGCTCAAAACACAGAATGATCAGCTTAAAACACACGTTGACGAGCAGCTTAAAACACAAAGTAATCAGCTCAAAAAACAGAATGATCAGCTTAAAACACACGTTGACGAGCAGCTTAAAACACAAGTTGGTCAGCTTAAAGCACAGGTCGAAGAACAAGGAATTAAAATTAGTAAACAAATAGAACAGGTAGAACAAAAAGTGGGTAATTTAAGTTCTGCAGTAAATACTATGAAGTCTGAAATTGATGCAATTAGTAAAAATATGAATACTATGCAAAGGGAAATTGACGACATTAACAGTAGGTTTGATGTTGAAATTCTCAACATCCAAGAGAAAGTAGAGGCTCTAGTTGAAACAAAAGTAAACGAAAAAGTTTTCGGTCTTAAAACTGAGATTGTAAATGAATGCCAACATGGAATCTCACAGTTGAAAAAGGCAGTTTCAGATACTGAAAGAAATTTAGGCGAAAAAGTTATCGGATGTGTGAAAAAGTGTGAACAAAATACATCGAAAATTCAAGGCAACATTTTCGATCTCGAGAGAAAAATCAAAGATAGGCCTGGTGTTGTCTGTAATGACATGCCACTTACGAAGCTGTTGGAAGGTGAGGAGCGCTTCGATCCTGCCAAGAAACATAATGGATGGCATCCATTGGATTTCATCAAAAATTGCGAGAGAATGTTTCCTGAACACTTGTCTGGTCAGGAGAAGATAAACGTAGTAATTAGCGCCTTAGCAGGTGACGCTAAGCGCTGGGGAATTAACTTGAATACCGAACTAATGACGTTCGAAGAGTTTAAACAAAAGTTTACGGAAGAATACTGGTCCAAACAAAAACAGGATCATTTGTGGCGCGAGTTTATTATGGCGAAACTTCATGATAACAGGGGCAGGAATTCTTTGAAAGATTTCTGCGAATATTGGTACCGAAAGTTGACACATTTAAGAGGGAGAAGATCCAATTCTGAAATCGTATGGGAGCTATATGAAAAGCTTCCAGAAGATTCGAAGAGATATGTGGGAAGCAATCATCGCAGCTTCCAAGCGTTTCTCAAAAGGGTTGAAGACGAAGATCACTGGTGCGAAAGTCGTGCCAATTATCAGAATTTCAGTAACAGGAATAACCGCAATAATGACGAGAGAAATGACGGCGATGGGTTTCGTGTCAACATGATACAGAGAGGTAGGGGCAGAGGAAGAGGAAGAGGGGGTTATCCAGGTCGCGGTAGAGGGTACACCGCGCAAAATAATAACTACGCGGGAAACTGATTTCCGTGAACGTTGCAGGCCAAACGGAAGCGGACAGAACATACCGGCCCTCATTTAAGAAATGTTACCGGGCTGACAGTAAAGATATGAGACAGGTTAGAGACAGGCGTGGAACGACGCAGCGTGTTGTGGCGAAGCAAGCGTCAGGTGCGTGCGCAAATGAGTCATCTTCGCCGCGCAGAGCGATACATGTTAACAGGCGAGTGGAGCATCAGAGGGCAACGGCCCAGCCTAGCAGAACAAGCTGTTCAGAGAGAAGCCGCTAGCAAGGCGGCAGAATTAGGTACAAACATTGCCGTAAGAGCTGGTGAATACATTACAAGTGGTAATTCCGTGGCGAAGGAAATAGTAGATGGAACAGTGGATACACAGAGAGGTGCGGTTAGCAGTATTAGTAATGAAGTAAATGGCGAGAATGAATTAGCTGAAGTAACTGATTGGCGTGTGCAGATCGACGATCTGTACAAGGGCCTCAAGCAATGTGAGTGGGAGGATTTTAAGAAGGAATATGAGGCAAGGAGGTTAATTAGTGAAAAAGGAAATAGTAGGGACGTTGATAAGGTGACGTGGCCCGAATTTAAAGAGGAGAGAGTAAATAGCGCCGTACAAAGTACGCATGCTGCTGATAGGACAATGGTTAAAGATGGGAAGGAATTGGAGGATGAAATCCTAAGCATTGACGAGGAAGTAACTTCTGTTAACGATCCGCCAACAGTACAAGCTGTTACCGAAAGGCACCGTAGGGAAGGGGCAGGTAATTGAAGTCCACGAGGATTACACTAAATATGAAGTAACAATGGATGTGAGTAAAGCTGATAATGAGGTCGTTTTGCCAAAAGAGGATATTGAGTTAAAATCAAAGCCTGACGAAAATGCAGAGGAAGAACTTAGTGCCTGTCTCAGAAAAGCTTTTATGTTAGAACCTGAAAGTGATCCAGAATGGTCGGATTCTGACGATGGTTCAGATGACGAGTATTTTGGTACTAGTGAAAATAATTGGAATACAGCTAATTGCGATATTGTACCTACTAGTAACGAAGTTTCAAAACAAAACCCAGATGTTGAGACTGAACACAGGAAAAAGGAGCCACCGGACGACTCAGTGTCAATGTTACAAAGAGTTCAAGTAAGCAAAGACTTTGAACTCCAGAAACCAAGAAAACCACCAGATATAAATGGTTCACGGGTCAGGAACGTATCTTGGGACTATGTCACAGTCGACCAAGGTGCGTTGTAGAAAAAACATGAAGGGGCATGAATTAGAGTCTGGGGCAGATTTATATTGGACTTTGAGAATGTCATGAACACCTTACATCATGAAACTACTGGGTTCCCACCGGAAGAAATGTTGTTAGGCAGCAGAAGTAAAAGTTTAATTGAGGAAAAACTAGAGTTTCCACCTTGTACAAGCTTGGGGTTGAGTCAAAAGAAAGAATTAGTCAGAAAAAGGGCAAAGCAAAAAGCTGAATCTAGATCTAAAAGACATGATAAAAACCTGAAAGTTTCAAAATTTAAAATTGGGGATTATGTTCTTTTAAAAACCCACAAAAAATCTAGTGAACTGAACCATGAAATTTCCAAATTTAAATATATTTATAATGGACTGCATACAATACAGAACATTCCACACGATAATGCTTACTACCTGATCTACCCAAAATCCAAGAGACCTTTAGGTGTAAGAAACGTAGTGGACCTGAAACTGTATGTTCCTAGGAGTGAGTGACCTAAGAACAATAAGAAAGCAATCTGCAGTAAATGTGCTGTATCTTATGCTGAAACTATTTTATTCTAAATGTAACAAATCCTTGTAAATGTATGTATACCAATGTCAGTGTGCTAATGTACTTATGTGAGTTTCAGATTACCAAATGTACTATAAACGTAAAGATGTATGGAGAAAAGGGCTGAAAAAAAAAGGGTAAATGCTGCAAGCCAAATAAAAGATGGGACTGCCAAAAATCAAAGTGGGCAGTACGTGAGTCATTATATAAAGGACTGCCAAACACCAAAGAGGGCAGATAAATAGTCAAAGGAGAATTGTAAGTGTGGTACAGGTGATGTAATAAAATGATGCGAAATGGACTGCCCAAATCTGAATAATAGGCAGCAAATATATGTAGCGATTTTTCTAAATAGTATTGTGTGTTTATTAGTAAATAAGGGAATGGACTGCCATTCAATGCAAGCAGCAACAAATTGTCTTATAGTGTATATAGGTATTTGTATATGCTTTGTAGTTAAGTGTTTGTGTTTCAGAATTTGAATTTATTTCTCTGAGAAATTTAATAAGTAATTTGCTATTTAAATCATGTTGTGATAGGAGGTTGGACTGTGCCAAAGGCACTTGAGCAAATGATAGGTAAATGTTCTTGATATGTTAAAAAGTATAGACCTATATAACGTGAGTGAAAGGAAGTTTTGTGATATAAAATTTTATGATGGCACATTCTCACAAAGATTCAGAACCCCTGTATAAATACAAAGTTCAGTGTTCACATCAAATTTGCACTTAGTGAAATGACTGTTAACAGGGACATGTGTAACAACAACAACGCTGTACTATTGTACATATACGTAAAATTTTTTTCCATCTGATTTTTCGATAAACTAGTGTAATTGATGTTCTGATTTCATTTCTTTTTTGTTTCATGCCATTGTGTTAAGAAAACTGTAAACAATTTTCAGTGTGAATATTAATGTTTATGTCAAATGTCAAGCAATATTGTAATAGAATTGAAATGTAACAAATGTTGAGACTGTTGTAAGATGTTTAAAATTGTAACTGTGCATCTGGTCCATACGTAGGCAATGTGTTAGGATACGTAGAATGTAAAACCTCAGGTGAATACCCTGTATATAAGGGAGCAGTAAAAGGTGGATGGCAGGTGAGCGCGGGAAAATGCGCACGGCACGGTACGGCACAACGGACTCAGCAGTTGTAGTTGGAGTTTGGCATTGGTCTGAGCAACACCTTCTAAAGCGAGGAGGCTCTCCTGGAAGACGTAGTTTCTCTGAGCCTTGGGTATGCTGTTCCAACACCCACACAGCATGGCAAAATTCCATAGGCACTAAATGGAAAAGTATTACGACGCTAAGAAGAATTAAAGTGCCGATACGTCAAGAGCCATAGCTGTGGTTGTATGTGTGCTCTGTGCCTCACCATCTCGCCGCTCGCCAACCGCCGCATCGATACAAGCAGGTTGAAACTTTTAGTACTGTATTCGTATGGCCCATAGAGTGAACTGTTTAATAATAACCTAAATTTTACCAGAACTTTCCCTTCATTTAATTATCCTCACAAATAACCTAGACAGGGTCATTTCCAAACATTGTGCAATCCAAGTGTCCCGAAATAAAAAATTAAATTTTGTGTTAAGAATAATTACTTGCAGACCTAGCTATGTCAGAATGGTGTTTAAAGAACTGTTTTGTTAATGAACCAGTAAATGAATAACAAAGGTCTAATGAAGTTGAAAGATAACTTAAATATTGATATAGTAATGAAGTTTAATTATTTCGAGACAGGTATAAAGGTATTTAAATGAGTAGTAAATAAGATAAAAAGAGTAGTAACTCATATACTGGAAATCTTGAATGCATAATAATTTCAGTAATCAATTTTTTTAATACAGTGATCATAACAGTTTCAGGGTCCCCCTTCCTTTTTTTATTCATTTGAATTCTGAAGTGTTCCACATTGGTTTGACCAGCAAAAGTTAAAGTCAATATACAAGTCAAAATTTATCAGTGTTTTATCTTTATCAAAATTGAAATTTTGTGTGTGGCTCGAAAGTGCTATTTCTAGGGTAACCTATGCCCAATTTTAATCAGATCAATAGACAGTACGAAGCTTTGTAGTATACATTATAGTGTAGTGTTATGTATTCATGGTTTTTCCATATCAGTACAGAACGTGAAACTATCAGTTCAATAGATTTTCTGGTTCTAAAATTTTACTATATTATGCAGTGTTACTACGTGTTGTTTTGCATGAATATACATCAACTTGTACAGGGAAGAAACTCAGTTAATGCCTAGTTAGGCTGGTGACCGTATTATTATCAAATTGGTAGCATCTTCAGTGGTGCTTTTGGTACATACTGACGTGTAATTGCATTTTGAACTTACTTGACGGATCATTGTTATTACAGAGTGGGTGTAAGTTTGATTTGCCACCATTCAGGTACACGCGGTCAATATCAATACGAAAATCCTCTCTCGTAAGGTGAACCCCGCTCACTTACCATAGTACAGGCTTTAATGAGTATTGTGTGCCCCACGTGCACGTTATAATGTCTGCATTGATTAAATTATACTTTGTAGAAAATTCTACTGGGCGGCTTCGCCTTTCGTTCCTTACCCCCAGTCTATATTCTCCTATTCTCCTACTGTTTTTCCTTCTCTTACTTTCCCTACTACCAGATTACAGTCCCTCAATCCACACAATCACAATTAAATTTTTGTTTCTCTTTATTATCTGAATAATTTCTCTTATCTCATCACAAATTCTCTCCATCTCTTCTACATCTTCAGGGTTGTTAGTGTGGTACTACGATGGGTGTTGGCTATGTGTCTGTTTTGGCTACTACAATACGTTCACTACACTGTTCATAGTAGCTTACATGCATTCCAGTTTTATAATTCATTATTAGACTTGTTCCTGCAGTACCCCTATTTGATTTTGTATTTTTAAACCTATACTTACCTGACCAGAATTCCCATACTTTCTACCACCACACTTCACTTATTTTCAAAATATCTAAATTCAACCTACTCATTTCCCTTTTCAGATTCACTAACCAATGTACCTGATAAAGGGATCCAACATTCCACACTCTGACCCATAGAATGCTAGGTCTCTCTTCCTGAAAACAACATCTTCATGAGCAGTTCCTGCCCAGAGATCCAAATGGGGGACTATTTGACATGTGGAATATTTTACACAAGAGGATGCTATCATCATTAAAGCAAACACTGGTGTTGCCTACTTTTAAAAAATCCAGTTTCCCCTTGCTTTGAGCCATCCACAGTGCCAACATAAGAAGACCATGTTGGCTTATGTTACAAGGCCATATAAGTCAGTCATCCTGATAGTTGCCCCTGCAGCAAAGGCAACCACAGCTCTTCAAGAACCAAAGGTCTGTCTTACCTCTCTACAAATACCTGTCTATTGTGATTGTACCTACATTATGGCTATCTGTATCATTGAGGAGCACAAGGCACCCCACCTCAGCAAGATTCACACGTCATGGGGAAGGTGGTCTCAAAAGATAAATTATTATCTTCCTTATATGTTAAAGCATTACCATATGTGAAATTAGGCTTACTTCTGTTCTCCATATGTCACAAATATGCCCACACATATATCAGCCAGACATTGCCTGTTTCAGTTGATGTTTCCTATAAGCGTGTCACTCAGCAAGTGATATTTCTGATCATAAAAGCACCACCAGTGAAAATATCTTCAGTCTTCACCGTTTTAAAAGATGTGGTTTCTCACCTGAAGAATATGTAGCAACCTCATCATCTAGGTCACTCCACAATAATCTGTTGGCAATGTCATGAACTAACATCAGAAACACTGCCCTCTCCAGAAGGCAGTAGACCATTACCAGTGTGAGCATCTGACTGGATAGTTGTCAGTCAAGCATTATATGTAGTAACAAGTGGGCAATTTTTGTGTGTTTCATTTCTATTTAACTCATTTGTGGTATGAGCCAATAAAGAGACTTATCTTTAGCTGAAGTGAAACTTTTACTAAGTATCGACAAAGTGATGAACTCTGACTAAAGTATCATGGAATGGTTACTGTTAAAGTCACAAGAAAACAACAGCAACAACAACTACTGTATGGACTATAACAAGGATTGCAGCAGCAACTACTCTGTGATCAGCAGTGGCAACACAAGTAAAATCTGTACTTACTTGCAGCCTCAAGTCCATGGATTCCCATTATACACCCCCCCCCCCTCCCACCGAGACTGTCCCAGCAGCACAAATGGACAGCATGGCATTTAAAGTACCAGCCCCTGGACACCACTGGAATAACACGAGTCTCCATCAAATATGCACATGTGGTGACACAACTTGATAGCCACTCTGCCAGTGAGGTTAGCAATATTATCACAAACCCATCTATCTCGCGAAGGTACAATCTGTTAAAAGGTGATTCCATTCAACAGCTTTCCCTGTCTATCATGCAATACTCAAAACAAATGTTGCACAGTGAGAAAATTGATGAAGAAAGTCGTCACAGTTCATGTGACATTTCCACATGTAGGTCGAACCAGACATCCCAGACACACTCCTTTGGTCTGCACTGCCCAACAAAAGAACTGAAACACCAGTGGTCAGATATCAATGTAACTTTGTACAGATACATGCCATTGGCAAGTATGTAAATAATTAAAATTGCAATTCCCTGTGATGGTACAATGACCACCAAAGCGCATTATTGTTGTTCGTAGTTAGTGTTGTCACCTTGGGCGTACCCAGCGAGGGGCAGGGGGGGGGGGGGGAGGGGGCAGCTGCCCCCCCCCCCCCAGAAGATATTCGCGGTTTTTTACTAGTTTACTGTTTTATTTAATAAGAAATGCTGCATGTTTTCTCGTATTGTACAAGTGCATTCTTGTATTTAAAATGTTTATTAAAAGCAGTTTTTCACTGGTTTACTGTTTTATTTAATAAGAAGTGCTGTATGTTGTCTTGAGTCCTTGTTTCCTGAGACTAGTATGACCTGCCCCCCCCCCCCCTGCCTCCCCCCCCTGCCCCCCCCCCCCCCCCTAGTTCAGATCCTGGGTACGCCCTTGGTTGTCACCACGCTTGGTAGGGTATATAAGGAATGTGACAGCATCAGATGTTGAGTGATCACTGTGAAGAACACGGTGATGCCACATAATTGAGAGAGAAATCTCTGTCAGCACCTGACAGAATTTGAAAGCGGTCTCATTGTGGATCTCCATTTGGCTGGCTGGTCAAATTAGGCAGTATCCAGATTTGTGAAGCATTCAGATATGACAGAGGTTCGATTTTGGACTGCATGGGAACACAAGGGTGGGCACATGCATCACCAAGTTTCTGACAGAACTCATTTGACCATCAGAAGGGAGGGTCAGCATATTGGGCATCAAGCACATTGTAAGCCTTTCACATCTGTAGCTGCTATCCAAGGAAAATTAGAGGACTCCTTGCAACATTCTGTCATCTCAGCCATCTTTCACTATTGCTCAGAGATTAGCAGCAGCCAGAACACAAACTGCTGTATTTGAATTGGTGGTGTGACTGGGAAGCATGGACTTATGATGAATGGCACTGCACTGTGTTCAGCAATGAATCACAGTTCTGCTCGACCTCACATGACTATCATCAGCAAGTATGGTGGCAACCTGGGGAGACATCCCATCTGTAAAATGTTTTGGAGAGGCACAGCAGTGTTACACCTGGTGTCATTGTGTGGGAAGTCATTGGGTATGATGTCAGGTCACAGCTGGTAGTTATTGAAGGAAATCTGGCAGTGCAAAGGTATGTCACAGACATCCTGCCACCTCATGTGTTATCTCTCATTCAACAGCATCAAGGTGCCATTTTTAACAGTACAATGCTCATCCACACATGGCATGTTTCTCCATTAACAGTCTGTGTGATGTTGGGGTACTCCTGTGGTCAACATGTTCTATTAAGGACACATCTGAGGACCTTTTGTGGGACCAGCTAGGACATCAACTCCATCCCATTGCCAATATCTAGGATATCAAGGATCAGTTACAACAGTTGTAGGCTACCTTCCCTTAGGAGAGGATGCACTGGCTTTATAGCACCCTTCCCAGCTGAATCAGTGCATGCATTCAGGACAGAGATTTTTTTTTTTCAGACAGTGCACATGGATGTCTCACTTGCCAGAGATGCATTGCACCATGTTCTTGGTGACACGAGAGGTGAACTTAAGGAAGCTAGCAGAGATAATGGGCAAAGCAAACACAGCCACTGCACTGCAAGTGTTACCACAATGCCCACCAAAGACAGGCTGGACATCACCGCTCCTCACACTGACAGTATGAAATGGTATGTCACAGTCCACAGTGTACAGTGTATACAACAAAGAGACTGAACACCATCACAAGGAAAATGCAGTACTGGCACATGCTTTTCACCTTCACCAGACTGGAATGAGTGTCTTAATCACAGCTGTTTTGGTGACTGAGCACATATGTGCAAATCACCTCGTTCCTGGGCAAGAAATGCAAATGATAGCTTCTCAGATCCTGTAAGCAGATCTGCCAGCAGCACCAGCCCAAGCAGTTATTGCGACATTTAGTGGTATCAGACAGGATCTCTAAGATGCAGTTTCTGATGTATAATGGCTTGGACATGTGTGTTTCCCCAGAAATTGCAGTGGCAACTACAACCACGTGCAAATTACAACTTAATTTGTGAACAGTTTGCTCATAGTTACAAATGAAATTGTGACTTTTAATCCAAACAGCAGTTTGCACTTCCATTTTAGACCATGTCACATCACTGAAGTTTGCATACCAGCCCACACACCACAACAGTCCTTTGATACACTTCCTCACCATGCCTCCAGCTCTGGTGCACCTGCAAAACAAGTTTCCATCAGGTGTGCCATCCTTGCCCCATCACTCAACAGTGTATCACATCAGGACCACACCCAGTCCTGTTTTCTCATGGTTCAGTCAATTGGCACACAACAAACTCCACATCGCAAAATCAGAATTAAACACAAAGATCCAAGCAGGTATGGCACAAGCTTCGGGAAGCAACTGGGCTTCTCTCTTTCATCTGGTACTGAAGAAACTGAAAATATGGTGCCCCTGTGGAGACCATCCTGTATGCCACATCTAATATTTTGCATGCCATCAGGCAGGTTGCACCATTTACTTGAAATTGGACCCCATAAAAGTCGTAATCAAACAGATGTGGCAATAGAAAACATAAAACTGAATAATTATGACCTTTGGACCAGAATTCCCATATATGTTGTACAGCCTATAAAATGCAACACAGTATTTTAAGCACTTTATCGATAATGTTTTGTGAGGACTGAACTTCAGCTTCACATATAATGATGATGTGTTGGTCACATCATAATTCTCAGAAGATTTGTGCATCATTTCCCAAAGATTTTATGACTACTCTCCTTACGCATTCAATTGCCAATCCACCACTATTGATCTTCCGGGGTTCCTCATCCCGTGCTGTTGGTGATGTGCTACAACAAAATGTAAACATGTACTGGCAGCCTTTGGGTTTTTTCTCCCACAAGGTCACACAGAAGTATTGCTCTTTGCTACCATTTACACAATCTTAGGTATTAATAAACCACTTCAGCCATATTTAGTCCTTTATTTTTTGATGTTTGGTTACAAAGTTCCAAGATTTTGAGCTCGAACAACTTACTTGTATGTTCCCCTGAAGGTGTGGCTCTGAGTGTCATGAAACTAGTAGAGATCTAAAAATAAAGGCCTAAATAAAGATGAAGCAGTTTATTAAGACCAAGATGAGTACTCTTAGATGTGGTTGCTCTAACTACAAGGTTGTCTGCATTTTATACAATATTTTTAGTAGCCTATGAAGCAGTTAAATACTTCCAAATCATGGAGCAAGGGCAAGCCTTCACTATACGTACAGACCATCGTCCACTGATTTTCAAATTTTCACAGCCATGAAATAATTATCACTTGTCTAAACCCAACATCTAAATTTTATTTTGCAGTTGATGACAGACATTCAGTAAGTAAATGGTTCAAAACACATCAACACTGATACTTTCGCTGCAGTGGAAAGCATTTCTGCACCAGTGAATTTCATAGAGCTGGTGGCAGTCCAAAATGACAGGGAGGAACTGAAGAACGCACTGAAGGCAAGATGGCCTGGCCCTGCACATTTGTCGCCTGCCACTGCCAGACACTGTTAAGCGGCTATAACTTGACAAGTCATCAGGCCAACAGTGGTCTTATGTGCTTGTCCCTCAATGACAACAGGTTCTTGGAACTCTGCCAACCCGGAATCTGCATTAAGACAGTATTTTATGCAGCCTGGTATACAGAAGTACAGCTATACAGGGACCTCCATTCTCTGTCAGAAGGCATGTGAGAGCTCAACCTGGAAGTTTTGGCATCTCAGAGGCATGATTCTCAAACATCCACCTAGACTCAATAACACCACTCCTGACCTGATCACATGTCACTGCTCTTATAACCTCACAGTGACTGACAGTTACACCAGGCGACTGCAGTAATGTGGCGTGCATAGGCTTACTATGTGTCCAACCCACGACATGTTTTTGAAATTACTTAAAAGTCTGTTAAGGCTAAAACATTAAATTTCATTTATTCAGTTATATTTTTCACTCTACATAACTTTTCTCAGAAATAATTTGTTTTAATTACATCATAAAATTCCTTACAAGGAAGTTCTGCATTAATTTTAAAATTTAGCGGATATTTAACAGTAGATGCTGAAAGTCTACCCCTTTCCGCAGACCAAATGTTCCTCGCAATTGAAAAACTCTTATCTGGAGCAGATGTCTCAGGCAAGGACATTGCAATCTCAACCATTTTAGAAATATTCCAACAGGAAATATCAGTCTTTTGAAACACCTTAAAAGTTGCTTTCCACTTCTCTTCAGTATCTAGTACTTTTTCGGAACTTGAACCACAACCTACCCCTTGGTTTTGAATTACCTGGTTCAACAATGAATGTTTATCAACTATGTCATCAATATTTATGGAATCTTTTCTAATTTTGTCAACAACTTGTGCACTCTCTTCTAAACAAGACCAAGCAATTTCAGTTCATACATTTTTCCGCTGAATCTTACTAACTTTATCAAAACTGGTTCTCCATAACTCTTAAGTACTGGATACTAGAATTATAAAAATTGCCTACATTTGAGAAGAATTTATTCCTGAACATCATTATCTTCTTTCCTGAAGTTGACAAATTAATTCAGAATATGTCTGAAATGCTTCTGTTGCTGCAATAGAGTTAGTTTCTAATTTCAGAACTACATTATAGAGATAAAATGATCAAAAATGTGTAGACTATTACTTCACACACACACACACACACACACACACACACACACACACACACACACACACACACACACACATACACTCTTGGAAATGGAAAAAAGGACACATTGACACCGGTGTGTCAGAACCACCATACTTGCTCCGGACACTGCGAGAGGGCTGTACAAGCACTGATCACACGCACGGCACAGCGGACACACCAGGAACCGCGGTGTTGGCCGTCGAATGGCGCTAGCTGCGCAGCATTTGTGCACCGCCGCCGTCAGTGTCAGCCACTTTGCCGTGGCATACGGAGCTCCATCGCAGTCTTTAACACTGGTAGCATGCCGCGACAGCGTGGACGTGAACCGTATGTGCAGTTGACGGACTTTGAGTGAGGGCGTATAGTGGGCATGCGGGAGGCCGGGTGGACGTACCGCCGAATTGCTCAACACATGGGGCGTGAGGTCTCCACAGTACATCGATGTTGTCGCCAGTGGTCGGCGGAAGGTGCACGTGCCCGTCGACCTGGGACCGGACCGCAGCGACGCACGGATGCACGCCAAGACCGTAGGATCCTACACAGTGCCGTAGGGGACCGCACCGCCACTTCCCAGCAAATTAGGGACACTGTTGCTCCTGGGGTATCGGCGAGGACCATTCGCAACCGTCTCCATGAAGCTGGGCTACGGTCCCGCACACCGTTAGGCAATCTTCCACTCACGCCCCAACATCGTGCAGCCCGCCTCCAGTGGTGTCGCGACAGGCGTGAATGGAGGGACGAATGGAGACGTGTCGTCTTCAGCGATGAGAGTCGCTTCTGCCTTGGTGCCAATGATGGTCGTATGCATGTTTGGCGCCATGCTGGTGAGCGCCACAATCAGGACTGCATACGACAGAGGCACACAGGGCCAACACCCGGCATCATGGTGTGAGGAGCGATCTCCTACACTGGCCGTACACCACTGGTGATCGTCGAGGGGACACTGAATAGTGCACGGTACATCCAAACCGTCATCGAACCCATCGTTCTACCATTCCTAGAGCGGCAAGGGAACTTGCTGTTCCAACAGGACAATGCACGTCCGCATGTATCCTGTGCCACCCAACGTGCTCTAGAAGGTGTAAGTCAACTACCCTGGCCAGCAAGATCTCCGGATCTGTCCCCTATTGAGCATGTTTGGGACTGGATGAAGCGTCGTCTCACGCGGTCTGCACGTCCAGCACGAACGCTGGTCCAACTGAGGTGCCAGGTGGAAATGGCATGGCAAGCCATTCCACAGGACTACATCCAGCATCTCTACGATCGTCTCCATGGGAGAATAGCAGCCTGCATTGCTGCGAAAGGTGGATATACACTGTACTGGTGCCGACATTGTGCATGCTCTGTTGCCTGTGTCTATGTGCCTGTGGTTCTGTCAGGTAATGTATCTGACCCCAGGAATGTGTCAATAAAGTTTCCCCTTCCTGGGACAATGAATTCACGGTGTTCTTATTTCAATTTCCAGGAGTGTGTGTGTGTGTGTGTGTGTGTGTGTGTGTGTGTGTGTGTGTGTGTGTATATATATATATATATATATATATATATATATTCATAGCCACACCTCCCCATCGATGTCAGTACTTCCTCCAAGGTCCGCTGAAAGATGTGCAGCTGTAAGAGAATATTTAAAACGCAATGTCAAACATGCAGGTTTAAAATTTAAATAAATAAATTAATGCCAGTTATAAAACCTAAATCTCCAGACATTTTTGCAACCCTAGACATTAACCCAGACGTCTCTAAGAAACCAGGGCCATCTGGGCTAACCCTGGATATATGGTAAGCCTAGATGCACATGTTCAGTTATGGCTGGTTGTTCCAGGCAAGTGATTTGTGACTTGTGTCAGAAGGGAGAAATATTTTGTGCTATGGCACAGCTGTATGGGACACACGTGACAAGGACTTCACCATATGAAACAGTCAAAAATAGTATTGAGGAGTGCATAGACGCTTTATTAACGGCCATTATTATGTGCTACATGACAGATTCATAGACCAACACCCTTCCAGTAGTTCTATGAGGATTGGGCGATGCACTGAAAGAAGAATTAAAGACCTCCCCAGTGGAGCTGGTGTACGGTGAATCTCTGCCTCTCACAGGAGAGTTTTCCAAACCACAGTCTGGCCCCCTATGCTCTACTCAAGATTTCCTTGGGGAATTCTAGAGGCAAATGGAGGTTATGCAACTGGGTGGAACTAAACCATAAGGAACATAGGATACTTCTGTTTTCAAAGACTTGGCAACAATGAAACACGTCTTACTCCAACATGATCCACTATGCAAAGCCCTAACACAGTTGTGGGATGAAGTTTTAGGAACTCACTTTTTGCATTAAACGGGTAGATACAGCAGTGTCCCTATATGGCAGTGTCCATTGACTGATGAAATCCATCCTATCTAAGCACAGGAGACACCACTGAAACAAAGGCCATCGTTGGATGCACAATACCTGCCACGTCGCAGCCATAGGCACCACAACGTCATCCAGAGTGATGCTGCCTGCCTTAAGACCAATTAGTCACTGTTCACCCAGGTGCAGCAAATGCACATCGTCAGCTGACCCACTGGCATCTGTCCACAATGGAGACTTGTTACAGATGAAAAGTGCATTTTCATTTTTATCTAGCAGAAATGCATATCTAAATTTGCTTGTCAGTCACAGCTTAAATGTAATGACCTGTGGGATGATTATTGCCCTTGTAGTATTTGCTTAACTCATTGGTACTATAAACCGATACACAGACTTAGACATGTCTTTAGCTGAAGTGTATCATTTACTAAGTACTTACAAAGTTCAGTTTTCAGTTAATCTCTAATATGCTAAAGTACCTTTTCAGTATTAAGATGATTTGTGTAAAGAAGTCTTTTGTGTTAGCAGAAGAGCCAACACCGTGTTACGAGTGGAGGCCGAAATGCACACGTTTTAGCTCATGCAGGCTGGCGTGAAGAGGGAAGAACCATACTGACGTGAGGTCTGGAACATGACAAGGAAAGAGAATTCAGAAAGCGGATATAATTAGTTTGATACTTAACTTTAATCCATTAATGATGAATGTCGCTCTTGACGGTACATGAGATACAATATTGTCTGTTCAGAATACATTCTTGAAGATAGTACTTATGGTAACTGAATATAGCACCTTGCTAGGTCGTAGCAGATGACGTAGTTGAAGGCTATGCTAAACTGTCGTCTCTGCAAATGAGAGCGTATGTAGACAGTGAACCATCAGTACCAAAGTTGGCTGTACAACTGGGGCAAGTGCTAGGGAGTCTCTCTAGACTAGACCTGCCGTGTGGCAGCGCTCGGTCTGAAATCACTGATAGTAGCGACACACGGGTCTGACGTATACTAACGGACCGCGACTGATTTAAAGGCTACCACCTAGCAAGTGTGGTGTCTGGCAGTGACACCACATTCCTCCACCACAAATTGGTGTACGGTTGTGGTATAAGGCCTCTTTCTGCCGTAGGGAGGACCCCATGTTGATGTATGCGATGAGGTGGGGAGCCTAATAACAGGTGAGGCTGTGTCACCCGCACCCTGCCATTCGGACTGCGGGGAGCTAGGGAACACCTGAAAACCTACACCAGGATGCACGCAAACATGCGGTGTATGTGCCCGTAGAGAGACAGAAGGGGCCAAAGGGTCAACCTCCATCAGGCCGGGGAACCTGACGGGCAAAAACGACATATGGTCCGGAGCAGACAAGAGTTCCATGTCGGAGGACAACTGGTCCCGGGGAGCGATCGGCGGCGCGTTACCCAGGGGGGCGCCCGGCCGCTGCAGCGACGCATCCACTGCTGGCGTCGCCAGCGGGAGAACAGGCAGCGGTGGCGGCGACGTGTTGCCATGGGGCAAAATGGAAGGCAGCATCGGTAACGGGCTGAGGCGAGCCAGTAGATGGGTCCCTGGGGTGCTGACCGGACGGCACTGTCGCTGAAAGCAGACGGGGAGTGGCAGATCCTGTGCGACGACAGATGCGCAGCTGATTGAGATGCCAGCGCACCTCACCAGAGGCCCCCAAAACCAGATATGTAGCACGTCCGAGGCAGCAAAGAATGCGCCATTCGAGCCAACGCCGTGAACCTTGATAGTGGCGGTAGTAGACAACATCGTCTGGGGCAAAAGCAGGTGTATGCCACTGCACAGGAACCGGATGCGGCGGATGTAGCAAAGACGTCAAGGTTTGATGATGGTGACCATGGAGCAACTCGGCTGGCGAGCGACCATCTCAGGCTGAGAGCGATACGAGGACAAAAAGAGCAATAACGCATCCTCCTGAGAATGCGACTCTTTCAACTTCAACATCTGTGACTTGAAAGTCCTGACCAATCATTCAGCAGCACCATTTGACTGTGGTGAAAACGGCACGGATGTCAGATGTTGAATACGATTGGCCTTGCAGAATGACTGAAATTCTGCGGACATGAATTGTGGGCCACTGTCGGAAACAACTGTCTGTGGAAGACCTTCAATGCAAAAGATAGCAGGTAATGCTTGGATGGTGGCAGATGATGTCGTGGAAGACATCAGTACAACAAAAGGAAAATTACTGAATGAATCTATCACAACCAACCATCAAGCATTCCAGAATGGACCAGCAAAATCGATGTGTAAGCATTGCCAAGGGAGAGTGGCTTTTGGCCATGCAAAGAATTTACACGGTGGTGCTGATTGTTGTTTGGCACACAGCATGCAAGAAGAGCACATAATCGTAATCGCGGCATTGATTCCGAACCAAGTAGAGTGCTGACGAGCAAGTTGTTTTGCTCTCACTATACCCCAATGTCCTTGGTGGAGAAGCTGTAAGACAGAGGACTGTAACGAACGTGGTACCACAACCCTGGACTGATCATTATCAGAACGCAGCAACAAAACACCACTTCGAACAAAAAGTCTCTCCTTGTGAGCAAAAAATCGGCGAACCAACAGGTCCCCGATCCGCGACTTTCACAAGGGCCATTGCGTAGCAACAAAATGCAGAACAGTAGCAAGGACAGGGTCAGCAGTTGTGGCTGTAGCTACACGACGAAAATCAATCGGAAACGATTCAATCACGTCATCGGTTTCCAAATCAATGAACATGCAAGCAAGTTCTGAGGACAACAGGCAAACGGGACAATGCATCGGCATTTCCGTGCTTAGCAGTGGACCGATACAAGATATCATAGCGGTACTGTGAGAGGAAAATAGACCAGCGAATGAATTTCTGTGCTGTATGTGGAGGTACAGGCTTGTGCGGATGACAAAGCGAAGTCAAAGGTTTGTGGTCTGTGATTATGGTGAAGTGACGACCATACAAGAAGTCATGAAACTTTGTAACACCAAATACAAGAGCCAATGCTGCTTTCTCGAGCTGTGAATAATTTCTTCGCGCAGACGAGAGCAATTTGGACACAAAGGCAATAGGGCAATCATGCGACCCATCTTTGTGCACAAGCACAGCACCGATCCTAAAATCCGATGCATCCACCATCAACAAAAGGGGCTTCCGGGGATCAAATGGCATAAGGCAAGTATTGGAAAGCAATGCCGATTTCAACCGGCGAAAGGCACTTTTGCATTCCATCGTCCAGACAAACGAAACACCTTTACGGCGTAAATGATGAAGTGGAGCTGAAATGGAAGAGGCATGCGGCACATATCTGTGATAATAGCTGATTTTTCCCAACACACTCTGTAGTTGCTTCAAATTCTGTGGCGAAGTCAAGTCTTGTATGGCACGGAGGTGCGTGGGACTGGGATGTATACCTTGGGCATTGAGTACATGTCCCAGGTATGGCAAGTCACTAGCAAAAAACACACATTTGTCCTCCCGTAAGCGAAGACCATTTTGGCGGAAGACCTGAAATAATGTTCTGAGATTGGCTAAATGTTCTTCTTACATCTTTCCGGAGATCACAATATCGTCCAGATAGTTTGCTGCAGTAGGGACCGACGCACAAACAGTTTGTAGATATTGCTGAAACAATGCAGGGGCGGATGCACACCCGAATGGCAGTAGTTTGAATTGATACAAACCAAGATGTGTGTTAACCACCAAAGCGTGCTGGGGTTCTTCATCCACTGGAATTTGCAAGTATGCATCTGCTAGGTCCAACTTCGAAAAATATGTGCCTGGGCACAGTTTGTCAAAAATATCTTGCGGGCGGGGTAAAGGAAAAGTTGCAATCACCAGTTGTGGATTCACTGTAGCCTTGAAGTCCACACAAAGTCTCAATTTTCCCAAATGTTTTGGCAAAATTACTAAGGGTGATGCCCAGAGAGAAGCCTGCACATGTTCAATTACACCTTGTGATTCCAAATTGTGTAATGTTTTTGTGACCTCATCACGCAATGTGTGGGGAACATTGCACGCTCTGAAAAATTTTGATTGCGCGTTTACTTTCAGTTCCAAATGTGCTTTATAGTTCTTAATGCAACCGAGGCCTGCTGCAAAAATGTCTGCAAATTCTTCACATAGACGAGGAACACTGTCTGAAGGCACAGCCTGGTTCACTGATAGGACCTGATTTACTATAGAGAAGTTAAACAACTGAAATGAATTGAAACCAAACAAGTTCACTGCAGAAGAAGAACGAAGGATGTAAAATGACACAAGTTTTGTTTGTCCTTTGTATGTTGCAAGAAGGCTGCACTGTCCTAACACAGGGATCTCTTGACCTGAATAGCTAGTTAACTTAACATTTGTGGCATGCAACGGAGGTGTGCCCAGCAGTTTGTAAGTGTCCTGATTGATCAGTGAAACTGCAACTCCGGTATCGAGCTGGAATGGTATCACTTTGCCGTTAATGTCCAAGTCTATAAAAAGTTTATTTTCCAGCCGACGACAAGAGCGACTGTCTCGTGCAATGTGAACTGACACTGGTATAAAATCACTTGCGACTTGATGGGAGTTCCGGCGATGTCGACGCACACTATTTGTGGGACGAACACAGTCACTGTTAGAGAGAGTGGCACTGGGCAGAGTGCAATGAACAACATGAATTTCCATGGGCGAAGTTTCGCGAGCCTGAGTATCCTTGGTTTGATTCCAATTCCGGCACGAAGCCAAGGGCCAGGAATGGTTTTGAGTTTCCGATCTGAGCTGTTTCTGGCAAACACTCTGAACATGTCCTTTTTTATTACAGTAAAAGCAAATAGCTTGGCGTGACGGGCAATTCTCACGCAAATGTTTAGTAGCGCACCGCGGGCACGATTTGAGCACTGCAGTTGCTTGCCAGCATGGCACACGTGGCTGAGAGCCTGGCGGCAGCAGCGTGGCTGGGCGCGAGGCTGTTTACTGCTTCGTGCAGCTCGCCCAGCGGGTCAGTTAACCTGACACATGGCTAGCGAAGTTTCAAAGGATTCCTGAGCAAAGTCAAGTGTGTCCTGCCAATCCAATATGTCCATCACTTATTGAAGGGAGGGATTGACTAGTTTCAAAATCTGTTCCCTTATACGAACATCAGAAACGTTCTGTGCAATTGCATCACATACCATAGTATCTGAATATGGGAGTACACATTGACACTCAAAAGCACACTCCCTAGTAAGGCCTTGAAAGGTTGCAACCCACTCCCGATTAGTCTGACCTGCTGTACACTTTGTACGAAAGAAGATATACCATTTCGCAACTAAATTGACTGATTGTTTGAAATATGCATCTAATGGAGACAAAATTTCTTCGTAGGACAGAGTTTCTACGTCATATCGGGGAAATAATTTGACTATCACACGGTAGGTTTGCACATCGACAGACGACAAAAGAAAAGGCTGCTGCTCATTACCTTGAATTCTGTAGGCGCTGAGATGGAATACAAATTGGCATGACCACTCCGTCCAGCTTTCCAGTGCAGCATCAAAAGGTCTGAAGGTCAGTGCAACTGCGTGTTGTGGCTGCGTTAGCGGTGGAGCGGTAGCTGCCGCATCGTTTTGCATTGAACGTTGACCCTGGACAAAATGTCCAAGAGCATCCAGTAATGTCTGCGTCTGCTGATTCTGTAAGCGATAAAATTCGGACAGTACATCTGGAGATTGTGGCAAAGCCATTACACAATGAAATCAGGGCAGTTGCAACAACATATGTCAGTATAGTTAAGAACACCATTTTTACTCCTCGTCGCCAAATTTTGTGTTAGCAGAAGAGCGAACACCATGTTACAAGTGAAGGCCAAAATGCACGCGTTTTAGCTCATGCAGGCTGGTGTGAAGAGGGAAGAACTATACTGACGTGAGGTCTGGAACATGACAAGGAATGAGAATTCAGAAAGTGCACATAATTAGTTTGATACTTAACTTTAATCCATTAATGATGAATGTTACTCTTGATGGTACATGAGTCACAATATTATCTGCTCAGAATACATTCTTGAAGATAGTACTTATAGTACCTGAATATGGCGCCTTGCTAGGTCGTAGCAAATGACGTAGCGGAAGGCTACGCTAAACTGTCGTCTCTGCAGATGAGAGCGTATGTAGACAGTGAACCATCACTACCAAAGTCGGCTGTACAACTGGGGTGAGTGCTAGGGAGTCTCTCTAGACTAGACCTCCGTGTGGCAGCACTCGGTCTGCAATCACTGATAGTGGCGACACGCGGGTCCGATGTATACTAACGGACCGCGGCCGATTTAAAGGCTACCACCTAGCAAGTGTGGTGTCTGGCGGAGGCACCACAAAGTCTTTAGTTTGTTTCTGCCCAAATTAAAGTATCCACTAATGTGTAAATACATATTGCCAAGCATTCACAGGGCATCTCTAAACCATCATGACTGTCCCTACCACCGCATGTTGTACATTGAGAGCACCAAAGCAGCAGATGATAGGCTTGAGAGGTAACGTATTTTACTCCTAATACAGATCAGTTTTCAGGCTTCTATGTCAGTCATAGTAAAGAGATCCAACACTTCTGCACTGCCGTTATACAATTTCAAAGCAGTGAATGCACACTCTGTTGTTGTTACACATTTGATTACACAACTGGCTGACCTATTTTGAAGTGATAACGGCATAAAATGTTTCTCAAAAATCAAGTTGTCATATGACTATTTTCAATTGCCCATCAGCTCACCCAGCTAACCTAGTGGTCTAACGCACTGCTTTCTGAGTGGGACAGCGTGACGGTCCCGGGCACAAATCAGCTCGGCGGATTAGTGTTGAGGTCCGGTGTGCCGACCAGCCTGTGGATGGTTTCTGTGGCAGTTTTCCATCTGCCTCGGTGAATGTGGGCTGGTTCCCCTCATTCCGCCTCAGTTACATTATGTCGGCGATAGCTGCGCAACCACTGTTTCCATGTTCGCATACACTATAATTACTCTACCACGCAAACATTTGGGGCTACACTCATCTGGTATGAGATGTTATCAGGAGGGGGTCCACTGGGGGCCGAACTGCACAATAACCATTGGTTTGGTGTGGGGCAGCAGTGGGGTGGGTGGATGCTGCGGCCTGTTGTGGGGTTGTGAATTACTGAGGGCTACGGCATGACAAAGCCTCTCCATCGTTTCTAGGTCCCCGGTTCAATACACAATTGCCCCTCCTTGTGAAATTCAAGCAATATCCAGTACATAATAAGTGACTGATGACCTCATATGTTAAGTACCATAGTGCTCAGAGCCATTTGAACCATTTTGAACATAATAAGCCCTTTGGGATACCCAAGTGTCAAAGGATGCCATTCACGATGGCTACTGCCTCAGTGTTTTTCAGAGATTCCTGGAACAGTTCATTAGTCACACATCACTGAGTAAAAATAACTTGGACAACATTATTGTCAGTAGTACAACAACTCAGTATCCGGTCAATCTATGTAAGTTATTCAGCCCACATTGCCAGCAACAGAACATAATTGTTATTTGCCAAAGTGTCATACCCACTCCCCCCTTCTCTCTCTTTCTGAGCCTTCTTTATATGTACTGCAAAGGAAATCTTGTGGAGTGTGAGAGATACCTCTCCAGGTGCGTGATCTGTAAGGACAGTAGCTTTAATGTCAATACTTCACATGGTTTTACTCTGCAAGTGATTAGAATTGCAAATTTTTGGATGATTCACACTTTGTAGTATTACTGTAATCATAAGCCAATGAGCCATAAATTGAACTTTTCTGTGTAGGATTAATAAGCCCAATTGCTGCATGTGCGGCAAGGTACATCATTGGTGATGTCATATGTTTAACATTTGTCATCCACTTCTGGGGTATTTCCCGACATTTGTGAGCCCGTGTGTCTTACAGTGAATTACTTGTCTCAGCGGCATCTACATCACTTCAGGTTTTTTAAACGTTACTACATACACATGTACAGGTTGCCCCATTTGTATTGACCACCCCAAATAACTGTTTGTCCAGATGTAAATTACAAATGTTTCAAGCAAATGTTCTTTAGCCATCAGGGGGGGCATCAATCAGCATGATTGCCTTCATTGTAGCTTTGTTTTTTTACAAAGATATGAAAAGCGGTATGACTTTTTTAAATGGCACCTTGTATTCTTTATTTGGTAATTCATTTCCTCTCCTAAAGACCTATTCAAAAATGTATCACAGCGTACCATTCACTGAAGCATAATGTTATTAATTACGTAACACAACACTGACTTTAATGCTCCCAGCTCTTAGTGCAGGTACTCGGGGTAATGGAACACATCCACATGCTGACGTTGACAGAGGAAAAATGTAGACATAAGTAGAATTCATACCCGTCATTCTGTCAACTGTCACCAGTGGAAGAGTTGTGCGAGTAGAATGTACACTAATGAAGAGTAGGTAGGAATGCTACTCATCTACGGGTAATGTAAGTTAGCAGAACAGTAATTGCAATACGGATTTCTTATGTACAGGTACATTTAGTACAGTAGTTTAGTCCTTTTAAATACTGTTGTGTTGAGTAGGCATACAGTAAAGGCTGTCCTTCCTACAAACTGCATCAACATAACGTTTCTTTTATTGTTATTGTTGAACATTGGCGAAATGCTACGCAGGCAGCAGAACTGTACAGAGAGCGATATCCTGACAAGAACCCACCTTGCCGATGGATGTTTTCTCGTCTTGTTTTGATGCTTCAGGAAACGGGAAGTTTCAACCCACGACAATGCACTTGCACAGGCGAAGCTGCCGAAATTACTGTTCTCGCTTCCATTGCTATGAATCAACATGTGAGCACACAACAGCTTGAACACGAGATTGGCATTCCTAAAACCAGTGTACATTGTATTCTTACACATCACTCGTTCCATCCTTACCATGTACACCTACATCAAGAATTGCATGGGAATGATTTCCAGAACCATGTGCATTTCTGTCAGTGAGCACAGCAACAAATCCTTGCCAACCTGAACTACTTCTCCAATGTTCTATTTACCGATGAATGTTCAACTCAAACAAATGGCAGGTAAATACAAAGAGCATGCATTATTGGTCCAGTGACAACCCATGATGGCTTAGACAGGTGGAACATCAGTGTTAATGGAGAGTTAACATCTGGTGTGAGATGCTTGGTACTACAATTACTGGCCCTTATTTCACCAATGGTAGTCAAAACAGCACAGCTTATGCCAACTTCCTCAGATGAATTCTTCCTCTGCCTCTGGATGAAGTGCCACTAAGAACCAGAATGCTTATGTGTTATCAACATGATGGATGTCCAGCACATAATGCCTTGCCTGCACATCGTGTTCTGAACCGAAGGTATCCTGCCACATGGAATGGTCGAGCAGGAACACTTACTTGGGCTGCTGGACCTCCTGATTTAAATCCTCTGGACTTTTTTCTTTGGGAATCCATTAAAGATGTTGTTTATTGTGATATTCCAACAAGTCCAGAGGAAATGCAGGAATGTATCGTGCTTGCTTGTAATTCTCTTCAGCAGGCAACACTGGAAGCAGTAAATAATTCTTTCATTCAACGAGTGCATCAGTGTTTAAGTGTCCAGGGTCAGCACTTTGAGCACCTTTGAATGTTCTACTCCTGGGTAGTGGTACAGGAGAGTCAATGTCAATTTTGTGTTATGTTTTTACTTGGTTTTCATTTGTTTTCTGACAGCTCCAGCAAGTGGATGAGTTTGTGATCCCAGGCTCGAAGTCAATGTTGTGTTATGTAATTAATAATGTTGCGTTTCAGTGAATGGTACACTGTGATACATTTTTTAATAGGTCTTTAGGAGCGGAAATGAATTACTGAATAAAAAATACAGGGTGCCATTTAAAAAAGTCATACCGCTGTTCATATCTTTGTAAAAAACAAAGCTACAATGAAGGCAATCATGCTGACTGATGTCCCCCTGACAGCTAAAGAACATTTGCTCAAAACATTTTGTAATTTGCATCTGCACAAACAGTTATTTAGGTTGGTCTACATAAATGGGACACCCTGTATATTTATTTACTGTATATATATTAAAAATATGTAGCTGATGTCTGCCTGAATATTTGTTAGAGTATCACCTAAAAACCTAAACTAAATTGGTGAGGAACTTTTTGAGATTTTTGGTAACGATGTTAAACTATGACTTGTCTTTATGTAGTACTAGTAGTAGTAGTAGTCGTATAGATAAGAAAATCATAATATCAGTACAGCACTATTACAACAGATAATTGTATGCTGCCTCTTCCTGAAAATTTAAATGGATTAAGGAATATTATACTAAAGTGAATCACTGCACCCAGTTTACCCTGCAGGTAGAAGACATCACACATCTGTTAAATACACTCAGAAGGATGGGCATCAAGTACAACAGGACAGCTGTCCATGACAAAGTATTTCAGGGATTGAAGCAGAAGTTGGGTTCTGCCCCATGCCTTATTCCTTTTCCTCCTATGAAAAAGCTCCTTGTAGCTATTGATTCTTCCACCTACAGAAGTGCCTTCACAAAGAGAAACCAATGGAGGCTTGATACTCAATTACATACATTCCAAAGACCAATATTCTACATATGCTAATCACAATAAAATTGAGGTTATAACCTTTGCAGAAATCTAATACCATTAGGAAGTTTCACACCTATTTGCATGGTGTCAAGTTTGTGCTCATTAAAGGTCATAAGCCAGTGTTGGTCTTCATTCAGCACTGATAGACTGAACAGTCTGGCAATTGCAACACTGAGCCCTGTTTTCAAGTTGATATTAATATGAGATTCTATATTAGCCCACAAGTCACAACGAAAATGTCAAGGTAATTTCTCACCTTCCAGGAGCCACTCATTGAGTTCTTGGCACTATGGAAGTATTTTGTCTTCAATTGGATGAGGACAGGTGTCCTGTTTACTATATCACTGGTTGCTAAGGAATAAGAGAGTAGTGAGATTTTGTTGAGAGTGTCTTAAGTGTGGACAACTTGGTTGCATCAAGAAAATGTCTATTAAACACCTGGATCCCATCCTTTGGGGGAATTTTCCCCCTCAAGTACAGCTTCCCTTGTTTGGCCAGCTTCCTGTTGAGTACTAAGAATGACATCCTATTCTTCTTTGTGCTCCAGGTCTATGGTTCAATGTCTTGTTGCTGCAGCACAAAGGTCACTAGTGTAATACTTGAATGGAGGCTATGGCACAGCAGTGGAGCCACAGACTTCACCAATCCCTTACCCCTTCCTGAACACAATGTGGGTAAATCATTTCAGTATGTGTAGAATATGGTGTTCACCTCAGTACAGGTCATAATTTGTAGGTTGGTACCAGTTTATTCTATTTGAGGTCTCCCCATAGCAGAGGTGACAGACAAAGGTCCTCAGTTTATGTGTACCACGTTTGGCAGATTTTATGGCCACCTAGTTATTCCACATCTACTCACCACACTGGTACATCCTCAGCTGAAGAGGGAAGCAGGAAGAATGGACCAGGCTTTTAATATCCAAATGCATTGCCACCTGCATGTGGGTGGAAATTTGGTAGACAGAATTTTGGATTCTGGCATTGGTTACCAAACTGTTGGGGCTACAGCTGTATATTGTGACAAACCATGACCATTTTCATCACCACCACCAAACCAGATCTGCCAACAGGAAGTAAGGGGACTGCCACTACAGTTGTCAGTAAAAATCTAGCAGCATCAGTTGCCCAAACCATTGTGACTGCCAATCCTGGAGGCTTCTGGCTCATAAGAATCCCATGCCTATATGGTCTGGAAGTCTTTAGTGCCCAGCATTTGTCACCAGTATAGTACAAAATATCTGAACCAGGTTGTATTCCAGAGATCACAGAAGAAGAGTGCCATAAGGTGTGCTGTATTGACCTCCAAAATGAGAAGTGTGGGCACCTTCCGCTAAAGGGAAACATGGCAAACAATGGACAAACCCACAAGCATAGGCCAATGCAGAACTGTTTGAGGCCTACTAGGCCAGCCAGAAAGTTCAACTTAAGAGACAGTGGTTCCCGCCAGAAGTTCAGCTGTGGTATAAGTAATGATTAGTGAAGTATTTCAGGCCAGATCGTAAATGATAGACTTAGTAAATGGATGCAGACTAGAGTGGTATTTGGTTATGGCTGTTCTATATTTAGTATTCACACTTGAACCTAGCAGCACTGGGATTCTGGCAGCACATTTCATGGTAGTGTTCACTATCTAGATACTGTAGTTGACAGTTGTGCCTATTTAATAATATTGTTGTAAATATTATGCTATTTAGAGGTTTCTTTTGTTTTATCCTTTCCATGATTTAAAACACATGTTTAGTGAAAATCGATGGTATGTTTACAAGCTAGTGTTAACTTCTGCTTGTTCTATAATCATTATGTGCTATAAATAACTTCCTGATAGCATTGGTCTAAGGATGTTGTTAAAAAATATTGTGCTTTTAGAGTTTTCATTCACTTCATGTCTGGTACTAGCAAATTTTCAACAAACTTTGATTGTATTAACCTTTATCTGTATGACACCTGGAAGGTAACTGTACAATTCACTGAAAGATAAGTTCTTACTAAATATTACTTTATTACAATTTAAGTTTGTCGTCGTGCTTTTTAGTGGACTGCGAAAATAGCATCATGTGTAACAGTTGTGGGTGTTGCCGTACGTTAATTCGTATGCTAGAAACATTTCAGGACTGTGGTGTTTCACTGGGATGAGTGCAGCATGGTAGCTATTAAAGCGTCAGACAAGGCTCTTCCATGTAGTTGTAGATTATGTAGTCAAGACAAGAAAATTGTGGAATGAGGAAGAAAGATTTGTGCCCCACAGGTGAATTAGAAATGGCATATTTTGAATTAGATAGGTTGAAAGGGAGAAAGAGACAATGGGAGTGGGGAGAGGATGACAAGTAATAGGCAAAAGGAAAAAAAACCTTAGATATCACATTTCAAATTCTGGTTAGCAATCAGTTTGACTTGTTAGTTGCAGTAGAGGAAGAGCCTCAGATTTTGAACATAATAGGGTGCCACAGACAGGTACAAATGACATTAAGGCTAGGTTTATAGAAAAGTCATGTAGAAAGAAAGAGAGATCTGCTGCTCGGTAGTAGTCATGGGAGAGGTGTAGGCGAATTGCTACAGGAAAATCTAGGTGTAGAATACCAGGTCACAAGTATTGTGAAACATAATGCCAAGCTTAGTTAGGTGACAGAGGCCTTGTGTAAAGATTTTGATGATGAGGATAAAGTACTTACAGTAAGAGGAGCAGAAAACAGCTTGTCTAGCAACTTAGAATATAGCATTAAAGGTGACCTGGACGAAATAGGAACAGGAGCAGCATGCGCTTGTGTGGGGTTTGTAAAAGTTTTGCCACAACATGACCCAGCCCTGGGGTAACACAACTGTTAGCCATGTGAACAAAGAGCTGAGTGAACTGCTTTTGACTGAAATAAAAGCTCATATTTGTTCTGTGCTTGTTGCTCTGATTGGGAGATGGAGATACATGGCCTGGACCTCAGGAGGCAAAAGGAAGTATTAGCACAGCACCTTGCAGCGAACATAAGGGGGAGCCACAAGTACACAACATAAAATTCCTGTGATTATTTGAATCAAAAGGGGCCCGTTTTTTAGGTTAGAGTCAGGTTACAGACAGAGAGTATCAAAAGAAATTATAACAAAATGAAATTAATTTGTTTCATCAAATCATTAGAGGGTTGAAAAGCAAGATAGATGAGCTTATTGTATGTCTCAAATATGCGAACATTTCTGAAGTGATAGAGGTTCCGTGCCACTCTGAATACCATGTAAACACATGGAGAAGTTTAATATCACAGATTATAAACTTGCATCATTTTCATGCAGAGTTAACATGGAGGAAGCAGTAGTTGCAACGTATGTAAAAGTTGGACACGAAGACAAAAATATTGAAACAAGTAGTTTTTGTGTTGATCAGAACATAGAAGCATGTGCTTGTGAGTTGTTACTGCAGAACACTTCTCTGATAATTGTAACAGTCTACAGATTCCCACTACAGAACTTACTGCTATTTATGAGAAATCTATACACGTTATTCAGCTACCTGCCAGACAAAAAGAAACAGTTAGTAGTTTACAGAGATTTTAATGTAGATTTATTCAAAGATATGGACAGGAAAAATGAACTAAAATTATTATTTGGGTGTTTCAGTCTAATTTCAGTAGTTAATTTTCCATCTCATGCGGAACAAACTAGTAGGACACTGACTGATAACATTTTATACACAGTGTTCAGGCTGAAACAATTAACGTGTATTCAATTGCTAATGGACTATCTGATTGTGATGCACAATTAATGGAAATAAACTTTATGGCACCTTACAGCCCTGAGGCAGATGTATACAAAGCAGTGAGGCTTATTAATGAAAGCAGGATACACTGTTTTAATAGTAAGCTAATTGAGGTGGTAAGGGATGAGATATATGTAAAAAGAGATGCTAATGTCAAATTCAGTTTAACAAGTAAGCCATACATAACTAAGGGAATCAAAATCTCACCTACAAGGAAGTGGGAAATTTATGTAAAGGCCAGAGTAAGTCAAGATCTGACATTATTTGCATATTACAAAAAATATTGTTCTATTTTAAGGAAAGTCATTATGCTGTCACAAAGTATGCATGTCCTGGCAGAAATAAAAAATGCAGGTAATAAGATTAAAACAATATGGGACACCGTTGAACAGCTGGTCAGTATACAAGATTCCATAACAATTAAACTAAATGACAATGTTGTGACTGATGAGTCAAAACTTGCAAAGGCTTTTAATGGTCACTTTCTAAATGAAGCAGCAAATATAGGATTAGATGGTTCAGTTGAAGAAGGAAGAGAATACATTAAAATGTCATTCCACAAAACTAGAAGTAGCACAAGCATCCTTCACTGAAATTAAAACAATAATAAAAATTCTAAAAAATAAAATCTCTTGATGGGGTTGATGGAATTTCAAACAGAATTCTGAAAAGTTATTCCCTTAATAAGTAATGTACTTAGAGATTTATGCAGTGCATCACTGGCTCAGGGAATTTTGCCAGACAGATTAAAATGTGCAATTATTAAACCATTTCATAAGAATTGAAAAAAGTAGTGTACTCAAGAATAATCACACACTTAAGTGGAAACAATTTATTTAGTGTCTCACAGTTTGGATTCCACAGAGGTTGATCAACTGAGAATGCTATTTATACATTCACTCATCAAATAGTACAAGCTTTAAATAATATGACCAGTTGGTATTTTTGTGATCTTTTCAAGGTGTTTGATTGTGTAGATCATGATACTCTAGAAACTCAAGTTTTATGGAACTGATGGCTTTATACATGGCTGGTCTGAATCATACTTGACAAACAGAATACATAAAGCTGTGCTGATTAATTCAGACAATGTTGGAATGGTAGGAAATTTTAGTGACTGGCGAGGAGAGGGGGTGGGGGAGGACATAAAGAGGTCCCACACAGTTCAATTTTGGGTCCAATCCAAACAAACTGGTACATTCTGCTGATGATACTAGTGATATAATAAATCCCATTAGAAAGAAAGCAACAGAAGAATTAGTAAATGATATTTACTACAGAATTATTAAGTGGTTCCCTGAACCTGGACTTTCCCTAAATTTTGAAAAAAAAAAAAAAAAAACTCATTACATTCAGTTCTGTACAACAGTGTGTCATACCAAACAATTGATGTAGCACATGAGCCAGTGTCAGTACGTAAGGTAGAACATTTCAAATTTTTGGGTGTACATATTGATGAAAACTTGTACTGGAAGAAGTATATTACTGAGCTTCTCAAATAATTAAGTTCAGGTGCTTTTTCTCTTCATATAACAGCTAAACTTTGAAACCAGCGTATCAACCTCCTGACATATTTTGCATATTTCCACCCAATAGTGTTGCATGGAATAATTTTCTGAGGTAACTCATCACCTAGAAATTAAGTACTGATTGCAAAAAAAGCAAGCATTATGAATAATATGAGCTCTGTTCAAAAAATTTCGGAACATTTGTAATTTCATACCAATGGTATGTTGGAGCAAAATGCAGTTGGCATCCCTGCACATGCCTGTGTTTAATGTGTAACTGCCAGAAGTTTCATTGTCGTGTCTCTCTTAGTTATTATCAGTACTGTATTGAGTAGAACATTGTATTGCACAGTTTGCGAATTTCGAGATGGTGGAGTTACAGGAGCAATGCGTCTGCATCAAATTTTGTGTGAAACAGAGATGCACCAAATGATGCAGGAAGCCAACTGTGATGAGTGCTTAAGCCATGCTCAATGCTATTAATGGTTCACACAGTTTACAAATGACTGGACAGAAGTTAAAGATGACCATCGTTCAGGATGCCCTTCGACGTCTACTGATGACACTCATGTGGACAGAAGTTAAAGATGACCATCGTTCAGGACGCCCTTCGATGTCTACTGATGACACTCATGTCAGGAATGTCGATCCAATTGTGCATGTATAGTGAAGACTGACTGTCCAAGAGATTGCAGAAGAATGTAACATTTCAGTTGGATCAGGTCACGAAATCCTGACACAGTATCTTGGAATGCATCGTGTTGCTGCCAACTTTGTCCCACGGCTAATGAGTCAAGACCAGAAAGAACTTTGCCTTGCAATCTGAAGAGCTTTTGGATAGCGCAAATGAGAATGAGATGTTCCCTAAGAGAATCACAACTGGTGATGAGACGTGGGTCTATGGTTATGATGTCAAGACCAAGGTTCAATCTTCACAATGGGTCAGGAAAGGTTCTCCAACACCACAAAAAGTTCATCAGGTCAGGTGAAATGTCAAAGCTATGCTGATAGTTTTCTTTGACCCTGAAGGATTAAGTCATCACGAATTCATGCCACAGGGACAAACTGTTAAATAATGGTACTACCAGGATGTGTTGTGATGCCTGTGAGAAAATGTGAGAAGGAATCAGACTGAAATGTGGCAAGACAATTCATGGCTCTTGCATCACGATAATGCACCTGCACATTCATCCCTGTTGGTGCGTGACTATTGCATCAAAAACAAAATCACTGTGCTGCCCCATCCTTTCTACTCTCCAGATCTGGTCCATGCAGATTCTTTTATTTCCAAAGAAGAAAATCCTGTTGAAAGAATGAAGGTTTGCAACAACACACGAGGTAAAAGAAAGTTCACATACAGTACTTTGCGCACTCCAGCAAGAAATGTACCAAGACTGCTTTCAGAAGTGGGAGCAATGTATCACTTGTGGAGGAGAGTATTTCAAAGGAAACCATGCACAATAAGTAGAAGGTAACGGTAGAGAAATTTTGTGGGTGAAGTTACGGAAGTTTTTGAACAGACCTCATAAGTGGTGTTCACCTATGGACATCATGTATGTACCTCTTCAAGGAACTAGGCATCTTAACTGCACCATCACAGTACATATATTCACTAATGAAATTCATCATTAATGATCCATCACAATTTGAGAAGAACAATGATGTACATACCTACAACACTAGAAGGAAAATTACCTTTATTACCCATTGTTAAAGCTATCAGTTATTTGCTCAATAACATAAAATATCTGACAGGTAGCAAAGCAAGTTTTAAATCTAATATAAAATCATTTCTCCTGGACAACTCTATCTACTCCACTGATGAATTTGTTTCTAAAAACTGGTAGCTAGTAAAGAGAAACTTATTAAGCGTAGTTGCACAAGTAGGACTAAAAAATAATGAGTGCATTAATGTTAACACTAATTACGTACACATATCCTGTAAACTGATTCGTTTCACATCATTTTGATGAAAGAATTATTCAAATGATCTGTGGAACATGCAACTAACTAACTAGTTAGCTAGCTATGGTAACTCATTGTGACAGTTAATCCACAACAAAAACAGTTCACCTAAGGGGATATAAATGACCACTCAATCATTTGGCTTCAAATGGTTCAAATGGCTCTGAGCACTATGCGACTTAACTTCTGAGGTCCTCAGTCGCCTAGAACCTAAGGACATCACACACATCCACGCCCAAGGCAGGATTCGAACCTGCGACCGTAGCGGTCGCTCAGTTCCAGACTGTAGCACCTAGAACTGCACGGCCACTCTGGCCGGCTCATTTGGCTTGAAGGCTGAAATTCATCAAGTGTGAAATACTCCATTGAAGTTTTTAGCACTGTCTACAGCAGTAGTAAATTGGTGAGCAAAACTTGAGGACTAAAGTAACTTTTGCACATTTTTTCCTGTCAAGTAACATAGCACAATGAAATTTGGATCATGCATAGAAAGAACTGCTATGGTATAGTACAGAAGGTAACAAAGAAATAAACAAAGAGACAAACAGAATGACACTTTTATTCAGAGACACTGAAGTCATCACAATTTATGATGATCCCTTGGACATTACAAATGGTGGATATGGTTCTTAATAGGGTGTGCGCTCATCCTGGATGGTAATGCATGCTCTGCAAAGTGCTCTCATGCTGGCCACAAAGTTGGTAAGGAGTTCTTAAGGCAGGGAATTCCATTCCTTCAACAGCACAGTTGATAACTGTTGGATGGTTGTTGGCACATGTGTTCATGCTGCAATACGTCTCTTCTATGCACCCCACATGTACCTTACCTTGTTGGTTTAGTGTCTATGCTCTTGGCACCATTGAAAATGGTGGTCATCAGGCAGAGAGACCATCCCCATGTGCTCATCATGCCATTGATGATGAAGAGACTGTGTGCCTCAAAGTGTTGTTGACCTGCTGTTTGACGTATGTCCCTTATTGCCAGTTGCACAATGTAACGGCCACCTGCTGCTGTAGTTGACAGTGGTCACCCACCTTCTCTCTTTCAGGCAGCAGTGCCTATGGTTTGGAATGCTCCCATGCATGTGAAACAATACTGTGGTCAACTCCTAGGTTACTCTTCTCACTTCATCCTTCTTCCAGTATCCTGATAATTCTTCACCATGTGATATTATCCAAATGTTGTCTCCAGGTGATGTAATGAAGACTATCACTACAGTGCACCATAACTGCTTGCTGATTGACACACAGTCTTTTCTCATTCCTTCAACTGCCTCATGTTGCGGGGCCAGCCCTGTACATTGCTATAGTCATACTGACCTCATGCCATGTGACCTACAACTTTCTGTGCATGACTAGGGAGACCCCTGGCAATGTGCTACCACACTTTCATTTCTTTCCACCACAATGTTAAATTGTTATATTACTTTATCCATCTTGTCTTGAAGTTTCACAGGGCAGTGTATTCAGTAACTCAAATAGTTCAGACAGATTCACAAGAATCATTCTTAATACTGCTTGTGTAGGATAAAATCAGTACAAAAGATATTAGAAGAGGAAGTTAAGTCAAGATACAACTGACAAGGGAAGATACCCAAGTGCCAATAAATGCTCAAAACGAAACTTGACAGTTGTGTAGAGGAGTCAAAATAGTTGACAGTTGTGTAGAGGAGTCAAAATAGTGTTTTTTTTTCTTTTTTTTTAAATCCAGTTTCACTTTTAAGTAAAACTCATCATTTATTTCTTTTAAAACTATGAAAAGGCAGGTGGTCAACGTGAAAAAAATTAAAAAAAATTGTTTTGAGCTTTGTACCTGAGGACAAGAAAAATTTGGTGATCTTAAAGTGCTTGATGACACAGGTACAACCATGGAATGTATAAGGCTCTCGAGGTAGGAAGAACTTTGTGAGAGTTCCAGATCTAGTTCTTTTGAATGATTATGATGTCAATCTCCACTTGAGAAACAATATAATCAAACCCCAGTCACTAGTACACAAACAGTTCTCTTTACTAATGTTTAACAGTGTACTGAAATATGTTTGGTAAAAATCAGAATATTCAGAGGGTGACACACGAAAATTGGAAATCCTGCAGAATTTTGTTTTATATCATGGTCTCTGCCATAATATTATGTGAAGAAATTTCATTCATTTTATATGCGTGGTGTAAGAAAATATTATTTTTTTAAAGTGTGTATTTACAGATTATCATTATTGTAATGATTTTGTACCATAATAATGAGTTACTTACCTTTTTGGGCACAAACAAAAAAGTATGCTTTGTATTATTTTGTCCCCTCTACACACCCAACAAGATGATTACTGAGATTTGGGAAAGTTCCCTTGTGAGATAGTTCTGTTTGCTGTTGATTCGAATATTGTAATCAAGTATGAAGGAAAACTTCAACATCTGAAAAGGTAAATAAAATGTTCTTCAAAATTGTTAACTGGTTCTCTGCAAATGGATTATCACTGAACTTAGGTAAAACACAATGTATATGCAATACAGTACTGCACAAGGATTGACTACAGAATTTATACATAAGTACCCTTTTGTAATTTATTTCCTTGCTTCAAGAGAAGGCTTGTGTTGTAAATCCTTAAGTGTCAAAGAGATTAATTATTATTACCATATAAACTCTGCAACTTGGGCATCAATCATAATAGCTGACTTTGGAGATAAAAATGTCAAGAAGTTTGGTTACTTTCCTGATCTTATGGCATGATACCCTGGGATAAGCCTCCATTGACTAAGAAAATATGTGTTGCACAAAAGTGTGTAATGAGGACAATGTGTGATGTACACTTTAGAATCTCTTGTAGATGGCTCTTTAAGTTGTTGTGCAAACTGATAACAAGCTCACAGCACATTTACTGTTTTACAAAGTTTGTTGTCAACAGTCAGTACCAACTGGAACAGTAACAGTCACAAATATTATACTAGAAGGAAAAGTGAGTTACACTACTACTTGTTCATCCTTAATGAAGCACTAAAAGGGATGAAGTATTCAGTCACAAAAATCTTTGATAATCTACCCAGTAATGTGAAGATTTTTATAGGTAAAAAAAATTAACTTCAAATACAAACTGAAAGCATATTTCTGTGTCAACTCCTCCTACTCCATAGAAGAATATCTGATTATGTAATACTATAATGTGTATGAGACTTCCATCTCTTATGGGCTTGATGATTCTGTTGCCATTCACTTAAAAACACACTGAAACAGCTGATCAAAACATACCAATACCTTTCACTAAGCATTGAGAACTAAACACACTAGTTAAGGTTAGTCAACACCTACACCAAAACCCTGGGTAGAAGAGAGCTCTGATAAACACTTTCTAGTGCACTCAGTGCTAAAGTATCTTACATAACAACCATCCTTTTCTTTTCTTTACTTTTTTTTTCAAAAATATGGTTGCAGAAGAAGCTGAATACCACCGTCAACATGGTGTAGTGGTTATGATACTAGACTGTTGCATGGAGGGTCATGAGTTCAAATCTCACCTGGGCTGTAAAATATTCGGTCTGAGTACATTCTAGAAGTATCCACAAATGTCAAAAATCATTTTACTGGAATGTTCTGTAACTGTATGTGTTCTGGCTGGAGGCAGTTTGTCCCGTGCTCTTGTATGTTCAAGTGCTGAATAAAGCTTCATTAAGTGAAGTTAATGGTGGAAGCACCAGGTATTGGAACTTGTGATAGCGCACGTTATCGACGACACAGTGGCCCCCAACTGGCCATGACAGAGCCGCTGTTTATGTGGTGAGAAACCCGAGTTTGAGCCACAGTCAACAGATCGCAATCTATCAGAGACAGAAGAAGAAGAGGACATTATGATGACACCAACTGTGTGACACCACATGTGACATCCTTATGGGTTCTCTGGTGATGATGGCCAAGATCCAAACAAGTGGCTCAAGGTATATGACTGTATAAAAAAATTTAACAAATGGGATGACACCGTGTGTTTGGCTAATATATTTTTCTACTTGCAGGACACTGCCAAGCGATGGTATGAGAACAATGAAGAGAAGTTCACAAGCTGGGAAGTATTCCAGGCGGAACTGTGCAAGTATTTCGGCGACACACAATGACAGAAGTGCAAGGCTGAAGATAAAGTAAAGAGCAGGGCACAGCGACCAGAAGAAACTACAGCATCCTACATTCAAGATGTCTTGGAGCTGTGTAAAATAGTGGTTCTGGAATCTGGTTTCACAGGATAGAGCAGATCAGGTTATGGTTGTGGAAGGGGCCATAATCAGTTACTGTTAGTTGCACAAAACACACTAACTTTTATTTTCCTAAAAACCACTTATTGCACATTGCCTTAAAAGGATTAAATTAAAACAATACAGCTGAAGGCCTAGTTAAGAAAACTAGTGATACCTCCTGGGCTGAAGGCCCAAAACCACATCAAAAATAAGAACAGCTGAAGGCCTGAATACAAGTTATAAAAAATTGCTTTAAAGAATACACATGGCTGAAGGCCTTATTTTCAAAAAAATATTTCATGTAAATACTCGGCTGAAGGCCACACTCAAGACATTGAACAACTCGGGGTATAGGGCCTCGATAACAAGGATTTCAGCTAGAGCAAATTTAAAAAAAAATTAGTTTTAAAGAAATCAATTTTCAAAATTTTAATTTAAGTCAGCTGAAGGCTGAAGCATTTCACGTAATGGCTTGGTTGAAAGCCACACATGGGACATTGAACAACTCAGTACTTAGGGCCTGGATAACAGGAATTTTTAATTTACGTCAGCTGAAGGCCTTATTTAAAATTAAAACAAACTAAATTAATAGATGTCTGAAGACCTCACACAGTACATCAGACTAAAATGAAAATCACAATCTAAAATCAACAGAACAGTGGTGCTCAGAAATGTTTCGAGGGTCGGCCTGAGGAGGTGGCTGTAACATAAGGTGGGGTGAGACAGGCAGCCAAGAGTAAGGATAAATAATCAGATGGCAACCCGACCCAGGGACGGCTGAAGGACCGACCAACAACCTAATCAATTCCCTTCCACCCGACCAATGGTACGACAACAGAAAATATGAGCCAAGGACAAAGATACCAGCAGCACCACATCTTCCAATTGGCGTCTAAGAACAGCCAAGGCACAATAACCACTCTTAAGAAAAAAATTTGAACAAACAACTAAAAGGCTGTTGAACTACACGCCATGGCGGACAGCATCAACACAGCGAGGAAAACACACTGCCAGAAAACTACTCTAACAACCAGGGCAGGGAACTGGGGCGTTAATGGCCACATGGCAGAAAATACTGCTGCTGCACTTCACTGATAAGTAACAACCAATTTAATAGTTAAAGACCATACAGGAAGACGGCCGCAAAATTTCGCCAACTCCAACACACCATACATTGGTGCTAGCCGGAACAGCCCAGGAAGCAACAACCGGCAACAAACAGAGAGATGTCACAGAAGTTGAGGTTTCATAACAGGTTAACTGATCACTCAACTTCAGAAACCTTGTAGCCCTCGCAGCTAGCGCCTCACAATCCGAACGCGTGTGCATGCGGCCAGCGGTCCCGGTCTGACCTCACGCCACAGAGACTTCCTTGCTGCTCTGTCCCAACCAACCGACTGCCTGCAGCACGCAGACAGCATTAAAATAGCTGCTCAGTCAAAACCACACAAGCTACACATGGTTCCACAAAAACACTTCTACAAACAACTCAAATAATACTAAAACCAGTGACTGTGGAACAACAAGGACGAATCACAAGTCAACAACACACACGGAGATCCCAGAAGCGGTCGGCGACCAAATACACATCGTCTGATGAGATGAATGACCGAAAGACCAACCAAGGTCATCCCCACTCAAGTCGAGTGTCGGCAACACTCGGGGGAGTCATGGCTGTCCAGACCTCATGGCTGCTCTGTCCCGACTGAACTCCCGACACACGACAACCCGTAAATACTAATGATCGCTCCAAAGATAGTACGATAGTGCTCTGATCGATAAGCAATGCTGCTGCCACTCACGGGCAGGCAAGCCAGCAACTTAGCGACACCAGTAAATCGAATAAGAAATGGGGTGGCAGTACCGCAAATACAAGATGTCAAGTAATAAACAGCATGAACACGAGCCGCACATGGCACAGGATCCAAGAATGAAAGAGGAAGATAAGGTTGCACATCTCATTAAGGGTGTTGCTGAGGACATGTACCAAGTCGTACTCCTGAAGGAGGTTTCGACAGCAGACAACTTCATAAAATGGTGCCAGTACATCGAGATAATGCATCAAAAAAGAATTACCCGCAAGAAGTTTGAACGGCTTCCAAATGTCATATTGATGTCTGTGATGGAGGAAGGAACTGATTTCACAAGTGTTTTTCATCAGATAGTGAGAGAGGAAGTTCATAAGGCACTTGGATTGCACGGCAAGCAAAAAACCAAGATGCTTCAAGAGGTCATAAGGGTGCAAGTGGAACAGACATTGAACGCAATCTCTTGTCCTTCATTTCCCCTTCAAACAGTGAAAAAGTTGAGACCCAGGAAAAGTTACATTCCTACAATGCCGCAGGAGGGACCTGTTTGGGCACCAAGTAAGACTGACGTCTGGACAACCCAGGATAACCAACCAGTATGTTTCCACTGCAGGCAACCGGAACATGTGGTGCACTACTGTCAAGAAAGGTAGTGGATATTTGATGACGCCCGTGCCAGAACACAGCAGACCAATCTTAGCCAACACCAACTCTGGGACGACAAAGATGAACAAGAAGATGTGGGTGCAGGACGAAGTCAGTCACCATCGCCGCAAGCTAGCCGCTGGAGAGGACGCTCCCCAACACACCGATCAAAGTCTCCATCACTGTTTAGAAGCTCCAGCCGATCACCTAGCCGTCGCAACCTGGAAAACTAAAGGGTGCGACCTTCCTTGGAGGTGAGGTCGTCGAAGAGAAAAATCCTCTGCCGTCAATCACTACAAAAATGATATCCTCATGGAAGGCCGACCAGCCCAAGCTCTTGTGGACTCTGGAGCATCATATTCAGTCATTTCAAAGAAGCACCATCACCAGTTGCAGAAAATCATATTCGTCGACAACAAAATATCTCTGTTGAAGGTGGCTAATCGGAAATATGTAAAACCCACAGGAAGACGTGTCATTCGTGTAGGTATAAGTGGCCATACACAGCCTTTAGAATTCATCATCTTACAAGAGTGTAGTCATGACGTTATTCTCAGATGGGACTTTTTGAAAGCTTCTCAGGCAATTATAGATTGTGGTCACTCGAAGATTATGCTAGACGAGATGAGATACTGTGGACAGGGAGATGCGCATCTGAGTGTGTGGATGAATTGATCATTCCTGCAGTCATTGCTAGAAAGGTAACTGTCATGTGTCATGCCATGCATTAACCCATGGATCTTGTAGTGGAATGTAAGAGAAGCATACCACTGAAGAATAACTTGGTCATCCCATCCTCTGTTGTCTCATTTAAGAACAGATTCTGTGAATTGTGGATAGTTAACTGTCGCCGAGAATCACAGATCCTTCTAAGACGCACGTACATAACAGATGCTGAGCCATTAATTGGCAAACAGCTGAGTGTCATAGAAACCTCCCATGACGAGTCTGTGGGCGAAATTGGCACTACCACTATGAGATAAGATCTTCTAGCTTGACAATCACCAGATCTCACTAACAGAAAAAGCTACTTGCCATTCTTCAAGAGTTCTCTGAATGCTTCAAGCCACAGGTGAAGACCAAATTAGACAAATCGATGGTGAAGCACCTGATTAGCACTGGAGACTATCAACCAATAAGCCAGAGAGCATACCGTGTGTCAGCAATAGAACGTCGAATAATTTGTGATGAGGTAGAGAAAATGATGATGAATGACATCATTCAGCCTGCGCAGAGCCCATGGACATCACCAGTGGTTCTCGTCAGGAAGACAGATGGCAGTTGGTGCTTTTGTGTTGATTACAGGAAGCTTAATAAGATAACTAAAAAGGACGTTTACCCTCTTCCACGAATTGACGATACACTAGATTGTCTGAAGGGGGCTAAGTTTTTCTCAACAATGGACATGTACTCGGGATATTGGCAAATTGAAGTAGATGAGGCTGATCGTGAGAAAACTGCATTCATCACCCCTGAGGGCCTATACGAGTTTAAGGTAATGCTGTTTGTATTGTGTAATGCACCAGCAACTTTTGAATGGGTGATGGATAATCTTCTAAGTCACTTGAAGTGGACGATGTGTCTTTGTTATTTAGATGACATTATAGTGTTCCCAGAGACATTTAATGAATACGTAAAAAGACAGAGGGCCATTCTTAAGTGTCTTTCTGGAGCAAAAGAAATCAAAATACATGGACACCTTGTGTCAAATGAAGGGATGTGGCCAGACCCAGAAAAGGTGAGACCTGTAATGGAATTTCCTATTCCTAAAAGTTTTAGAGATGTCAGAAGCTTCCTTGGATCATGTTGTTATTACTGTCATTTTACCAAAGACTTTTGTACCTGGGGTGGTGCTCAACAAGATTCTTTCAATGTTCTGCGAAAAGCTCTGATGACTGACCCTGTACTTGGTCTGTATGATGACAGAGCACCTACAGAACTACACACAGATGCCAGTGGGTATGGGATCGGTGCTGTTCTGGTGCAAATTTCAGATGGAAAAGAGAAGGTTATAACTTTTTTTTTGTTTTAGAGTGCAAAACATCTAAAGTCATAAGTACCCAGTATAGAACCGTAGAATGCGAGCGTAAAAAACCATTTCGAGGTCCAATACAGAAAGGAAGAAAAAACAAATCTAAGAAGTCAATACGTTAGGGAAGAGTACCTAAAAGACATTGACAAGACACCAGAGTCACTAGGTAGAAATCAAATCTCTTTTTTCATATTGCTGCTTTTTAAAAAACTTAAAACGCAACCACAGCTCATATGTCATCCGCTAAAATGTCTGGCAAAGTGGGTGACAGCCCGACCCTGATACGTAAGTGGCTAAAATAGGGGCACAGGATCAGGAAAGAAGGTTATTATAGCCTAAGCTTCTAGGACACTTACAAAAGCCGAGAGAAGTTACTCAACTACAGAAAGAGAATGTCTTGCTGTGACCTGGGCCATGTGCAAATTTCTACAGTATCTCTATGGAAGGCCATTCACAGTTGTTACAGACCATCATTCACTTTGTTGGTCGATAGGTCTTCAGGACCCAACAGGACAACTCGCCAGATGGGCACTACGTCTTCAAGAGTATGGCATTACCATAGTGTACAAAAGTGGACGAAAACACCAAGATGCTGACTGTCTCTCAAGAAACCCTCTGCAAGACCATCAAGACTTCGATGAAGATAGTGACTGTCTTGCTGCACCCCAGGATCTCTCTGTTGAGCAGAAGAAGGATGTCAAGATATCTCAAATCATACTTGCCTTAAATCGTTTAGAGGATGTGAAAGGACAATTTAAGGTAGTTAATGGATTACTTTGCAAGAAAAACTTTGATCCCTTTAGAAAGAGGTGGCTACCAGTGATTCCTAACCACACGTGCTGAGATTTTCTACAGTAATACTGTGACACACCCGAGGCCGGACATTTAGGATTTATGAAGACATACGATAGGATCTGCAAGAGATTTTTCTGCCGAGGTTTATTTAGGAGTGTTGGCCACTATGTGTCACACTGTCGAGAGTGCGGAGGAGAAAGGCAGTTCCTGAGAAACCACCTGGCCAACTCGTACCAATTCCACCAGCTGAAATGCTTTTCTAGCGTGCTGGGATTGACCTCCTCAGACAATTTCCAACGTATGCGAGTGGCAATAGGTGGATTATTGTTTGCACTGATTATCTATGCCACTACAAAATCCGTGAAAACAGCCAAAGCATTTGAGGTAGCCAAATTCATCGTGGGAGACATTGTATTAAAACACGGTGCCACAAGGTCGTTAATTACGGATAAAGGAAAAGTTTTTCAATCGAATCTTGTGACAGAGATAAACTGCCAGTGCAACATTACTCATCACACGACGACTACCTACCATCCGCAAACTAACGGGCTTACTGATCGCCTTAATAAGACCTTGGTTGACATGCTATCAATGCTCATCAGTGTGGAGCAGAGAAATGGGGATGAGGTGTTACCTTTTGTGATGCTTGCCTACAACATCACCAAACAAGACACCACAGGATTTACACCATTTTTACTGGTGCATGGGCGTGAGGTGACTATGACGATGGACACTGTGTTTCCGTTACACCCTGATGACGTGGACGATGATTACATTGGCCAGGTGTTAACCAGAGCTGAGGAAGCTTGGCAGTTAACTCAACTCCGCACATTGCAGGCTCAAGAAAACGATTGCCAAAGGTATGACGCGACCCACTGCCCTGTTGTCTACCAGCCTGGACCTCATCTGGATCTTCACTCCTGTTCGGAAGGTTAGTCTCTCTGAGAAGCTCCTCAGGCACTACTTTGGATCTTATAAGGTTGTAAAACAGTTGTCTGATGTTACTTATGACATTGAAGATTTCGACCCCAACACAAGACAACGAAAGATCAGATATATGGTCTACATCCTTCGAATGAAGCTCTGTAAGGATCCTGCAACCCAGGGTAAATTTGAAGCTCCAGCGACAGGTAACAAGCGGAAAGGTGACGAAGAGCATAACGATTCTAAGAAGATCACCGCCAGGGCAAACATTAGCCATCGGGAGTCGGAGTATGCAGGACTGATGACTCGTTCCTGGACTAGGAGGACGTAACACCAAGATGCTGTTTTCTTAAGGAGGGAGCAATGTTGCAGAAGAAGCTAAGTAGAACAGTCACCGTGGTGTAGTGGTTATGATACTAGACTTGCATGGAGGGTCGTGAGTTCAAAACTCAACTGAACTGTAAAATTTTAATTCCTATATTCAGTTCGAGCACATTCTAGAAGTATTCACAAATGTAAAAAATCATTGTACTGGGATGATCTGTAACTGTATACAAACTTTATGTGTTCTGGCCGAAGGCAGTTTGCTCCTCGCTCTTGTATGTGTAAGTGCTGAATAAACCCTCGTTAAGTGAAGTTAGTGTTCGTCATTCATCTAATTACACCTTTTTCTACGTGACAATATACAACACAGAATTATTATATTGCAATTAAAAGCTTCCTGGACTTGATATTAGCACAAAAAGGAATCTGGAACATGGACACACATGTATTCAACTTTCTGTTGTAGCATTGTGGAAGTCTTAATAAATACATAGTTTCAAAGTGAATGAATAGGTGTTTAGTTGCTTTATTCTTTTTACTCCATTCAAGAGTACCTTCGATATATGGTTGAAATCAATATTTTGTTGTAATTCACATGAGAACTGTATTATTTTATAAATAAATTAATTCCAGTATCTCGCAATTCAATAAAATGCAAATTTTTTGACTTTTTCCACGTCCCATGCAGTCCTTTCAGTGGGATCTATGGTATTTCATGTAACATATTTAATTTAACAATGTGAAAACTAGATGCAAAACTACATATTGATGCAGAATAGAAGAAGAATGACAAAGGTCACTTGTCAAATCTGAAGACTTACTTCCAGTAATTTAATGAGGAACAATTATGTCACCTATCAAGTCAAAGACTTACTTTCAATTATTTAACTAACAACATTTTGCAACTTTATATTTTCAAGTTACAGATTTATACTGATGAATAATCTTGTGGTGTAAGCGGGTCTCAACTGCTATGGCCCCATGCAAAACAATGTGTGATATGTTGCCAACAACAGATCAAGTTATCTTGGCATCTTCCAGAATGTGTTGTTGAAAAGGGGGGGGGGGGTTCTGGGGGAGGGGGGGGGGACACAAACAGACAAGACAAAATCTTTGATCACCGGAGTCAGAAAGACTCATTTTTTAGGTTAGAATCAGGTCATAGACACATGGACTTGAAACAAGGTAGAACAAAACAGGACCATACTATATCTAACAGTTTCCAGAAAAGTAAAATTAGTATGTTTCACTGGAATGTTAGGGGGCTGAAAAACATGGTAGATGAGCTTTATGCCTAGATGATGTAAAAAAATTCGGAAGTGATACAAGTTCTTTGCCTTTCTGAACACTGTATGACCACAGGAATAGGAAAGTTAAATACAAGGGATTATAAACTAGCATCATTTTTGTGTAGAGTGAATATGGAAAAAGGAGGAATTGCAACATATGTAAAAGTTGCACACAGAGTCAAAAATAAAAATCAAGCATTTTTTCTGTAGATCAGAACCTAGGGGCATGTACTTTTGAGTTGTTACTGTAGAATACTTCTCTTGTAATTGTAAGAGTCAACAGATCCCCTCCAAGAACCTTTGACGTATTTAAGAGAAATTTAGATGTGTTATTGAGCTACCTGTCAGAGAAGAAAACTGTCTGTAGTTTCTGAAGATTCCTATGTAGATTTCTTAAATGATATTTGTTGTAGGAAAGTTCTTGTGGAATGTAAACATTTCAGGATTAAAGGAGACCACTCATCGAAAAGCAGATGTGTCAAGTCGTCGATAGGTACACACAAAAGAAGAAAGCTTCCAAAGTTATCCTCTGGTAAGCTGGAGTAAAATAAAATACACAAACACATGGCTGCTTTTACAGGTGGCCCTGCCCATCAGAAGCAGCCACATCACATACTAACTCTGCTGCAGATACTGCACAGCCTTTATGATGGTATGACTGCCAACCAGCTGTCCAAGAGGATGAATGGCCACTGCCAAACTGTTGTCAAGAACAAAGTTGACAATACAGTGGCACAACAGGCAGCTGAGCACAAGATGCTCAATTTCCATAGCTGCTTCACAACCCATGCCATCCAGATACTTCCGTCTGTTGTCAAGAACAAAGTTGACAATACAGTGGCACAACAGGCAGCTGAGCACAAGATGCTCAATTTCCATAGCTGCTTCACAACCCATGCCATCCAGATACTTCCGTCCACCAGCTTCTCTGAATTTGGCACTGTTATTAGAGCCGGCACCATGTAGGGGTACAGAGTGTGTGTGTGTGTGTGTGTGTGTGTGTGTGTGTGTGTGTGTGTGTGTGTGTGAATTTTATTCTACTTTAGCTCATCAAATGACAACTGCGAAAGCTAGCAAGTTTTCTTTCTTTTGTGCACATCTACCGGTGAGTGATCTCCTTTAGTAATAAAGTATTAATTATTATTTGGGTATTTCAATCTAATTTCAGTGGACAATTTTCCAACTTGTGTGCATCATGATAATAGGACCCAGATTGATAACATTTTTATAGACAACTCGCAGGTTGAAACAATGTATACCCAGTAGTTAATGGACTATCTGATAATATATACAACTAATCAAAATAAACAATACACTTTTCACCCCTGAGGGAGGTTTATACAAAGCCAAGAAACTTATTAATGAGAACAGAATAAAATGTTTTCAGAGTAAGTAAAAAGGGTGGTACAGGATGAAATACACATAGGGAGAGATGCTAATGTCAAATTCAGTTTATTCCATAGTAAATTTGTATTGTCATTTGACTGTAACTTTCCTAAAAAGTTACCCAGAAAATCAGTTAAAAAACAAGTAAGCCATGTACAGTAAAACTTGCTCAAAACTGAATCACCTAGGACTACAATAATTTTCCAGATTGGACAAGGTTCCAGATTACACAAAACTCACTGGGCTACGTAAAATTTGTCAGGTACCATGCACTAAAGTACAGTAAAAATATTTAATTATGCATATACTGTATTTACATACCTTCAATCCAGCACAGTAGATGTTCATTTACTGTAAACTGGACAACAGAACACTGGACTATTACACTAATTTATAAATAACATGGCATTTCTATATTTTTACTCAAGCTTTAAATTCGTTTATTATGGTATGTACATAAATATTATTCCCACATTTATTTGCTTTACTTTTTTGCCACATATCAAGGAGGGAAACTTGTTTAAGTTTCCTATTCCAAATTGTTTTTTCTAGGCTTTTTTTTTTTGTGCCATACAATAGTTCCAACAAGTTGGGAGAATTTGTATGTACTGAAAATTGCATAACATCATTTATGCATGCAATGGCTTCTTCGGGTGTATTACTTCTTCTAGGGACATCATTTTGCTCCTCTTCTTCTTCCTTTGTTTTTTCATCATCATCCTGTGTGTTGCGGATTTCTATTAACTATGTTGTTGAAGTGAAAGTGGAGTGAGCTGATAAAGTCATCTGCACTACACGAAATGTTATGCATTTTCATTAATTCAGCAATTGCTGCTGAATTTTCTTGAACTTTGATGGCCACAGAAACGTCTTGTTCTTGACCCCCAAAACCCCACTTTGTTGAAGCACTTTGTGACTGTTTCAGGTTTTAATTCCTTTACTGCCAAGCGAATCCAATTTACTGCATCCAGGACAGAAACTGACCACGCAAGAGCAAACACACTTTTGGCTTCTTCAACACTAAGAATAAGAGATTGCATCAGTAATCGCCTATAATGACACTTGAATGTGTAAATAAGCCCATGGTCCATGGCTTGTGTGAGGCTGGTTGAACCTGGAGGGAACCAAGCCGATTTTACGTTTGATAACATTACTTTCGGGTGGCAGGTTGCATCATCCAGGAGAAGGAGAACTCGGAGATTTCCTTTTTTCATTTTAGCTTTGAAAGAGCCCACCCATTCTTCCACAAGACCACTCACCATCCACACTTTTTTATTGCTTCACTGGAAGCTTACTGATGTCTAAGCCTTTAAAGCAATGTGGTCTGGCCACCTTTCCAGTCACCAGTGGCTTCTCCATTTCACCCAACATGTTTCCACAAAGCAGTACAGTGAGTCTTTTCTTGGACATTTTTCCACCAGTGCACTTTTCACCTCAAATTGCTAGAAGGCAGTGCGTGATAAAACAGTCCCATTTCATCAGCACTGAACATGTCTTTCAGGTCATAATTCACAATTAAGTTGGACAGTGTTGTCTTCCATTCTGTTGCTACACTTTCCTGCACAACGATAGCTTCCCCACACACTTCATTCCACACTATGTGTGCCTAGCTATGAAACTGTCCAGCCATCCTGTGGATGCCTTAAACTCCATAATTCCAAGCCCTTTAGCAACTTTCAGAGCATCACTCTGCAACACGGGTCTAGATAAAGGTAAGTTTTTTCCCGTGCACTTACTCCACTGGGGGCCAAACCGCACAACAACCCTGGGTTCAGTGTGGGGTGGCGGTGGCATGAGTGGACTGCTGTAGCTTGTTGTGGGGTTGTGTACCACTGAGGGCTATGGTGGGGGACGAAGCCTCTCCACCGTTTTTAGGTCTCCAGTTCCATACAATACAACACAATAGAAATTTTAGATCCTGTATGTTAGGTGCTCGAGGGCCGATTAAATGAAAAATTCATTTGCCTAAAGGTTAAACAGAGGCTGAAAACTGCAACAGGAGGCGGCTTTGATAAAGAAGTTAAAATTTTTATGGAGGAATCTACGTTGCTATATCGGTCACACCACGAATATTTAAACGATGGCTCTGTGTTTGACGACTTTTTCCGTTTCAAATGGATCTCTCTTGAAAAAGATGTTAACTACAGTGATATTGAAAAAAACCTTTTGTATTCACAACATAAATGTAAAGCTTTTGAAGCCGAAGATGTAAAATGTTTTGACCAATTTTGTAATTTTAGGCAACTTCTGAAACAGAATAGTAATGACCATGAATTTAGTGGGTCATCTTGTAGCAAAATAGCACCAAGTATTTTTGTGAAAGTAAGTCTGTTGATTACCATTCATAATTGTTAAAACTTGTCAAATACTTCTTCAGTATATCAGAGCACATTTCACTCATTACAACACAGTAGACTGATGACAGAAATGGGTTGAACCTCCAGTCTGTTAAATTAATTTAAAAGAATTTTCCTGTGTATCTTTTTTATAACTATCTGCTAAGCAAGCTTACACTTCTACAGAAAATTCGATCTTCAGAGAAGTACCTATAAAAGTTAAGGAATGTATGTTATGTCTACTAATTAATCAATTTATTAAATTTGAACATGTTTCCATGTGCCCTGTTTTTTCTAACACTGTCCTATTTTTTATACATTTGCATCTGGTCACCCCTTCATGTAAGAGGAAGAGTGAAATTTATATAAAGGCCGAGTACTACACATTATTCTAAGGAAAGACATTAAAATACCAAGTAGTATGCCCATCCGGACAGAAAATAATGCAGATAATGAGATTAAAACTGTATGGGATATTGTCAAACAGAAGACAGGACCAGTCAGTGAATAAAATGCCATAACAATTTAGCTAAATAACATTGTTGAGACTAATAATTAATTCAAAAGTTGCCAGAGCTTTTAACAATCACTTTCTAAATGTTCCAGCAAAAGTAGGATTATTGGTTCACTTGGAGTAACTGGTGAATATACTAAAAAGTCATTCCACGAAACTTTGTTTTCCATGAATCATTTGCAGGATAAATTTTAATGATATGGAACAGGACTTTTACATTTATTTTAAATATATTGCGAATATGCTTACAAGCTGATCATTTACATACAGATGTGAGTTATTAATTCCCACCCACCACCTTCTACACATTACAGTAATATGAATTATTCTACAATGGAACAGAAGGAGCAACTAGAAGTAACCCCAGCATCCTTCACTGAAATTAACATAATTCTAAAAAACAAAGTCTCATATGGGGTTGATCGTCATTTCAAACAGAATTCTGAAAAGTTGTTCTAACTCGGTAAGTAATGTCAGTAATATTTGTAATGCATCACTGGCACAAGGAATTTTTCCAGACAAGTTAAAATATGCAATTGTTAATCCTATTTATAAGAAAAGTGACAAGCCAGACTTAAATAATAATTGTTCCATTTCCTTACTGATATTTTTTACAAAATATTCAAAAAAGTTATGTACTCAAGAGTAGTCACACATTTTAGTGGAAACAGTTTATTTAGTACATCACAGTTTGGATTTCAGAAGGGTTGCATAAGTAAGAATGGTATTTACACATTCATCCAACAAATATTACAATCCTTAAATAATAAAAGATCACCAGCTGGTATTTTTTGCTGTCTTTGCAAGGTGTCTGTGTACACCATTTTACACTCCTACAAAAACTCTACTTTTATAGAACTGATGGCTTTACAAACAGATTGCACAAAGTTGTACTGAATAGCCCTATGCATCCCCCCACAACCACCTACTCCAGCCCCACTACTGGTAAAACACACACAATTCATAGCAGGGCCACATATGAAACAACACACATCATTTATCAGCTGACATGCCTGCACTGCACAGCCTTTTACATTGGTACGACGCTAACTAAACTGGCTGAGCGCATGAACGGGTACAGACGAACTGTCCACCTAGGAGATGTCCAATACCCAGTAGCAGAGCATGCCCTCCAGCATAATTCTAGGGACCTAGGAACCTGCTACACCGTACGTGCCATTTGGTCTCTCCCCCCCCCCCCCAACACCAGTCCCTCAGAACTGCGGAGATGGGAACTTGCACTCCGCAACACATCCTTTCATCCCGCCATCCCCCTGAACTGAACCTACGTTAACTAACCTCACTCCCATTTACACTTCAGTCTTCTCCTCTTTCCCTTTCCTCTCTAGCCATTCACGCATCTTTTCATCCTACATAGTTGTGTTTATCTTTATACTATATACCCCTTTACTTCTGTATGCATCCTCTTTGATTTGAAGCTGGCACAGTACCTACAGTAGAATATCTTTGGCTTCCCTCTGACACCCGTGCCTCCATCTTTGCTACCCTCCCTGTTTACCTTTCCCCTGTTGCTTCATAACCTGGGTTGTGAGTAACTGAATCCACTTTCCCTTCTTCCCCTTTTTTCCCCCCTCTCCTCCCTGATGAAGGAACAAAGTTCCGAAAGCTAGGATACGTAAATTTTCTGTTCTGTTTTGTGTATCTATCGGCTATACTGAGCTGAGTACTGGCCAGCCCCTCTGTCTCTTTGTTAGTATTTGTTTCACAACTGAATACTCTAGTTCAGACAATATTGAAAAAGTAGAAAACATTACTGACTAGGGAGATATCACAAATCCCTTAACATCCAACAAGCAGAATTGGTACTTTTTGCAGAGAATACTAGTGTTATAATAAATCCCATTAGAAAGCATGCAATAAAAGGGATTGTTAATGATATTTTATAAAGAATTATTAACTGGTTCCCTGAAAATGAAAACTCCCTAAATTTTGAGTGAAGAGGACTGTACTTTTCTTCGGTCCACAGCCTTTGGCTGTCAGTCCTTGTCTTGAGAGGAGTGACACCTTGACAGGTGATGTCATCCCTGATGCCAGAGGATGACTAGGCATCTCTGGAAACACCAATGGTGTGGTAATAACCAATGCTGTAGTTGTAGGGGATTAGGGAGCTGACATTCCCTCGCCAAACAGTAGGGCAGGCCCTAGAATACAACCAGGGCCTGCAGGTGTCACGCGAGACATTGTCATCACGTGAGGTGTAGACTGTGACATGACAGTCACAAAATTGGAAATCATATTAGTTGGATAAAGTCTTTCAAACCATTTCTTGGGTGTTGGTAAGCCAGACAGTCAAGCATTTTATACTCTTGAATTGTCTTCTCCCTCTTGAACATTGAGCATTGTGGTGAATGATAAGGGTGCAGTTCCAGACAGTTGACACATTGAGGGGGTTGCTCACAGGAGCTGCCCTCATGGGATGCCCATCCACATGCCCTACAGAGAGCCTCATTAGAACAGCATGGAATGTGTCTGAACCTTTGGCACCTAAAACATCTCATCAGAGGAGGAAAGTAACACCCGACATCACACCTATAAAACATGACCTTAATCCTTCTCATGCCAAAATGTTGCCATCGAAGGCTAGGATAAAAGCCCCAGTATCTACTCTATTATCCCTGTGTCCCTTTGGGTGAGGCGAACAAAATGGACTCCGTGCCACGCCAGATTATTACACAGCTCTCCATCAGTTTGTAGCATCAGGTCCCAATGGAAGATAACACAATGAATTCCATTCAGGTTGTGAGGAAAAATGGTAACCGGTATACCTCCTAACTTGACACACAGCTGAAATACCTGTGATCAGATGGCGTGCGAAGTCTTAACTAGCAAAGATCCATTTCTCATCTTCTCTATTGCCGTAACCTCCCAAACCGATCTTCAATATTTTCAAAGATAAAACATTGCCACCATCAAGTCTGATCCATTTCATTACGAATAATCTGCCCCGATACCACTCACTCCGATAGGAGACTCCTCCTGTGGGCATCACCCTGCCAAGGCAAAGGCCACCTGGCACAGTAGCCATTGCCTGGAGTCTAGGTAGCCCAAAGTGGACAGGCACCTACTGCTTGGCCAACATGGGGAGCTTACACATCAGGCATCAGCAATGTGATCCCTGTGTTGTCAGGGGGCTACCACCAAGAGTATACACGACAACCACACCATGACATACTGGTTACTGAGCTGAATATCAGATTAAGAGGTAGATCCACTTCATTGGTAGGTGCAAAAGGTAACAGAGCACAGCGGAGAGTTAATGCACCACAGTAAGGCATGTAAAATTTGAGAAGTGAAGGTCAAACCCAAAATGGCGACCAGAATTTAAAAAAAAAGGGGGGGGGGGGGAGGGAAAAAGCATTAAAAAGACGAAAAGGGCAAAACCCTTCAGAAGTCCAAACAATGGTCAAAATATCAAGGTAAAAACGTGATCAAATAAAAAAGACTCCTGTTAGTCGCCTCTTACAAAAGGCACGGAAGGACCGTGGGTCTGTTCTAGCCCCCGACACCACAGAGGGAAATTGTGATATCCATACATAAAACACTACAGGAACAAATTACTTTTATTACCAACAATTAAAGCTGTCAGAAAGGAATTCAATATGAAGTAACAAAAATTTTTGATTATTTGCCCAACACCATAAAATATCTGACAGATGGCAAAGTGTGTTTTAAATATAGCCTAAAATAATTTTTCCTGTACAATTCCTATCCCAGGGACAAATTTCTATTTAAACATTGCCCTGTAAAAAAAAATGGTTTTGGTGGTGATGATTGGTTTTTGTGGGCTCAACTGCGCAGTTGTCAGCGCATATACGAAATCACAATTTTTACACAGACCAATCTAGCCACTGTCATGAATGATGATGATGATGATATCACCACACACACACACCCAGTCCCCGCGCAGAGCAAAATACCCAACCCGGCCAGGAATTGAAACGGGACCCTGTGATCCAAAAAAAAGTTCAAAAACATTAACATTAATCATGCATACCCGTAAACTGACTCATTCCACATCATTTCAATAAAAGAATGATTCACATCATCTGGTGAAACATGTAACTAAGTAAATAATATTTTTTTTAAGTCGCACTAGGATGTTGAACTATGAATATAATCTCTCTCTTGGTTAGCCTTGTCTTTGCATGTGGCACCTACTTCCAACAGCAATATTCTAGTCACTTAATTTTTGCAAAGTCCATCTTTGTTCATTTTCACACATTTATCAGCATATTGTAACTACTATGGTTCTCAAATAGCTCATTAACATATTTCCACACGAGTGGCCAAAAGTATTTTTTCACTCATCATCTGCCTTGAATAGTTTGTTGATTCTGTTTTTGTAGTTTGCCATACATTGTTTCCTGGACAATTAAGTGACCTTCAGAATCTCAAATTCTAGCAAGTAGTATTTATGAAAATGGTCAGTGTATTAGTACTTATTCAGACTGACCCAGTATAAACATAAGTCTGTGAAACATTGTTTTATGACAGACAGTTAAACCCCTTCACTGTTCTCTGTTTATGTATCCATTCTGAATCTGCACAAATCCTGTGTTAATTATTTATGTATCTAGGGTACTGCAGATGCTATGAATTCTGAAAATAATTGCACCATGTCTCCACCACAGGTGCATAGCTTTATTTACACTCCATGACTATTCACAAGCCAGGGAAAAATAAATGAAGAGCCCGTGTAGCTAAAGTTGAACCATGTGTTTTCATTTCTACAACATATACATTGTGAGGCATGTAAGAGAGGCTACTGAAATCTACCCAGTATGAATGAACATACTGGAGTGGAGTTTCACTAAGTTATAACAGACAATGTGACAAATTTTGTGACAAAGAGAATCAATTTTAACATTTATAGCTGCTGAATTATGGGCTATACCTTTTTAATGGAACTTATACATCTTTTCCATGGCAAAAGGAAGAACCTTTGAAGAGGAGTTCAACAACATGTGACTCGTAATCAAATCAGACAGTTAGTTTGTGAAGGTATCCACTGTGTATACAACAATAAAAAAGTGTATACAGTTTTCATTTATGACGAATGGTACCAAACTGTTAGAAAAGCAGTGTGGTCGTATGCTGGAATATATCCTGAACATGCCAAGCCCTCACAATTTGACACTACAAAAATTGCAAAAGATTAAGAAATTCTAAGTGCAAAGATTTTTAAAGAGATGAGCAACTGATGAGATAAATGAAACTAACATTTTAACATCATAAATCCAGATGTTACTATGGCACAGCTTGACAGTGTGAATGGGATCAGGCAAAGGATTGTTCTGTTAACATTAGAATCTCATATATTTCATCTTTTCCACTTTTCACTCTGTCAACAGCACCAGAGCAGTCCCTTCCGAAATCAGTTACAGTCTACAAAAAATGTACAGAGATGCAGTGTTTCTATGCAAGGCTTGGTTTACAGATGAAGTATCATTTACAAAGCAATCTTCACAATATGCAATACCAGTCAGTTGCAAATCCGTGCTGGCTGAGGGAAGTCGATAAACATTCTTCGTGTGTCAACATGTGGTGAGGGTTTTTAGGGTATCGCATCACTGGTCCCTGATGAGACTTAGCTGCAAGTATCTGCAGTTCCTAATACACTGCCCTACAAGAAAGTGAAGCACCTGCAAGGGGAGGGAGAAACAAATTGAAACTTCACAGGTTGAAAAGGCATGTGATTTACTTAAGTGCTTAAAAAATACAGTCAAAATTACAATAAACTTGACAGTATAAGCACAGTTATAGTATGATCTTGCAAACCCTCTAGCCTGGATGCAAGCACAGATTCCATAGGGAAGGTTATCATAAAGCCATTGTATCCTCTCCTGAGACAAACTAACTCACAAATGTTGTAAATGATCCTTGATATCCTAAATACTGGCACTGGGACGGACTTTACATGTGAGCTGGTCCCACATGTTACATCAGGCACAGATCTAGGTACTTTGCTGGCTGTGGGAATACCTCAACACTATGCAAATAGTTTGTAGCAACATGTGCTCTGTGTGGATGAGCATTGATTGTTGAAAAATGGCACCTCAATATTGTCACACGATAGGTAACACAAAAATATGCAGGATGTCCATGGTGTACTATTGTGCCATCAGAATACCCTCAATCCCTACCAGCTCTGACCTGAAGTCATGCTCAATAGCTTCCCACACCATGGTGCTAGAAGTAACACTGCTGTTCTTCTCCAAAATATGGAAAGAACTGGACCTCTACCAAGGTGGCCATCATACTCACCAATTACAGTAATCCAGAATTGTGCAGAACTGCAATTCACTACTAACACAACATGACACCATTCTTCAGTAGTGCATGCTTTCCTGCCATGACACCACTCCGAATACATTCATTGATGTTTTGGTGTTAATGGCAGTCTACACATGGGATGGTAATTCCACATTCTGGCTGCGGGTAGTCTACGGCCAATGGTGCAGGGTGACGCAGAATACTGTAAGGAGTCCATTACTTGTTCTCAGAGGACAGACACATGTGAAGGGGTTACAATGAGCTTGATGAATGATGCAGTTATCCTCCTTTGAGGCGATCAGACGTGGTTGACCAGAACCAGAATAATGAGTGTGTCTGTCCTCACATCCCCAAGCAATCCAATACTCCAAAAATCTGAATATGCACGATTCGACCAGCTGGTCAAATGGTGACCAACACTGAAACCTCTTTGCAACTCTTATCAGGTGCTGGTAATGCTGTCTCATACATGTACACAGCACCTCTGTGTCCTTAACAGTGATCATTCAACATCTGATGTTCATGCCTTCCTATATCCTGCCACAACTAGCAACAATACTAAACATCAACAACACAAATGAACTCTGGTGGGCATTCTACTAGTCACAGACAACTGAAATTCTAATCCTTTATATAATCACCAGTGATGTGCACATGTACAAAATTACATTGACATCTGACTGTGTCTTCTTGGTACTTCACTACTTTTGTCCGGCAGTGTATATGTGCCAACATAGTTATTAGAAGACATCCCACTGGACATAAGGCAATCCATGTGGTACTAACATGATACTTACTACATCTGGAAACACAAAATGGTCAGAATGCTCACTAGATTTAACAACTTACGACTTCTTGAATGGCAAACTTTAAAATAAGAGGACTGTAAGAAAACCCTGACCACTCTGTAACACATTAAATGCCATATAACATCAGCTTATGCTGCATTAAGTCCAGATGAAATTTGTTTATGACAAATAGTGCATCACATGCCTGCTGTAACTTAGCAAAAGCTACAACTAGATATTTCTTCTGAACTGTTTCACTATGTACATGTTGCAAGAGTGAACTTCACTGGACTGTCACTATGAATGTAACATAAATATTTTTTTTATGTAAATGCATGTGACATGAATACACAATGTGGCAATCTACGCAGTTGGCAGTGGATTAATAGCTGCATTGATACCATTCGTAAGACAACAGAAGCAACTTTTGAAACAAGGCAAAAAAATCACTGACTGCTGAATTCTTTTGTAAAATGCGTGACAATGAAATGAGAATACTAAATATTTGGAGAGGAAAACCCCTTATTACTCTGAGAACAACATTTTGGGGCATTGTTCTGTACCGTAGTGCAGAATAAGATTTATTGTTAGCACCACAAGAAAAGAAACAAAAGATTATGAATTACTGGTGTCTTACTGTGTGTGGTACTAACTTTTCAATTGTATCACACATAAAAGAATTTCTAAATGAGTCTCTTTTTGTTTTATTGTACAGTTCTATATTAATACACAGGTATAGAAGTGAAGATCCTGAGCATTACTTAAGTGCTAAGGAGCAGCATATGTAATCAGCACTGCTGACAATCTCATGAAATGTGTTCAAGAACAACAAGTTGTCAATGTGAATTCAGCAATGATAGGATTAACTGTAAACCAAGAGAACACACAAGGAATATGGTATTAGTCTAGAGTTTCAACTGGCATGCAACACCTGCCATGTGACTGTGAGAGAATGATACAACATCAAAATCCTAACAGTACTAGTGAAAAGTGTGACGGTGTCACAGGAGGCAGATTCAGTACAAAAAAGTAAGGCTAACAAAATAATTGAGAATGCAATGTAAACAACAGTAAGATTACAGAACAAAGAATGACTTTTTAACACCCCCCCCCCCCTTTTTTTTTGTTACTTGAAACGTGTAAGCTGAATAAACACACTGTGTAAAATTCTTAATACTACAAACACTGAGGTCAAATTATTTTGATCTTTGAAAAGGAATTAGTATTCCTAAGGTAACTTAATCTTTTGATCATAAATTATGGATCATGTTAAACATAAATGAATGGTTTCATAATGAATAGATTACTTGTTCTTTATGTCATCCACACAAAACATCTATAAAGAAGCTACATAAACCTTGGGTGCCTAATAATTGACCTATATTTTACCTCCGATGCTTTTTGGCAATAGACAATGTGACTAGCAAGGGAACATTCCCAAATGTCAACAAACAATCTTTGTGAAACTTGGCGGGTGTGTAGAGAGGTCATACATATTCTCTCGTTTGTGTAAAATTTCACTTTTAATGGATAAAACATGCCCCAAAAGGTAATTTGGCAAATTAGGTTTGGAGGGAATATCTTCAACATGATCATATATAAAAAAATGTTTCTCATATAGAAGTTGATAAATAATTAACATTCTTAACAGTGTATGGTCGAATTTCATATTAATATGAAATTCTGCACAAATTAATTTTGAAACATGAAAACTTTTGTGACGATATAAATTAAAGAAGCTCTAAAGCTGAGTACATCCATGTGTAATGTAATAAAGGTGGTCTCTGGAATACCATTTTTGGAAAATAAGCTGTACACAATGTGCTGTCTGAGTATTTTTAACACAAGAAATTAAAATATCAAAATATTCATTATTAGTCAAGTTATTTATTTTACTTATATTTGTTTTATGTTTTAACTGTTATTTTACATTCTTTTTTTTTTGTTTTTTAGAATACTGGTTCACATATGTGTACTTTGTTAATTGAAAATAATACACCACTCATTATTATGATTGAAAGTAAATACAAGAAAATGCTCAGAACAACATTTCTTCACATAATATATAAAACGGAGAAGAAAATATAAAACAAAATTCAGCAGGATTTCAAATTATCACGGGTGACACTCTAAATATCCTGATTTGTAACAAGCATATTTCAGTACATCTGTAATTCTTGGCAAAGAGAATTGATTATGCACTAATGACTGCAGCTTGATTATATTGTCTCTCAAGTGGCAATTGACATCATAATCAATCAACAGAACTAGATCTGGAAACCTTCATACAAAGTTCTTCCTACCCCAAAAGCCATATACGTTCCACGGCTGTAGTTGTTCCATAGAGTCCTTTGACATCACCAGATGTTTCTTGTCCTGGAGTACAACGCTCAAAACAGTCAAAAAAATTTTTTTCCACACTGAACACTGCCTTTTCATAGTTTTAAAAGAAACAAAGAGTGAGCTTGCACAAAGAATTCAAGAATCTCTTTTTAAAGTTCCAAATATCCTTGTGACAGCATCGAAATCTGGTAAACAAATGTCTGACCAGATCAAAAGATATCTGAAAGATGTTTTCTTTCCCAGTGAGGGGAAATTATCTCTATTATTGTTAGATTCACAAGCTGCGACACGGTCGCGAATAAAACAGAGACCCGAATATAAAACAAATTTCCTTTGCTTCACGTCTATGGTCACAAATTTTTTGTCATCAGACTACTGGTTCCTGTCTCTAATGACAGTCTTCAAATCTTTTTTATACAAACATGTCATAATATACTGGAGCCATAATGGCATTGTCAAATGTGCTGCTGACCAGGTGACTCTTGCATATGCTGTTGTTTACATATATTTGATGATGCTGGTGCCGATTTTGATGATGCCACTATTGCTCCAGTATAGTTAGGATATGTTTTTATAAAACAGATCTGAAGACGGTCATTATAGACCAAAACTGGTAGTCTGATGACAAAGAATTTGTGACCATAGACGTGAAGTAAAGGAAATTTATTTGTTAGATTCTTGCAGTGGTCAGAGTGAAAGAATCGTTTAGATCACCATACCTGATGACAAGGAACTGTTCATCTGCTGATCTCAAAGGGCTTGACAGCACAGGTACAGCCATGGGGTGTAAACAACTTTCGATGTTGGTAGAACTTTGTGAGAAGATTTTCAGATGTAGTTGTGTTGAATGATTATGTTGTCAGTCTCCATGTGAGAAACTGCATAATCAAGCTACAGTCACTAGTATGTAATCAGTTCTCTTTGTCAAGAATTACCAATGTACTGAAATACCCTGATACAAATCAAGATATTTAGAGGGTCACTCATGATAATTTGAAATCCTGCTGAATTTTGTTTTATATTGTGTGTATATTACATGAAGAAATTTTGTTCATTTTATGTGCAGGGTGTAAGAAAAGTTAAGTTCTTTCCTAACAGATTCATTATTGTAATTACTTTATGTCGTAAATAGTTACTTATTATTATCCATTAACAAAATAAGCATATGTGAATCAGCAATCTAAAAAATGTTCAAATGTGTGTGAAATCTTATGGGACTTAACTTCTAAGGTCATCAGTCCCTAAGCTTACACACTACTTAACCTAAATTATCCAAAGGACAAACACACACACCCATGCCCAAGGGAGGACTCGAACCCCCGCCGGGATCAGCCGCACAGTCCATGACTGCAGTGCCTTAGACTGCTCGGCTAATCCCGCGCGGCCAGCAATTTAAAAAACAAAAACCCCATGAATGTAAAATGTAAAACAATAATTTAAAACATACAACAAATATAAACAAAATAAATAACTAGAAGAATAATGAAAGTTTAGATATTTTAATTAGTTATTTTGAAAATACTCAAGCTGTATGTTGTGTACAGCTTATTTTCCAAAAATGGTATTCCAGAAACCAGCTTTGTTACCTATGGATGTATGTAGCTTTAGAGCTTCTTTGATCTGTTGTAACAAAAGTTTTCATTTTTCAAAATTAATTAATGGTGGTAGAGTATTTTGCAAAATTTCTGATCATTACAAAATTCAACTTTACACTTTTCAAGAATGTTAATTACATATCAACTTTTATATGAGAAATATTTTTTATATATCATAGTATTAAAGATATTCCCTCCAAACCTAACCTGTCAAATTACACTTTGGGGTGTGTTTTCAAGGTGTATACGTGAACGAGGAAAAAAAATTCCTGGATTTTTCCCAGAATTCCTGGTTAAAAGTACACTTTCTCCCGGGTGAAAATACACTTTTTCCATGTTAAGTGAGAGTATACTTTTCCTCGGAACTGTAAAAGTTATGAATGATTATGGTTTTATACACCGGCGTAGAATTTCCCAGCACTTTAGCAAAAGAAACTCAGGTAACAAAACACATTTTGGGAAGATGTCTGACGTGCAGCAACATGTCCACTGTATTTTTGTATTACGAAAGTATAAATTCGAATTCGACCAAAAACCGCATGTTACTTTCTGGAGCATTGAAATCGAGATTGCGATGCGCTTTCGTAAGCTAGTCATAGCTCACGTCACGTGATCTCGCCAGCCGATAACAGCAGATATTCAGAACATAGGACATCATTTCAAATAAATTGGCTGGCTCAGTGGAAAAAATTAATTAAAGCCAAATTTCTTTAGCAAATTGACAAAAATAACTTCACTGCTCTGCAAGGCGATTAATGCTTGACCGTCAGAAAGGGGACATAAAATAAAATCTGAAACTAATAATGTATTTTAGCCTTCTGTAATTATGTAAATGTATTTTAATTGACTTGATAGCTTCTGGCCACAGAAATCCGTTTTGTTTTCATTTGATGGGAGAGCAATAAACGAAAAGGAAACAGCAAACTCATTAGACGTAAACACGGGTCACATGAGACTACCTACCTCTCCATTACAACACTGCTCTGCGGATCAGCCCCGGATCTACATTATTTCCGAACCAGGGCAATACTAGATAGTGGCGCCCCTCCTCCCTAGAGCGTTTGAGGTAGAATGCCAAAATTTTAAAATTCGACTTTTCAAAAATACGTCCATTTTGTAGGGCACAGCTTTCTGAAGAGTCTGATACGTAAAACGTATGCGTTTGAGGAAATGTTTGGTCTTGCATCTTGCATGTGCCACAGTGCAGTGCCACGCCTCTTCACACAGCAGTCTTCTATCACACGTCACTGTATTTCGCTCTGTGGAACTCAAACGTATAACATTTTCTAATGGGTGCCATCAAACTGTATTCAGGACATTGGAAATTAAAATGCCCTGTGGTGCCTCTCCTGTTCCCAGTCGGCCAGTTTGACAACCTGCCCCTCTTTCAAAAAACTCTCAATACTGGATGGGTTTATTTGTAACTGGGAGAACAGGAACTCGTCACAAAATTTGCACTCTTTTTTGCCTTTTAGCTAATAACTTGATGTTTTTGTGACATAAAATTAATTACGGAATTCATAAAACCAGTAAAGACAATAGACAAGCAAGTCAGTACATATTTCTTCAATATTTAAGTCCTAGCATTGCTTTTCTCACTAACCTTAGTACAGCTTTACATGGAGTGCTTTCCTTTTGGGAAAGAATGCATTTGCTCATCAAAGTTCGTTATAGGTTTTGCTGCATGGAAATACCAAATGTCGTTAGCTAATACTGAAAAAGCTATTAATACTTATGAATAGTACTCAAGACTGGTGTGCTTTCTCAACCTGATTATGTGTATTTTGTCACTGTCTGGTCGGTAACACAACATAGGTCTGCCTAATACTGCAGCAATTGTAACACAAAATGGTTCAAATACCTCTGAGCACTATGGGACTTTAACTTCTGAGGTCATCAGTCCCCTAGAACTACTTAAACCTAACTAACCTAAGGACATCACACACATCCACGCACGAGGCAGGATTCGAACCTGCGACCGTAGCGGTCGCGCAGTTCCAGACTGTAGCGCCTAGAACTGCTCGGTCACTCCGGCCGGCAATTGTAACATACACTACCACTGTTTTGGCACAAATGGTCATTTTTATAACACGACAGAGTATAATTACTAAGTACCAATATCAAATGCCTAAGAGGCCTACTAAGAGCAAAAAGTTTAATGTTAGAAAATAGTTTCACATATCATTCATACGCTCTAGCTTCTGAAGCATGAGACCGAGAAGTAGTAGTACAAATTTTTTATATAAATTTGGAATCGTCGTATCCTTCCATAATTTGTGTGATGTCCCCATTTCTTCTCCTTCCTCATGCTAACAAACTATCTTGTCATCACTAATTCTCTAGCTATTCCTGCCAGGGTTAAAACTTATTCTCCGGTTAACTTGACTAACCCTGCCACAATCACCGGTTTAGTTATCCAGCGTTTATTCTCCAGTTAGGAGTTATTACGTGTTCGTACAACGTGTTTTCCGTGATACTCCCAGAATAGAACTTTAGCAGCTGCTAGCCGACGACTGTACAACTGGCCCTTACCAGTGTAGCGTTCTGGCAAAAAAATTTCTGACAAAATTTCATTTTCTTGGTTACACCGAGAACATAATATGTAATCTTTCTTACCTGTTATTCAACAGGGATGAGTTTCAAAATCATAAGAATAATCGATAGACCGACGTGCACTGGACACTAGGCGCTTTGTGAACCAAGGTCTTTCCTCCCACCCCACCCCCGTCACCCTGCCCTGCCCCCAACAGAAATTGCCGCCCGGGGCAGATATCCCAGTTTGTCCCCTGACCCCTATATCCAGGCCTGTTGCATATGTCTGAATCTGACAGCTTAGGCGCACCAGTAAAATTTATTTTCCAGGTAGCACCTGGCTGCTTGCCGCTGTTGCTTATACAGCTACCTGCCACACTTCTGTAGCTAGAAGCGGGAGAAGGTACAACTCATACGCAACTCAACTGCGCATGCGCTCGCTCGCAACTGCTCAAACGAATCTAATGTAAACGGTTGTGACGTCACGCTCATCGGAGGCAATTTGTTGTTATGAAGCATTGTGTAGTCTTCCTACAGCTGTTGACACATTTTGCTGTTGGCAGACGCTTGTGTGAGCACTTTGTTTTGTTGCTGTAGGTATATGGCGCATTTCCTTGGCAACTTAGTTTTATTTTCTTTTTTTTTCTCGTTCATTTTTTATTACTGCAGTATTATTCTGCACAAGCAAGATAAAGTAATATTCTTTGTTAGAGTATTGGTTCTTACCAGTCAATGTTACAAAAATTTAACTGAAAACTAAAACAATGAAAAATTCCCGGAATTCTAAAAACTTCCCGGGTTTTCTCCAGGATGAAAACATTCCCAGTTTTTTCCCGGATCTCTCAGTTGTCCCGGGTCATATACACCATGGTTTTACACCTTAAAAATGAAATAGGGCACAAAAAAAATTGTATTGCATTATTTTGCCCCCTGTATACACCCACCAAGTTTCATCAGGATCATCTGTCGACGCAGGAATGTTCGCCTTGTCAGGAGTGGGTAGTTCAGAGAAAGCACAGCTACGTAATTTTCTTCCTCTCTTTTGTGAACGACAAAATTTCTTGCACTATGATAGTGTTGCAAGGAGGAATATTCAACAGAAAATAGATTAACTACATCAAGCCACCGAAACACAAAGAAAAATATATTCAAGGTGAAGTATGGTAGTAATATCTGAGCAATGAGAAGTCCAAGTATGGCAATGTTATTTATAAAATTTGAGATAGATTGTAGAAGAAGCAACTGAGAGGGGAAAGAGGCACATAACTGAACTAATTTCTGAAGAACTGATTTACGGGACACACACTCCTGAACGGGCTGCATTTTTAGCATAATCTTCACCCTCATGGTGCAACTGATCTATAAATGAGAGATAGCTCAAAATTCTTACACACAGTTAGGGTCATCAGTCAAAGCATTTCCCAAAAAATCATTGAGATACTTATTATATTTTGGTACTGACAACAATATTTATAATAGTATAAAAAACGGAACACTATTTCACTGTGGTACCATTTTCTTTGGAACCACTGCAGGGCGTCTACGACCTGGGACAACCGGGAGATCCAGGAAAAACACAGGAATTTTTTCATCCGGGAGAAAACCGAGAAAAACCCGGGAATTTTTCATTGTTTTTCTTCTCAGTTAAATTTTTGTAATTTTGAATGGTAAGAACCAATACTCTAACAAAGGATATTACTGTATCCTGCTACTGCAGAATAACACTGCAGCCACAAAACTAAAATAAAACTTAAACTGCAAAAGAAATGCGCCATATACAGCAACAAAATACAGTGCTCATACAAGCGTCTGCCAACAGCAAAATGTGTCAAACGCTTTTGGAAGACTATGCAATGGTTCCTAACAACAAATTGCCTCCGATGAGCATGACGTCACAACTGTTAACATTAGATTTGTTTTAGCAGTTACGAGTGGGACCATGCGCATGCGCAGTTGAGTAGTATCTTCTTCCGCTTCTGGCTACAGAAATGTGGCTGTTGGCTGTGTAAGCAGTCACAGTAAAAAATAAAGAAAAAAAGCAGCTAGGTGCTACCGGGAAAAATTTTACTGGCGCACTCAAGCTGCCAGATTGGGCAGCAGCCCTGGATCTAGGAGTGCGGGGAGTGGGGGGGGGGGGGGGGGGGGGGGGCGCAAATTCATAAAAACTTGTTTCACAAAGTGCCTAGCATCCAGCGCACGTTGGTCAATCGATTATTCGTATGACATTTCTGAATGAATCATAAGTTGACTTGTGAATGCGTGCATAGTGTACGTGATGCCTCTGTCAGTGGAATCCTCGTCACATCTAGAAATAAACTTTCCTGCAGACAAAAGGGGCTATACGAGCTGAGCAAAGTATAGCCGAACGAAAGCAAGCGCAAGCCAACCACTGTCCGATTATATGGTTGATAGGGTTTGCGAATAATGAGCGTTGTCATGATTACCAGCGAAATCCATAGATTCAGACTACCAGAGTGCGAATAAACGACTAAGAGGAATAACGGGTAAGAAAGATTACATATTATCTTCTCGGTGTATCCAAGAAAATGAATTTTTCACAGAAAATTTTTGGCCAGATCGCTATACTAGTAAGGGCCAGTTGTACAGTCTTCAGCTAGCAGCCGCATTAAGGTCTATTCTGGAAGTAGCACGGAAAACGCATTGTACAAGCACGTAACAATGCCTAACTGGAGAATAATCGCAGGATAACTAAACTGGTGATAAAATTATAAACAAACTGGTGATTCTGGCAGAGTTAGTTAAGTTAACCGGCGAATAACCTTTGACATTGGCAGGAATAGATACAGAATTAGTGATGACAACATTGTTTGTTAGGACGAGCAAGGAGAAGAAACGGGGACACCACACAAATTATGGAAGAATAAGACGATTCCAAATTTCTATAAAAATTTCGCAACTACTACTCTTCAATCTCATGCTTGAGAAACCGGAGCGTATGAATGAAGTGTAACACTATTTCCTAACGTAAAGCTTTTTGTTTGTAGTAGACCTAATAAGCATTTGATATTGTTACTTCGTGAATTATATTCTGCCGTGTTATAAAAATGACCATTTCTGCCAAAACAGTCTCGATTATTTGGCATGTGTTACAATTGCTGCAGTATTGTAAAGGCCTATTTTGTTTTATCTCGCAGACAGTGACAAAATATAGGTAATCGGGTCGAGAAACCACACCAGTCTTGGGCCTATTTGTGATTACAGCTTTCTCTGTATTAGACAACGACATTTCGATTTTACAAGTAGCAAAATGTTTGACGAACTTTGATGAGGTAAGAGATCCTTTCGCAGAAAGGAAACAACGCCATGTAAAGCTGTAGCAAGATTAGAGAGAAAAAAAATTCTAGGGGCTAAGGATTGAAGAAATGTGTACTGTCTTGCTTGTCTCGTCCCTTTACTGGCTTTATGTATCCTATACTTAAAAAAAAAAGAGGGGTAGGATGTCAAACCGGCCAATTGGAAGCAGGAGAGGCACCATAGGACATTTTAATTTCCGCTGTCCTGAATATAGTTTGACGGTATCCAGTACAAAATATACACGTTTCAATTCCACAGACCGAAATACAGTGACGTGCGATAGAAGAAGGCTGTGTGAAGAGGTGTGGCGCTACACTTTGGCACACTTAAGATCAGATAATATGTCTTACAATTCCTCGGACACGTATGTTGTATGTATCAGAGTCTTCAGAAAGATGTGCGCTACAAAATGAATGTATTTTTGAAAATTCGATTTTTAAAATTTTTGACGTCCTATCTCAAACGCTTGAGGGACGCCACTATCTACTATTGCCCCAGTTCGGAAATATCGTAGATACAGGTCTGATGCGCAGAGCAGTCTGAGTTATAATAGGGAAGCGGGTAGTCTCCAAGTGAGACGTGTTTACATTTAGTGATTTTGCTGTTTCCTCTTTGTCTACTGCACTCACATCAAATGAAAACAAAATTGATTTCTTTGGCCGGGAGCTGTCATGTGAATTAAAATACAGTCACATAATTACGGAAGGCTAAAACACGTTATTAGTTTCAGCTTTCATTTTATTTCCACCTTTCTGACAGTCCAGCATTAATTGCCATGCAGAACAATGAAGTTATTTTTATCGGTTTGCTGAAGAAATTTTCTTTTATTAATCTTTTCTGCTGAGGCAGTCAATATATTTCAAACAAAGGGTATAATTTCAAACTACTGGCTAGTTTCAACTGTTTGGTGCATTTCAAGTATACGTTTTCATCTTCTAGCATGTATGGCATTATGCCATAACAAAGAACCAGACATGAGATAACGAAGTACTGGTACCCAAGGAAATTTACATCGCGAAACAACACTGAAAAGCTTAATATCAGGTCGATGCGTACTTCACTGGGAATCTGGGACTCATTTAAAAATCAGCTCTTTGATGACGAGCCACTAAGAAGAATTTATAGCCCAGAAGATCACACTTTTATGTCGTTATTAAAAAAATTTACTGGCACATTTGTGTGATACATCTCAAAATGTAATACATGCATAAAAGACCAACATTATATGTGAAAACTTAGCTTCTCTTGCAGCGTATTGGCCTTAGAGACCAATATTATATGTGAAAGCTTTGTTTTTCTTGTAGTAACATTATATATATATATATATATATATATATATATTAATTTAAACGATTAACTTTTCCTGTTCATGTGTTTGCGCTACTGAACAGTGATGTTGCTATTGGCTGACTACACCACGTGTCCGAAGCTCTGAATATCCACTGTCATTGGCTGGCGAGATCACGTGACATGAGCTATGACTGGCTTACAAATACGCATCGCAATCTCGATTTCAATGCTTCGGAAAGTAACACGCGGTGTTTGGTGGAATTCGAATTTATACTTTCGTAATACGAAAATATGCAGCGTACATGTTACTGTACATCTTTCTAAAAGGTGTTTCGTTTTCTAAAGTACTGGGAAATTCTATGCCCATGTATAAAACCATAACCATTCAAAGGATTGATAAGTTATACAGTTCCAAGAGAAAATATACTGTCAATTAACAGGGAAAAACTATGTTTCCACCCGGGAGAAAGTGTATTTTTAACCGGGAAATCCAGGATTTTTTTTTTCCTTGTTCACGTATACACCCTGCACTGACTGCACAGCTTGGAAAGAGAGTCAGAGTACACACAACATTCACATAAGTGTTTTACGCCTCCAGTTTCGTTCCCTGATGCTGATGTGTGAAAAAGACAAGTAATTTATTTTACTACAACAAAAATATTTAAAAATGTAGCTCAAATATCACTGAAATCATCATCATGTTATAAAGTTTTCAGGAAATAGTAGGCAAGGGAGGTAGAGGCGGCCATTCTAAATATCTGTAACAATTTTTGTGAGTTTAACTTCAGTCATTTACGAGAAAAATTTACCTGAATGATGAAAATTCAAGTGTTTGCTAAATCGCAACAGAAGATTTATAGATGTATTAACTTATCACTATGCTTGTTTAGAACATTCCAGCGCATACTCCAGCTGTCCTCCTGTGTCCTTATCCTCCATACTCTCTCCCTTCATTTGCTTCTTTATCCTTGACTACTTGGTAGCAGCTTCTGCAGCTCTGGCTGCTTCAGTTAACCGCCACTTATCAATAGCAGTTAAAGCTGAAGCCCTATTCCTTCCCGTCCGGATGTTCAGTTTCTTCATAACATTGATCCCTGAAATTGCACCATCATTGAATGTTGTTATTGCATCCGTTACACCAATCTTCAGCACTGTCAGCCCAAGGAATACAGTTTTGGGTATTCTCTCCTATATACAGCTGTTGAAGCTTTAATTTGTGTTCTGACCATGCATACATTTCCTAAGTAGATTTTTATTTGCCAGATCCCTATATATAGGACTAATTGCGTCCATTACAACAAGTGGTAAGGAATGCTTGTGGGTATACTGTACACCTGTAGCATTGCTCAACCAGTACTTGCACCACCAATCTTCCTATTTTGGACACAAACCATGCTGTGGGGTTTCATCTGTTGACACTCTGTGAAACCATGTTGCCCAAACAGCTCATGTCATGTTCTCCAAATCTCATACATTTCTCCTTATTGTTAGTCAATAATAATGAGGCAAAGAATCAGTTTCACTTTTTGTAAGACGACCTGGATCACCTATGTGTTTTCTGTCTGACAGTTTTTTTCCCCTGCAGTGTTTACATAATTTTCTCAGCTGAGCTCCCATTCTTTTTTGTACATACCCAACATATTCAAGCTTTTCTATCAGTGTGTCCCCATATGGTCTGTCATTAACAACAGCAGTGTGTCAGTTACAGCCTCCATCCCCAAGGTAGCCTACACTCTCACACCACGACTGAGCTCTGACCATCTAGAAATATTTAGAACTCTTTTCATTTCCATGTTTCCATTTGGGCCATCAAAGTTCTTTACACATACATGGCTGCACATAAATTTACTTGAACAACCCCAGCACTGCTTTGTTAGACATTCATAATCTAGTATCTTACCAGTTTCAATAAATGTGGCAGTTACAATCCCATTCAGGGAAATGTGACTTCTCTTCTGCCAAGATCCATCAAATGCTGCTACAATGTCTGCATTCTCAGACAAGGCTACTGCTTCTTCTGCTGCTCTTTTCATTGAATGTTCACTTACACCACACAAAGCATTGCGTATTAATTTATTGTATCTGCCAAACCTCAGTGGAGGTGGAGGCAAATCCATCACTGCACAAAAAGTCTGGGCAGCTCTCCTCCCCCTTCCAATAAATCATACTGCATAAGCAAGTTGAATATTTACACTGTAATGTCAACTATCAGTTACTGGCAAGGTCATAATATCACTGTGCATCTTACACGAGTTACAGGCAAACACTAACGGACTTGAAAGACCCTTCCTTGCAGAAATGTTCTCAGAAACGTCAATACTATCTTCACAATTGCAGTTCTTACATTTCACAGCACTTTTCAAAAGCCTTGATAGCATATTTAGGTTCACACTAACATTTCCGTCAATATTGCTGCTCACAATACTACTAGGCTTGTTCTTCTTACACTCACAATGCGAAAGTTTACATCTAGAAGCACTGCCTGTAGAAGAAGTTTCTGCGGGCGACTTTTTGAAGCAACTGATGTGTATTATTTGGCTGTATTTGGAACTGGTTGCTGCGAAACTTAAGTTTGGGGCTAAATTTCTTTACCCTTGGCATTTCAAGCACAGGAAACATACACACAGAAACAAAACAATAAACAATAACTACAAAACTATATGCATATGAAATTCCAAAATCATATATTCTCAGATCTTTGTTTACATTCGAACCACAGCCTTCTAGATATGCCTGTACTTTGGTTCCGGGAGTCAGTGCCCTCTAGAATACACCTGTGTTAATGATCCGTAACTAATGACAGAAAAAACGAAAGAACAAAATAATGCATCACGTATTCTGACGCACTTCAAACTGCCAGATGGGCGTGGCCCCTGTGCAACGTTACATTCAACCTCAATTTCAGGACAAACGGAAAATTATACTGCCCGTAAACTACACATTTTTTAAAATCAGCATTAAATGCTCTTTTCTATAAGCCAAGAAATTTTTTTTTCTTCAAATTTTTGGTCATTTTCACGAGCATGTTCCCTTAACAGAGGTTCAATTTAAGACGACAAAACTGGACAACTACACCCAAAAGCAGAGAAATAAATTATGCAGTATGCGGAAAAAAAAACCCCACAGCCACCCACAAAACAAAAAAGGTAAAAAAAAAAGTATAAGGAAGAACACATACACGAAGTCCAATAAAAAGGAAACATTACAGGAAATAGTAGTAATTAAATAATATACAAATAATTAAATTAAATACTGTCCTGTACCAGTTAAATAGGAAAGTATAACCACAACACAAATTTACAGGATTAGAGTAAGACAGTAATGGCATAAATAGCAAAATGAATTCTGACCAAAACGAAAAGATCAGAGATGCTACTCAGTAACAAATGTAGGTGGAAACAAACATAGAGACTAGCACACTTAGAGTAAATTACAAGTAAGAGTATTCATTCGACAGCTGCTGAGATGTGACCTGCAGATACATCCATACTCAGACTAATTTCAAAGTAACAAAGCAAAGTCTGTTGAAATACTGACCCACATATTTTGATCACATTTCCTGCCAAATATGTAAAATAATTATAATGACCTTTGGATTAAAGGAGACTGAAAAGCATAAGTGTTGAGTCATCAATACACTTTGGTTTAAGTTTTAAAATAGATTTGAAATATTTTTAATGATCTTGAAATGTGTAAAAACAGTTCTCTGCTGTTATCCTGTCTGTGCAGAGTGAATGCAAAGTACATCAACCACGCTAAAATTGGAACAGGAATAACAGGGCTGAAAATAATTACCAAACAGAGGATTTATACATCTCATTGTCAGTTTCTTTCATATACAAACAATAACAAAGTAAACAGAATTATTTACAAAATACTTTTCCATCAAATTATGTACGGAAATCAAAATGATCAGCCAAAGATAATGGTGCACACAACTGCATAGACAGTTCTTACTGTATGTTAATCCTGTAACAAACAGCTATCATGGCTATCACTAGAAAAAGAATGTAGCCTCTCAATTGAAATGCTAAGCTGCTCTAGTCTGTCCATAAGACGCTGCATATTTTCCTGTCCAGCGCGTAGTCCCTCATCACTTAGTGGTTGGAAAAGTTCTTGCTGTGCACCTAAATCAAAATGTAAACGGGCAAGTTGTTCCTGTTGTTCCCTGATGCCTGTCATCTGCTCCATGCTACAGTCCTTTCCTATAACAAAAAATAACAACAATAAGACTATAAGCTCATTCAGATCAATACAGTTACTGAATTTATACTATGAATCTGCTTATTCTAAACATAGATTATTTTAATGAGGCTGAAAACTGCTGACTAAATTTCAAACAAACCTTTAGTGAGGAAAAGAAAATCATTTTCTGTGAACAGTAAGAACACAAACCATCATTTATGTTCATTAAAGGCAGATCTATCTATGCTTTATTTTATTTGATTCAATGCAATTATTCTGTCGCCATTCACACTGGAAAACAGTGTATACATTACTACATCTTTTAATTTTGTCAAGAAGACTGTTTTTCTACTATAAGTTTATATTTGTATTTCATGAACTACGCTGGAAACGAATTTCACTACTTCAGATTGCCAACTTTGCAGATAGTAATCAACATTTCAAATCAATCATGAAAACCTCAAAAGGACTAAAAAGAACAAACCCTCTTTATCACTCTGTAAACACAAAGAGAAAAAAATTCCACACATGAACCTACGATCATGTTTGTGCTATATCTTCCAGTTTCTCTGTAAATCACACCTTTAAGTAATTTAATTCCAATACAGAAGATTAATTTCATCTAGACAGTAAGATCAATATAACTACCATGAAATAAGAGGCAGAAGGGAAGTTTCATAATCTTTCCTCTCCCTTCCACTGACAAGAGCTTTCATCACAATCAGTTTGCAAATTGTGACTCAATACAGACACCCACCATTACAATTGATGTGAAATAATTATATTCAGCAAAAAGACTGCTGTCTATTAAACAAGAAACATTATTACAGGATATGAATCAAGACATCATCAGACTGCATACATTTCAGCAAACACAACACACTATGCAATTCACAATGAGGAGATGCTACCAGTAGCAAAACTAGTTCGTATATAGCCTGGTAGGAATTGTGAATAGATGTTTCACATTGTTTGCCAATAGCACAGTTGCAAACATGCACACTTAATTAGAAAATTGATCTTCAACATAACCAAATGTAATTTACTGTAATGATCACAAATAAATTAAACTTTGTTTTATTGCAGCATCTGTAATCAAACAACTTAAATTGGAAAGAACACATAGAAAATGTTGTGGGGAAGGCTAACCAAAGGCTGTGTTTTATTGGCAGGACAGACCTACTAAGGAGACTGCCTACACTACACTTGTCCATCCTCTTTTAGAATACTGCTGCGCGGTGTGAGATCCTTACCAGGTAGCACTGATGGAGTACATCGAAAAAGTTCAAAGAAAGGTAGCACATTTTGTATTATTGCGAAATATGGGAGAGAGTGTCACCGAAATGATGCAGGATTTGGGCTGGAAATCATTAAAAGAATGGTGCTTTTCATTGTGACGAAATCTTCTCACGAAATTCCAATCACCAACTTTCTCCTCTGAATGCGAAAATATTTTGTTGACACCGACCTACATAGTGCGGAACAATCACCATGATAAAATAAGGGAAATCAGAGTTCGTATGGATAGATATAGGTGTTCATTTTTTCCGCGCACTATACGAGATTGGAATAATAGAGAATTGTGAAGGTGGTTCGATGAACCCTCTGCCAGGCACTTAAATGTGATTTGCAGAGTATCCATGTAGATGTAGATGTAATCAATTCATAAAGGAAAGCACTCACAAAGCTCATCTGGTTGATTCTCTAATAGCGTTTACCAGTGACAGACCCTACAAAGTTGCCTAAATATAAGAAATAAATGTGTGACATCTTCCAGCACATCTATATCATTATGTATTATTACTATTCATCATCATTAATTTTATTTAGATTTAGTGTCTTGATTTGCCTTATTCCAATTACAGCTTCAACTTCACCATATTATGTCCTCTTTAACCTCTTCACTGCCACCTTCATCTCACATGCTGCAGCTTTAACAATGTTAGGGTCTTTAGATTGAGAAATGAAGGCTTCTAAAAACTGAACAATGTTTCCTACACTTGTAGTTCAGGTGAACTAAAAATTATTCACGGCATTCAACAACTTCTATTACAAGTTTATAGGAGTTGTAGAGTGAACGTAGTAGATAAGGTTTTGATGAAGAATCTATGTGCAGAAATTTACTGTTTCCATGGGAAATAATTTTGAAGTTCGAATTACTTTCACATCTCTTGGTTCACGGTGCACACACAGCAGAGACAGTGAGCTCCAACATGAGTGCTTTACAGGAGCTGCTCCATGTGGCAACACTCCTATTCATAGCACAATGTGTTTCTGCGAGCATGCTTTCATACACACAGTCCACAAACCTTCATGTGCATTTGTGGAGCACCACAGTCAACCCTCCTATTTGCGAACGTACCAGTTTCTTGCAGCCACTGTTGTAGTCAGATGAAAACGGTATATGGCGGACTCAGGCAATCAACAAAATGTTCTCGATACATGCATTGTGCAGCTTCACCATTACTTACTGTACCATGAAATAGAAAAATTTGAAAGTGATACGAACTTCCAACTTATTTTAGTACTTATCAAAACTTTAATACAAGTCCGATCTACAACCCATAGAAGGCTGTAAAAGAAATTTTGGAACACACTGTATGTATCACCAAAATCTTTCTAATTATAACCACTAATCCGTGGCTTATGACTGGAACAATGGAGGTGGAGCAGAAAACATACTCTTTACACTATATGAAATGTAGTTTCCAACTATTCTAAAGAATGCAGAGTATAAAACATCGTTCTGATAACCACTTAGCTGAATAAAGAGAACCGACAGCATCTCACCGGTTTTCAAACTAAAGCACAGCTGGGGAAAAAAAGGAGAAAGGATAAAAAAAGCTCACACAACTCTCTCAGGTCTAGTGGGAATCATTGCTAGTGCTACTTCCACAGTTCGTGGAAGATGTAAGTGCTGCATCTCCAAGTAGTATTACAAGCCTCCTTATGAAACAAGTAACTGAGATGCCATTCACGCTGGGAAGTCTTGTCTCAGATAATTCCAATGTGATTAGGTTATATACATTGGATATTTGTAATGCCTGTAGCGGAAAAGGTCACCGATTTTTCCTAACTGTTCAGTGCCAGTAAACGAATATATCAGTCAAGAATTTTTTCCTCTGTAGTAACACTGAAACATGTAAATGGCACATTCCTTTACTGGTTCCAAAAGGAGAGCCTTATTATCTCACTCTACATGCAACGATAATGTTCCATCATATTAAGTTTTATTTTGCCTTTGAGAAGTAGGTCTCTTCCTTGAGAAGAGAATAAGTACCAAGACACCGCATTTAATTCTCTCTCTCTCTCTCTCTCTCTCTCTCTCTCTCTCTCTCTCTCTCTCTCACACACACACACACACACACACACACACACACACACACACACACACACACACACACACATTCATTTGAACTGAAAATTGGTCAGAAACATTTGATTATATTGACTGAGATGATAATACCAACAAACAAAACATGTTCAACAACATGCTTAGGAGGATTTCTCAGTATTTACCACACTGACCACTTTAACCCTTGTCCACTATGTGGAATTACTTGTCGTAATGAAGTGTATTTAACAGATGCTCTATTGGTGTTCATGGTCTGAAGTATCTTCTTGTCTGCTTTGCAGCATTGTTTCCATTCATTGCTCTGCTACCACCATAAATTTGGAACGGAAACTGGTCAGTGAAATGTAAACCTTTTGTTGAGCAAATGCTTGTAACAAAAGTTACATAGTGGGGGGACTGATGTACCTTCACTCACGACATGTGTGATTTCAGACTTCATCCATACAGTTCACAGGGCAATTATAGAGGCAACCTTGATCAGTCCCTTTGCATGCTCTGGTGAGCCACCAAAGAAACTGTACTCTTTTAGCAATCACAAATGAGTGCTTGGTCTATTCTGTAACCTGTGTTACTGTTGTCCACTCAAGGTGTTCAGTGCTGCCCACAAACTGTACTCTACTGCATCTTATATGTTTCTTTATAAAGTACTACATTCCGTAAATCATGTTTGTTCCTGCTGTAGCAAACTTGGTGACAAGTGAGGGTTATGTTTTCTACGCATTTTAGTCTCAGTGCTAAGTCACCTGACAAACATCTCGATGGAAGAAATACTTCAATGTATCAATGCCCAGCAGCAAGCTTTCGTGGAACAGCAGCAGGCCCTCGCCACCACTCTAAATCAAATGGCATCTGTGTGTTTGTGGCAAGTTACTCTCCTGTCAGTGCAACTGCTGCGCTTTTCAGCATTCTATGAATAGGCTGAAGATTGGAAATCCTACGAAACACGGTTACGCCAACATTTCCAGGTTTTTCGTGTGGATGATGCAAATCCGTGAAGGGCTTTCTTTCTTTCCTGGCTTTTGCTGTGCATTTATCGTTTGTGCCAACTTGTGCCTTTGAAGAACCAGCCAGCTTATCATTTGATGAAATCTGCAAGCATCTGTCAACCTATTACTGTGACAGAACACGTCATTGTGACACATGTAGAATTTTACTGTTTCATATTTCATATTTATTTACCTGTAGACAACTGTTGTGTTGTATAGGCATCGTCAGATGGTTATACAAATGGTTATACGTAAGGTCAGTATTTACATAGTTATACAGAATGTGGTACAAATGATTACACAAAAGTTAACATATGGTATATGATTATACAACAGATCAGTATGGTTGTATGACATAAATTACAGTTTCTTTGATCACAATCACATTTATAATAATAGAGAATCATATTTTTTCATTATGTAGGAATTCATTTATGCTATAGAATGCTCTCTCTTTCAACCATGTCTCTACCACCATTTTAAATCTATTCTCATGCAATTCCCTCGTTCCATGTGATGCATTGTTGTAAAATGTTTTGCCAGCATGTAAAAAATTATTTTGGATTTTACTCAAACGTGTCCAAAGAATGTCTAATAAGTTCCTATTTCTGGTTTCATACAAGTGCACATCTGACCTGCTTTCATACATGTGGGCATTCTCTTTGGCATGCATAAGTGCTTTAAGTATGTATAGACAGGGAACTGTAAGAATTTTGTGCTCAATGAAGTACTGTCTGCAAGAAGTTAAATTGCTCACACCAAAACTACATCTAATGGCTTTCTTCTGCCAGATGAAAACATCTTTTGCCCCAGCAGAGTTTCCCCAAAGTAGTATTCCATAATGCAGATGAGTATGAAAAAAGGCATGGTATGCCATAAGTATGCACTCCTTGTTGTCAGAAATGCCCAAACCAATCTTACAACATCTGGGCTGCAGACTTACACAGGTTGAAGCATCATCATAAATTTGTCACTAGTACCCACCACGAATCCTACACTGATCACATGGTGCATGATGATATTATTGGTCTGGTCCTGGATAGGGAAGTCCATGAAAAAGCACTTCAATGTGAGAATGTGCTTAATATAGCACCGTCATTTCAAGTGTCACGGGCCACAGGCAATCAGATTGCTGCATGGGAGGAGGTATCAGTAGGCACACTGCAAGTGTTCAGATGACAGGGAAGTCATTGCAGCAGTACAACCTTTGACTCAGCGTCACATGAGGGAGTGTCTGTTACATTCACAGCAGCAACAGGACACGTCACAGCAGTGGCCTTGTGCCCCCCTCTTGCCTTGCCCATACTGCTTTGTCCAACACGAGCATGCTGCATGCCCTGAGTGTTGAGCGGTTTGCAATAAATGTTGAAAGAAAGGCCACATTGCATTGGTGTGTAACTCCTCTTCAAATGTGGCCAACACAGTACAACCATCGTACATAAACTGTATCTCTACAATGACTGTCTTCCCAAACAAACTGTTTATTGGCTTGCATGTGTTCAATAAACCACTGAAAATGCAAGTGGACATGGGAGCAGCAGTGACTTTAGTAAATGCACAAACAAACGTGGACTTCGACTCCCCTATCCTCACACAGATTTAACGGAAGTTGGTTAGCTACAGTAAACAGCAAATTCAAATTCTAGGTCAGTTCTCTGCTCCTGTCTCTTACATATTTGTTGTTCACCGTCTCTCGTTCCTTGTCAAGGATCATTCCCATACCACAGACCTGTTAGGGTTAGATGCGTTGAATGCTTTCAGTTTCTCCATAGCCAGTGAGATAAATTTAGTGTCAGATCAAGTTCCATATCAGCAACTGGAGTCCCCCTGCTCTGAGTTTTCATGTCCATTTTCCCCTGGGCTCCATTATGCTACCGGTATTCAGGCTCACATTACCACAAAAGAGTCCACCCGCCCTCGGTTTTTCAGTGCTACAGATGCCTGTTGCGCTGCATGATTCTGTCAGAGTGAATTAGACCATTTGAATGTCAATCAATATCATTCAATGTATTTCTTCCAGTGAATGGGCTACACCAATGGTCATCGTTAAGAAGCTGATGGGTAAGCTTCACCTCTGCAGTGACACCAGTGCCACGATTAATGCACAGTTCATGATACATACACTTTGCTCTGCCCTGACGAGTTGCTTGCAGAACCGTCAGGCGGCCACCACTTTTCCAATATTAATTTGTTAGATTTGTACCTCCAGCTTACTGTGGATGAGGCTACTAGGCACCTTCTCATTGTCAATACACCTTTTGGCCTATACCAATATCAACACTTGCCTTTTGGTGTTTCTAGTGCATCCACTACTGTTTCAGTGTTTTTTACGACAGCTGACAGCCTCTGTAGCAGGCTGCATCAATTATCTCGACAATATCGTTGTTTCGGGTTCTTCCACTGAAGATAACTAAGCAATCTCTGATCATTGTTTTCTGTTTTGCAGGTCTCAAGTGCAATTTTGCCAAATCTCAATTTTTTCAACCACCAATTGAGTAACTAGGTTTTGAGGTTCCTCACACAGGGATCAAGCTGTTTCGTCATCATGCCAACGCGATTGTGGCTTTGCCATGGCCGACCTCTGGTAAGGAATTGCAGGCGTTTCCAGGTAAAGTTGCACACTACCATAAGTTTTTACTAGAAGCATCCACCGTTGCTCAGCCCCTGCATGCACTTTTGCGTAAAAATATGCCTTTTTTCTGATCCCCAGCCTGTAACTGAGCATTTGCTTTCCTTAAATCTAAGCTTCAGTCTGACCCATGTCTGGTCACTTTTCAGCCGGGTCACCATCTCGTGTTGGCTACAGATGCCTCTCAGCATGGTCTTCACATGGTGTTGGTGCACAAATACACAGACGTATCTGAAGGACAAATTGCTTACACCTCTAAGGCTTTAGCTCCCACTCAACAGCAGTATTCCGAGACTGAGGAGGCGGCTTTAGTGACTGTTTGCCCTCAAAAAATTTCACGTCTTCTTGTATGGTTGTAAGTTCCATTTAATCGTACGGACAATCCAGCACATTATTTGCAGAAACAGGCTCTCTTCCTCTCCCGTTATCATTATCAGATCCATACCAGTCAATGGCACAACACGCCAACAGTGATGCCTTATCTCGCCTTCCAATAGGGCTGGACTCGGCGTTCACTCAGGATGAGTTGCTTTGTTTCTATTTATATATTGAGAACCAGAATGCAGTCAATGGTTTTTCCATCACTAGTGCCACGATAGCATCATGCTATACTTAGTCAGTCCTCTTGTGCAGTACGGTTGGCCACAGAAACCCATGGGCCATGCATCAGATCCCTTGTGTAATTCCTTCTCCCTTCAGCACCACCTCTCTGTGTTTGACAAAGTTCTTTAGTTTGCTAAAGAGGACGCTGCTCCTTGGGTTGTGATTCCTGCTTCCTTATGCCGTAATGTACTGTGGCCTCTGTACGTTGTCACTGGGGGACCTCTCACACCAAAGCTTTGGCCTGTTGGCATGTGTATTGGCCAGGCATAGATGAGGACGTTACATGGCTTAGCACTGCTTGAACTCATTACATTAAGTTCATCAACAGGCAGCCCTGAAGGCATCTTTTTCCCCTCTGGTCAATGCCGCAGTGCCTACGGGAGCATTTGCATTTTGATTTTGCTGAGCCCTTTCTGTATCAGTATCGGCTCATTGTAGTGGACGCCTATTCCAAGTTTCCCTATGTGGCACACTGTCAGTCCATGTCTACGGCGATCACTATTTCAGTCCTAAGATTTTTTCAAATTTTGTTTTTCTGTCAGACATTTTGTATCATTGGGCAAGTGATCCAAAATTTTTCTTGCAGCACTGTGCAAAACTTTTTGTGCTAAAGACAACCTTAATGTGGAGCAATGAATGTCATTTTTCCTTCTCGTATTGTAATTATGTACATCATTGTTCCTTTTGGACAGTAGCATATTATTCACAACAAACTTCAGGGAATAAATATACTGTGAAGCAATAGTCAGAAAGCTCGACTCAAACAGATGTTTACAAGATGATCATGGGTAAACACCACATATTCTTACAACACATTTTTCCACAATGAAGATTTCCTTTCTTGAAGATGAGGCGCCCCAGAACAATATTCCATGTGACATTATTGAATGAAAAGATGCAAAATATATCAACTTACCGATTTGTCTCTCACCAAGGTTTTTAATGATCCTAAGTGCAAATGTGGCTGATCTAAGTTGTTTTAGAAGTTCCAAAACTTGCTTTGTCCAATTTAAATTTTCACCAATACTGACACCTAAGAATTTTGAAGTTTCCACCTTATTTATTACTTCCTTATCATTGGTGTAGTAACCCTAGATATGCAGAACTGAATATGTTGTTATGCAGAACTGAATATGTTGTATCTTTTTTAAAATTGAGGGTGAAACCAATAGCAAAACCCTTGAGCAGGCACACCTTTGTATAAAATGCACCAGCCACAAGTAACTTTTCTTATACTGTCCCATTGTTGCTTTAACTCTGCAAACCCATACCTATTCCTTCATTATTGCTTCTGCTAATCCACTGCTAAGTTGTGCTGTCATACGTCCGCATGAGCAGCAGTAATATAACATAAACTGCATGCTAGGTGAGGAAAAATGTAGGATTTACGCAAGAAAATGACCCAGATTCTGAGCTAGTGGCACAATCCGACAATGAGGCTGTTGTATATGAGATAATTAGCAATCTAATAAGCAGCTGGGTGTGACCTGATGCAACTGTGCTGTTTAATGCTTCCAGTGTGCCATTACCGTGGGGTAAGACTTTTACAAGGCATCAGAGTGACATAATGAAAGCTTATGTTGTTATTTTTTAATTAAACAGTGATTTAGCTCATATAATGTAAGTTTATTTTACCACTGATTAGTTACACTATGACTAAACTGCAATTTTGCTCATTCATGTTTATCTCAATAACATGAAGACAGCTATTCTTTGAACGCATACGAAGTGTGTCGCACACCCACTCATGTTACAAAAAGCGGCACCAGGTTAAGAACATTGTTTATCATTTCTTCTGTTTCTGTATGTAAGTTTAGATTAATTGCAATAATAGTGTCATCTGCAAAAGGAACCAGTTCTACCTCATGATTTCTCCCCAGTCATAATTACGTCCCCGAACTATATTGATTTAACTACTAAGTACAATTTTCTGCATTTTTCTGGTTAGATATGATTGTCCACTGATTGGATATACCATCAATCCCACAAAACTTCAATTTGTCTACGAGAATGCTGTGATTCACACTGTCAAATGTCTTAGATAGGTCGGAGAAAATACCAAACAGCATTGTTTTCTTATTTAATGCCTGTAAAATTTGGCGAGTGGACAGGTAAATGACATTCTCAGTAGAGCAGCTCTTCTTAAATGCACACTGTGATTTGCTGAGAATATTACTATACTATCTGCAACACACAACCTCCTCAAAGGCTGTGGAAAATAATGTCAACAGTGAAGCAGGTCAGCAGTTTTGACATCTTTGCTATGGAAAACTGTCTCGAGTTTGTGATGCATCACATATTTCAGCTAAACCTGGCTTATTATTTGGGAACAAATCTCTATTACTCTACTGGAAACACACCCAAACCAGATGAGCTTTCATTTTTGAAACATGTAAAAGTTTCTTAATTTCAGAAAGAGAAGTTGGTGATACATTCATACGACTGAATTTTATGAGCATTACTTTTTCCACACACTGCTGTGATTTCTCTCTTGAGCTGTTTGTCCCTATGCTTTGTACTATATTTAAGAACTAACTACTAAATATATTTGCTACCTGCAACTCATTATTTGTAGCCCTTCCATTCCATTCTGTAGTGATGTTATCTTGTTCTGTGGCTGGTTGCCCTGTCTCTCATTTCACTACATTCCATATAGCCTTAAAACTGTTGTTGGGATTACTGGTTTCTGACATTATGTGCATGTTCCTTGATTTTTAGTACCTTTTCTTAGTAATTTTTGTAGTGAGCAACTCCTGCAGGATCTTTTCTTGTTCTTGCCGGCAGATACATTTTCCTTTTACTTTCACTAGATACTTTAATCCCTCTAGTGCTTCATAGTTTTTTTACATGGTTGTTTAATATCTTTTCTGATTAGCTTATGCGAAAAGCTATTTTCAAATAATGACATTAATTTATCATGGAATAGATTAAATTTTATGTTAGCATTTGGTTCTTCATAAATTTTATTCCAACCATCACCCGTAAACTATTCTTAAAAACATTTTTCCTGGAGTCATAAATTATTCTAGCTGATTTCCAATGAGAATTATCGATCCTGTAAGGCACTGTCTTATTTATCCCAATTGTGCACCATGATCAGAGAGAGCATTTGTTACTGGGTAAACAGTTATTTTCCTGCTTTGAGCTCCACTCAAGAAAATATCATACGGTAGGATCCTACTGTCTACGTTGGAAAGTTAATTACTGAGATTAAATTGCAGGATCCAAATAATGTTTCCTGAGCATTTTTCCTATCAGAACCATTTAGAAAATCTAAAACAGAGTTACTAAAGACTAGTAACTGCTTGCTGCTGTCCAACAGATGGCTCAGTAAGGAATCTATATTCCTCATAAATGTGACGGACATTCAACAAGTAATGCAAGACTTTTTCTTCTGAAAGCAGGTTGGTTATATTCAGGATTCCAATACATCATATGATTCCCTACCCTTTTGAATACGAAATCCTGTTTTTCAATATAATCTCTGTTCAATGTGACAAACCTATGCAACCTAACTGGGAGGGCATGTATACCCGTGCGATACCAGTCTACTGGTCGACATCAGAGCCAATGTCTTGCCGCAGCAATAACCACCACCATCACCATAATACTGATTTGTAATGCCTTGTAATGTGCAAACAATTCTGCACTGATTGTCCTTCGCTGATCTTTATGAACTTCTGTTAGCTGGAGAGGAATCCCGTGGGCACACAACTTTTGAGTACAACTGGTGGACGAGTGTGTCAGCACTACCAAAAGAGATGTCCGGCTGAGCAGTGAGGTGTTTATTTGTGATCTGTTGGTCACTTGGAATGACAGTATATGCACATTCCAGCATTGCAGGAGTCACAGGTGTGGTTACGTGGTGCTTAGATAGACATCCTGTGCTCATCTCTAAACTTTCTGAACAGCAAGAAGCTCTTCAATCCTCTAACATTTTCATGTGATAAGCTAACCTTACTTTTTTGCGCACACTTAAGTATTTTGTAAGGCTCATCTGTTATTTTTAGTTCTATCAAAACAGAGATCTTTCACATCTAGGGATACTTCACCAACAATTAAGTAAAACATATGGTGAGGAAATAATAAATAGGCTGGAAACTTCAAATTCTTAGGTTCCCATATTGATGGGAATTTAAACTGGAAAAACCACATTCTGGAACTTATAAAACAACTGAATTCAGCCACATTTGCTCTTACCGGGTGACAATTACTGAATTATATGGAGAAAAAAAAAAAGACCATAACAGCTTAAAAACTATGGCAAGCATGCACTTTATTCAACATTTAAACGTCACTACAGATACTCAAATTTAGGTTATGACATGTTCAATATGCCTACCATCACTGGCGCAATGGTGTAGTGCAGACGAATAGAAAATTCTGTAAGACCTGCTGAAGTGTTGGGACATCAATGCTATTGATGACCTCCTGAAAGGCTGTTTTCAGCTCAGTAATGGTTTTGGGGTTATTGCTGTACACCTTGTCTTTAATATAGCCCCACAAAAAAGGTGTCACATGTGTTCAGATCTGGAGACTATGGCGGCCAATCGAGGCCCATGCCATGTGGTCCCAAAGTGCTCTTCCAGGACATCAAACACTCTCCTGCTCCAATTCGGTAGAGCTCCGTCTTCCATGAACAACATCCTGTCGAAATCAGAGTCACTTTGGGTAATGGGAATGAAATCATCTTCCAAGACCTTCACGTACCATTTAGTAGTCACCGTACCATCAAGGAATATCGCACCAATTATTCCTTGACTGGACATTGCACACCACAGAGTCACCCGTTGAGGGTGAAGAAACTTCTCAATCGTGAAATGAGGATTCTCAGTCCTCCAAATGTGTCAATTTTGCTTTTTGATAATCCCATCCAAATAAACGTGGGCTTCGTCACTAAACCGAACGACACATGCACATACTAATTCCCATCATGCCGTGTGACCAATCGTGCAGTTTGAACATCCTAAAGCAAACCATTCACAAGTCCTGACGATTTTATTTCATAAAGCTCAATAACTGTCACCCTATACAATCATTGCAAATCGGGGGGAGAGACGAATCAATAAGTTGACATATTTTGTATACTTGCATTCAATAATGTGATATGGAATAGTGTTATGATGTAACTCATCTTTAAGAAAGAAAGTCTTCATTGCACAAAAGCGTGCTATAAGAATAATGTGTGGTGTTCACCCACAATCACCTTATAGACATCTGTTTAAGAAGTTGGGCACTCTGACTACTGCTTCACAGTATACTTATTGCCCCACAAAGTTTGTTGTAAATAATATACTGCGCTTCAAAAGGAACAATGATATATATAATTACAATACCAGAAGGAAAACTGACATTCATTGCTCCATGTTAAGGTTATCTTGAACACAAAAGGTGTGCACAATGTTCCGGTGTAAAGTTAAGCGCCAGCATGCCAGTTGGGAATGTTATACCAGAGAGGACTGAGAGACGACGACAGCCAATTGCACACTGACTAACCCCTCTCCAGGACAACAACGCAATGGCAGCACCATCTACACAAAGAGGACATACACATTGCGCTGCCTGGCCACAGCCCCAGTTCTGCGAGTTCTAGATCAGCGTCAAGACATGTAACTCCAATAGAAGCATTCACTGTATTACTTCTCTTGTATTACAAATTGTATATACTGAAGAGATTTCTTGTTTGTCTGTCACTCTTTGTTCATGACACATCTGTATTTCTCAAAGTTACATTGCCATTTATTTTCTGTAAATAAAATTAATACAATTTGCTTGAATTGTTGTCTTGCGATCCAAGAAAGCAGATTTCCTAGGCACCCCACATTTGACGAGTAGGCAGGATACAGCACACAATGATGCAACAATTTTTTTTTTTTTTCTCTCTTACCCAATGATATAAAATGTCTGACAGACAGCAAAATAAAATTTGGAAACTAAGTGAAAAAGTTTCTCCTGGACAACACCTCCCATTCCATAAAAGAATTTCTATTACTGCAACATTAAAAGATGGGGTTGGAATTACCAACTCATATCTGTATTTTTTTTTAAATTAAAGAACTTATAAATGTTCAGCATGTAGCCATACTTACAATTTTTTTGTGATGTGAGTGTAAAATGACTGGTCCCACATCTCTACGATTTATCATGGAACATGAAGCTAACTAACCAATCAACCAAAATCTTCCTACAAATTCCTTATGTCTTCTGTCAGTTGGCTAAGGATGGCACTTGGCTTCACAACACTTGTGACCTGGTACCCTGTTCCTAATTAGTCCTGTACCATGTGGCCTACACACCTTCCATGGCTACTACCTGGCAGTACCTTTTCTTCCTACTCTCCTTTGAAACTGACCTTTACTTAGTTTCTTTGCTAGAAGTCTGCTGCACCTTACAATAATCTACTGCTGGATGAGGCTATTCATGACTTACTCCAGATACCATGTCAAATTTATTCTATAGCTCCAAAACAGATGAAGTTGAAGAGCTCTTCTCTTTTCATCCATTACTTGTTATCTTTACCCAGTTTCTCTGATCTCTTAATCCCCCCTCAACCCATATAATTCAAATTTCTCATACTCTAATTCAGCCTGAACGCCACAAAGCTTTGTCTCTTGTTCAGTGGTTCTCTTGTCTTTCTTGTAGAGTCTACTGGAAAGACACGAGAATCACTGAACAGGAGGTGTGTGCCACACACAGTATAGTTTGATGAAGATATAATTATGAATTTAAAAAATTATCCAAAAATTGCTTACTGGTTATAGTATCAGATTTACAGACCTGGAATAATTCACATCGTAAAACCAATTCTGCATTTTACATTGTTCTGCTTGTACATGTACTATTTACCCATGTATAAGATGACCCTAAAGACAAGACCCCCCCCCCCCCCCCTATTTTTAAGACGCTCCTGGGGAAAATTTCATTTTTTTAACAAGTTCTAACTAATCAAAATCACAAACTTTTATTGATGCAAAGTATCTGCCTAATCAGTTAATATTAACATATTCTAAATTTATGGCATTTGTTGATTGTCTACATTTTGATAATACAAATAGATACCAAATAAACTAAACGAAATTGTTTGCATTAATTTTTATCTTCACAGCCTTTTTTGTTTTCTTAAACTGTTGGCTGTGGTATCACTACTTTTGATCATCATCCGAACAGTACAGCTGTGAAAGTTGTATCTTCATTGTCATAGATATTTGGCTGTTTCTTCTAAATATGTTTCAATTTCTCAGGCTGTGGTTATGGAGGGACCCAAGAACACAACTTTTTTTCTGAACTCATAGCCTATTTCCCTTCTATAATGACCTGAGAATGTTACAATGTCTCTTGCTTCCAAACATGTTGTCTGTCTGCTGCACTGACATTGGCTGCTTAGAAACGAGCAGCTGACACATCCCCTTTCACTCCCATCGTACCTCATGGTGAGCATCAACAATGTTGTTGCATGAAACACTTAGTAAATCATTGGGTCATCTAGATTTTTAGCATCTCCTGCAGAAATGTATGCCATTTTTTTTTTTTTTTTTTTTAATTAAATGGGAGGCAAAATTTTTCCCACGTTACTCTAATATGTGAACACCAAGTGAATTTCTCATTTGCAACACTGGTAAATCATTACAACTTCTCATAATAAGATAAAATACTGACTTGGGTTCAAAATCAAGTACTGGTTTTTGAAGGACAAGATGTTTGCTTTTGAATGTTACTTTCAGTTAAACAGCAGTATTAATGTATGTATGCAATATCCATACACATATGAGAACTTTTATCGCAAACCTGTGTAAATACAACAGAAGTTTGTAAGTTGATAGAATTTTATTTCATTTCCTCTGGTGTTTTACAAAATTGTCAATTTTAAAGCAGAGCTTTAGATTGTTGTAGTCATTAGTGCAATTAAATATGAGAAATTATGAACTAACACCCTGAGTCAAATGTCACAATTGTTCAATCGAGGTCAATACTGTATCGGGCGTTTCGGTATATTGGGAAGTCTCGAGCCTATTCCAATGCAAACATTGTTTGCTAAGCCCCACCCTTCACGATCGTTCAAAATAAATTCGTACGAAATCTCAACAGGCAAAGCTTCACCTGTAAATGTAAGATGACATCTATACTCATCTATTAAACAATGTAAAATCATTGACTTCAGCAGGAATAGTTTAATCTGCGAATATAAGACAACACTGAATTTTTCCAAGAACGACTTTGAGGAAAAAAATCTCATCTTGCAATCGCGTAAATAAGGCAAACATTCTGAAAACCTGTGTATGTTACATAAATAAAAAAATGTCTATGGCTAGCTACACAAAGATACTACACCACTGAATACTTTACTACAGTTAGGAAGATAGTTCCTGCTGATTTCAGAGGTAGCTTGTGGACATTATACGGTCTTTTAAGAACAAAAATTTAATAATTTTTCTTCATTTGTGCCACCCCTCCCATCACTTACAAAAGATATCTAAATCCGGGTGACCATCTGCCAGCTGCCGCCCCCCCCCCCCCCCACCACCACCACCACCACCACCACCACCACCACCACCACCTCCTTCTCCCCTCTGCTCACACTTTTCAATATTCCTCCCTGAAGAATGAAACTATAGTTCCAGTACCTAGGGTTGGTTGGTTACATCCATCCATCCATCCATCCATCCATCCATCCATCCATCCTGGAATCGTATCACAATGATGTAGGATTTTTCATTATAATACAATGAAATGATAGTGCAAATTATACATATCTATATCTATCTACATACTCCGCAATCCACCATATGGTGTGTGGCAGAGGGTACCCTGTACCACAACTAGCATATTCTCTCCCTGTTCCACTCCCAAACAGAACGAGGGAAAAATGACTGCCTATATGCCTCTCTACAAGCCCTATCTCTCTTACACACAGAATATATGGTTTTACAAGGTTAGGACAGGTGGTCAGCCATGGTCTTGCTGAAAGAACCATCACAGCATTTGCCTGAACTGGTTTAGTAAAACTAATGGAAACCTAAGTCAGCATGGCCAGACAGAGCAAACTCCATCCTCCCGAATATGAGGACAGTGTATTAACTACACTATCTCATTCAGTTGATCCCTACTGCACAATGTTCTTTTGAAAATATCAGTTTGTACCAGAAACTCACAACATAAACCATAGTTCATCACTGCACACAAACTGGTGATTTTCTACTTAAAGAGTTTTTCCATTAGCAGTACAGCAAAGACTTCAAGAATTAAAGGCCAATACATCATAAAAGTTACATTTTCCTGACAATTAACAAAATTATTTGGATAGAATCCAGAAAAACTGTTCCACGATGTAATTTGTCATTTCTTGTATTTCAGTAACAACACAAATATACTGTCATTTCCACACCATCTGACTTTCAAACTATCTCTCTCTTAAGTCTTACAATTGCAGTGGAGATCTATTTGTTGTAAGAAGAAATTTCATTTCTGCAGACATGCTGTTTTCAGCTATTACAGTGCAACTTCATTCAGCCAAAAGTAGTTATAATTAATACCATACAGGGTGTCTCTCTTAAGAGTCATAAGGTGCATTTCCTCTGGTGTTTCAGCAGTTATCTGCAATTTTGTGTTTGCAATGTGTAACTGGAGTCAGCCCTAATGAACACCACTTATCACATCTTTCATGTGATGCCCAGCATCGAAGGAAAGCATCGGTTTGTTTCATGTTAAAAAACAAAACGATTTTTAAATCAGAATTATACATACCCATTTGACAGAGCCCCATGTTAGTCTAGTGCAGCAGTCAGCAACTGGTGGGCCACGGTCCAAGCCTGGACCACAGAAGGTCAAAAACTGGCCTGCCAGAAATATTTTGAAAATATAAATTATATACTCAAATTATTTAAAAAGTATTTTTCTGTAGATAACTATTCGTTTGAGCATAATCCTTATAATTTTTTCTGGTAGTGTACAATTAACTGCTGAATAATTTGAACTCTTAATGATTGGTTATAGGCAGATTAAATACATAGCTGCTATGCCGTGCAGCTCATTAGAGTGTGCTGAAGAGCAGAGGTGGAAAGGAGATAGCTGGCCGACTGGCGCAGCATGTTATGACGATCCACATAAAAGCTCTGTACACACAAATGCAATACAAGAATTTTATTTAATGAACAAGGAAATTTTATAAATCATTTCAGACTCTAGTAACCTCCCAAAACCTGTTGAATTAGAGATGACATATTCATTTAAACACCTTTTTTTGTGCTTGTAACTCAAACAATAGCTTAAAGTTACTTTATGGAGCTTCGGGTGAGTTCAGTTGTTGGCTGCGATCTTTGACAACAAGGTGCCTCCTTTGCGGTGTGTTGACATGGCTGTGTTGGGCACCAGTATTTTTACAAAGAACAAATCTAAATAAAGTACATAACTTTTGTCACCACTTCGTCAGTAGTTGTTGTGATCTTGTACGGAGCATTTTGTTATTAATGAGGCTTATAATGTGTCTTTTACATGGATATGTATCCTAAAAAGCACGAAGTTGATAGTGAAAATAGAAAGTTTTTGACTGAGTGGACTGAACAACATTGTTTTAAGCTGCCTGACAGGCCTGGGACTATTCCAGTTTGCCTCAGATGCAACAGAACTGTTGCTCTTGTTAAAGGTGCTAATTTAAAGTGAAAGTACAAAACAACTCAACAGCAGTTCCATAAAAGGTTTCCTTTGGATAGTGAAGCTCATCAAGAAAAACTCCCGGCATATCTAGCTTCTGCCGAAAAGCATAACCTACCTAGTTCACTCTATGAGTGAGCAAGAAAAATCTGCATAAGCAGCAATGCATGTGTATTGGGTGCTTAACAAAAACCAGAACCAATTTTCAGACTCTGAGAAGAGAGAAAGGATGTTGTTGCTGCAATTCAAGGACCAAAATTTTGGTTGCTGACAATATAAGTGGTTTGCTTGAATTTCTGTAGAAGGCGCTTTGCTATGCCATAGCTCTAGATGAATCATGCAAGGTTATTGATGAAGAACAAACGTCATTTTTGTTCGATCTTTGGATATTGAAAGTAACGAATTTAGGGAAGAATAACTAACAATATTGTCGTTGAGAGGCAAGACTCGCGGAGAAGATTTATTCAAGACTTTTGATGAGTTCATGGTAAAATCTAACATTAATTATGACAGAATGGTGTTTCAACCGATGGGGCCCCAGCAATGATTGGCAAAGAAAGAGGACTAGTAAAAAGAGTCAAAGATAAGAATGCTGGGCAACTATCTTATAAGGGGCATAATTCACCAGGCAGTCCTTTGTGGAAAACTCAGTGTGACTCTGAAAGAAGTAATGGACAGGTTGATCAAATAAATTAATTTTATGGGGTCTCATTCTGCACTTCAGCACAGACAGTTCAAAGAGCTTGTTATTGAGTGTGATTCAGTGCATTCTGACTTACTGAAAAACGACAATGTTTGTTGGCCAAGTAAAGGTCAAGTGATTGAATGTTTTTGGGAAATAAAAAGTAACATCCTTCTTAGAAAACTTGGATTCACAAGAAGCAAAAAACCATTTGGAGTTCCTAGCAAACAAAAGCAGTATGCTAGCTCTGGCTTTCTTGAAACACATTGCAAAACATTTAAATGTGCCCAATACCGAGCAACATGGAAATGAGAAACTAATATGTGAGCTAATACAAAGTGTGTCTTCTTTTCACAATAAGCTGGATAATTGTAACACACATTTAAAGTCAAGATTTTTTTCATTTTCCAACAATTTCTGAATAAAAATAACTCTCAAATAGACATTTGAGTATTTTCAAATTTTACATCTGATCTTAATAAGGAATTTACAGCAAGATTTCAAGACTTTTCAGAGACAGATAAGCTGTCTCGATTCTTAAAATCGCCTTTTGTAGTTTCTCCAGTGGCAGAATGTGCGGATCTGGCTGTGAAGTTGTTCTGCCTTTCAAAGCCTTTACTCCAAAAGAAGATAACAGACTTGCAGGAACACACTTCCTTGCAAATGTATAAAACTACATCTGCTGAAGAATTTTGGAGTAAACATGTCCCAGAAAAATGGAAAATTGCAAAAAATTAGCCATATACCTGGCAACTATATTTGGCTCTACATACATTTCTGAAATTTCATATTCAGAAATGAATTTTCTGAAGAACAAGTATCGCTCAAGATTAACGGCTGGCCACCTTCAAAACATTATTAACATAAGCTCCCCCCATGTGAACATAGCTTCAAGAAACTGGCTGAAAACCACAAATGTAATTTCTCCCATTGGGTTTTTTAATACAAATATGCCTACATATTTTACTTCATATTTTGTGAGTGAAAATTAAAATTAAAAATGGCACTGGATGTTTTTTCTGAATTTTCAATACAACTATGCCTATCTATTGTATTTAATATTTTTTGTGAGTGAAAATAAAAATCTCGATAAAAATTTTCAAAAGTATCCGGACCCAATCTATAATCTCCTGGCCTGTGGCATATTCATATTCATTTCATTGATATATATTAACACGGACAGTAAAACATGAAGAATAAGCAGTACTCCAACAGTGACTGAGCAGTGGTACTTCATGGCAGTAGCACAATGGTGTTCTCGCTGCTGGAGTACCAGTTATTCTTCATGTTTTACTGTCCCTGTTAATAAATACTGACGAAATTAATATCACACTGAACTAATTTGGGACCTCTCTATTGAATGGGCAAGTAAAATTCTGCTTTAAAAATAATTTTGTTTGCAATGAGAAACAAACTGACACTTTATGCTGACATTGGGCATCATAGGAAAGACATGACAAGCAACTTTTTTTGGGGCTGACTCTGGCGACACAGTGCAAAGTCAAAATTGCAGATATCTTCTGAAACACCAGAGAAAAGAGAAAAAGTGCCCGATGACTCTTAGGAGACACACCCAGCTCATGTACAAACTAACACAAAAAGAGTAAGAATGATGCAACACTCCTCATCACTGTGCCAAGTCATTTTAAAAGACAAGAGATCTCTAGCAAACTCTTCTACAATACTCTCAAAACTATTCACATAACTTACCAAATGCTCGAAGCTTCCCTGAGTGGAAATCTTCAAGGAGGTGAAGCAGAGCAGTTTCCATACACCTCACATCTGTGACATCTGAGAGAAAAGAGTGGTGTTGACACGAGCGACGCAAATTCACCACTTAAGCCCGTGCAGAATGAAGAAACAAAAAACAAAAGAAAAAGCTACTAATAAAAAAAGAAAAAGTGCTACATGCATTTAAGTAACAAACAAACGAAAAATAAAAATGAAACTATGAACATAATGCAGTAACTATTACACCATGACAACTACTGTTACTACTGCTAATACTACAAATACACTCCTGGAAATGGAAAAAAGAACACATTGACACCGGTGTGTCAGACCCACCATACTTGCTCCGGACACTGCGAGAGGGCTGTACAAGCAATGATCACACGCACGGCACAGCGGACACACCAGGAACCGCGGTGTTGGCCGTCGAATGGCGCTAGCTGCGCAGCATTTGTGCACCGCCGCCGTCAGTGTCAGCCACTTTGCCGTGGCATACGGAGCTCCATCGCAGTCTTTAACACTGGTAGCATGCCGCGACAGCGTGGACGTGAACCGTATGTGCAGTTGACGGACTTTGAGCGAGGGCGTATAGTGGGCATGCGGGAGGCCGGGTGGACGTACCGCCGAATTGCTCAACACGTGGGGCGTGAGGTCTCCACAGTACATCGATGTTGTCGCCAGTGGTCGGCGGAAGGTGCACGTGCCCGTCGACCTGGGACCGGACCGCAGCGACGCACGGATGCACGCCAAGACCGTAGGATCCTACGCAGTGCCGTAGGGGACCGCACCGCCACTTCCCAGCAAATTAGGGACACTGTTGCTCCTGGGGTATCGGCGAGGACCATTCGCAACCGTCTCCATGAAGCTGGGCTACGGTCCCGCACACCGTTAGGCCGTCTTCTGCTCACGCCCCAACATCGTGCAGCCCGCCTCCAGTGGTGTCGCGACAGGCGTGAATGGAGGGACGAATGGAGACGTGTCGTCTTCAGCGATGAGAGTCGCTTCTGCCTTGGTGCCAATGATGGTCGTATGCGTGTTTGGCACCGTGCTGGTGAGTGCCACAATCAGGACTGCATACGACCGGGGCACACAGGGCCAACACCCGGCATCATGGTGTGGGGAGCGATCTCCTACACTGGCCGTACACCACTGGTGATCGTCGAGGGGACACTGAATAGTGCACGGTACATCCAAACCGTCATCGAACCCATCGTTCTACCATTCCTAGACCGGCAAGGGAACTTGCTGTTCCAACAGGACAATGCACGTCCGCATGTATCCCGTGCCACCCAACGTGCTCTAGAAGGTGTAAGTCAACTACCCTGGCCAGCAAGATCTCCGGATCTGTCCCCCATTGAGCATGTTTGGGACTGGATGAAGCGTCGTCTCACGTGGTCTGAACGTCCAGCACGAACGCTGGTCCAACTGAGGCGCCAGGTGGAAATGGCATGGCAAGCCGTTCCACAGGACTACATCCAGCATCTCTACGATCGTCTCCATGGGAGAATAGCAGCCTGCATTGCTGCGAAAGGTGGATATACACTGTACTAGTGCCGACATTGTGCATGCTCTGTTGCCTGTGTCTATGTGCCTGTGGTTCTGTCAGTGTGATCATGTGATGTATCTGACCCCAGGAAGGTATCAATGAAGTTTCCCCTTCCTGGGACAATGAATTCACTGTGTTCTTATTTCAATTTCCAGGAGTGTATTATCATAATAATGTAGGGTCAACTCCTGAAATTTTAAGTTTTATGGTGTATTACGTCATCAACCAAACTAGTTACAATTTTAAAGGCACTATCAGAGGGATTACAGTATCATATAGTTGCAGTAACCTTAAATTTGCTAATGTCATTCCTTTGAATTAGTCAAAAGCAATACTTAAGACTTAACTTATAAAAATTTTAAATTATTTAGGTCTTTTACCAAATACACCAGAAACACCTTGGCATATAAGACACTAAAGTTCATTATTGTTTGTTTACACATCAAAAAAGTAACCCACTGGCCCAAAAAGGTTCAAGATAGGATTAATAATAAAAAAAGACAAAATTTACAATGGTGGTTTTAATGCTTCAGGTGTTCTACAGACACCACAGAAAGGGCTCATATTTGAGTAAGATATTGCAATGTACAGTGTTCCTTCAGACTTTCTACTAAGGGAGTTCTTTCCCTGGTACACAGTAACGACTTCAGTCGTAGCAGGTAATGCTAATGGTTTTGTGTATATGTGTGTGTGTGTGTGTGTGTGTGTGTGTGTGTGTGTGTGTGTGTAAGAGAGACGGAGGGAGGGAGGGATTACAAAGCCATAAGATCATGTTTCAATCCATTACGATTCTGTCACTTATTACTTATTTTGCCTATGGCAGTTATTTCTCAGTTTGAAAAATGATCAACTGCACAGTGGTTTGGGTTCCATTTATGTTCCGGCATAATGATAAGTGCCGGCATGAGGATCAAGAACGATACAGCAGAGAGGGCTGTGAGACCACAACAGCCAATAGCACACTGACTAGGAAGTCACCATGACAGGAGCGGCCTCTACATGAATAGAATAATCGTAACACACTGCCTAGCCTCGGCCGCACTAGAAGAGCCGTGACTTGTGATCCATACAAATTACTTGCATGGAAATTCTATATTTCAAAGGACACTGATTATTCGCATGTCTCCAATTGCTTGCGACACCAACCACCTCGTACATATGCAAGTTAACTATTGTTATTTCAATTACTGCAATAAACTCCATTAACATGAATTGCTTGAATGCTGTCTAGCTATCAAAGAAAGCAGCTTCCTAGGTATCCTAGAAGAGAGGGCGGGCAGGGTCCCACATTGATGAAGAGGATTCACAAAACAACCCCGCACCTCGCGGCCATGGAATTTTATTTTGTTCTGCTGGCACCTTAACTCTCTCTCGTCTTTTATTTGCAGGGGATTTTACATGCTTTAAGAGTCTCTTGTTAATCAGTGTTTTCAGGTGGGCATTGCAGAAATTTTCTTTGCTTTTGTACTTATTTTTCTTGCTTGCCTTGTCTGTTTCTTGTATTTGTCTCTTCCAAAATGCCCACCCCACCTATCCCATCCCCTGCTCAGGCGCCATAGCTGCAAGCGTTAGATGCAACACAGATAATGCAAATGTTTGAGTTCCAGACACAGCAAATCTTTTCCCTTCTCAACACGATGCAGCAGCTACTGGGCAACACTGCGTGCCTGATGGAACGAGCAACACCTACAGCAATACCACCTTTTTGCCAGTTTTGTGAAGAAGAAGAAGAAGAAGAAGAAGAAGAAGAAGAAGAGGAAGGGCTCGAGTGGTTGCAAAATTTTTAAGCTCACAGACTCATCCACAATGTACCAGGTACTGTGAAACTCCCCATTTCTTACCCTTGGTAGGAAGTGCAGTGTTCCGTCTAACTCAGGAACTTTTTCCTAATGCCATTCCAAGTGAACCTTCGGATGAACAGGTTGTGGATTCGCTAACTATTATGACCAACAAGTGAATGTGGTAGCAGCTAGGTATCAATTCTGCAATTGCAAAAAACAGTCAGAGAAAACATATCGTGATTGAGTAACAGATTTGTAGGGTATGACGAGGGAATGCAAATTCAAATGTGCTTGTGATGCTTTATATTCAGATGTCGTGTTGAGCAATGCAACCGTGTACAATGTACTCTATGTCAAACTCAGAGAACAGATTATGAAACACTCGGACCCATCATTTCAGCAGGTAGCGCAAATACTAGATCAGTACGATTCAGGTGCCCTGTCGGCTGATAAATTTGAGCAGCCAGCTATGTGTCTGGTTTAGTTCCTTGTTTCCAATTGGCCCACTCAGTGGCAGCTTGTGCTCACCACACCAAGTAAACAACGCTCAAAACCGCATAAGCAGTTCGCTAAACAGGCAGCAACACAGTCGAACAGAATTAAATCTTGCCCTTGGTGTAATTCACAGCACAAACGCCATGACTGCCCCTCCCGACAGGCTCAGTGTTACACTTGTGGCAGGAAAGGACATGTACAATCTGTATGTCTGCAATGGAACAGATACAAGAATTCGGCCCACTCACAAAAATCTAGTCACAAGCCCCATGTCATTAATGCAGTATATTCAAAGTCTGCAAAAGGCATTCGCAAAACCAGCAAGCGTGCAGTTTCTTCAACGATACACTAGTCCAAAAAGCTTTTTGTTCATTTACTTCTACGTGGCAAATGTGTGAAATTTCAGTTGGACATGGGTGCCTCTGTCACATTGTTAAATCCTCACACATATGAAATGTTAGGCTCCCCACACTTGTCTAAAACTAGCACGCAACTGACAGCTTATAATGGAAAAGACATTCCCGTTCTTGGAAAATGTACTTTGCCAGCCATGTATCACTCAAGTACATGAACAGTGACTTTTACGGTGCTAAAATCACACAACTGTGAGAACATGTTTGGTCTTGATTCCTTTGATTTGTTTGGCTTTAACATTCAGGACAATGTGTTGGCAGTGTCTGCATTCTAGGCGAAATACAGTGAACCTTCGTATGAACAGGTTGTGGATTCACTAACTATTATGACCAATAAGTGAATGTGGTAGCAGCTAGGTATCAAGAATTCCCAGAACTCATTCCTGAAAGTTTAGGCAAGGCTAACAATTTTGTTGCACATATTACTCTGAAAGACAATGCTCAGACGAAATTCTGCCAGACCAGAACTGTTCCCATTGCATTACCAGACAAACTGGCCCCTGAACTTAAAGAATTGCAAGGTAATGGAGCTGTTGCACCCATACAAGCTAATCAATGGGCAAGTCCACTGGTTTAGCTGCCCAAACCCTCAGGTCACACTTGTTTCTGTGATGACTTTACGTCTACAGTCAAACCACTAACTGCAATTGATACTTATCCACTGCCACGCCCAGACGATCTCATGGACAGATTGGGCACTGGTCACTACTTTCCAAAAATTGATTTGCGCAACGCATATCTTCAAATACCGCTCGATGAAGAATCTCAAAAAGTGTTTGTAGTGAATACTCATTTGGGCTTGTTTAAATATTTGCATTTGCCTTTTGACAGCGCTTCCACACCCACCATTTTCCAACAGCATTTGGAACAGCTGACTGCACAAGTGCCAAACTGTTCAAACTATTTGGACGATATTGTAGTAGCAGGTCATAAACCTGAAGAAAATATTGCAAATTTGCATGTTTTGTTCCGTGTGTTGTTTGATGCAGGACTAAAGTGCAGACTGGACAAGTGTGATTTTTTTAAACCTGAGTTGCCGTATCTTGGTCATGTCAACAACAGTCAAGGTGTACATCCTCTTCAGTCACATTTGTTAGCCATACGAGACTTGCCAGTTCCTCACAATGTCACAGAATTGCAGCCAGTCTTAGGGAAAATGAACTATTATATTCGGTTCATACTGTATGCTGCACAAATCGCGGCTCCATCGCATCGCATGCGCCGCAAGAATGTCCCCCTTGTTTTGACAGATGAGCGCCAAGCAGCTTTTCAAAAACTAAAAGATGCATTGCTCAGTGATCAATGCTTAGTTCATTCTGAAGCAAAGCAAGCGCTGTATGTATTGTGTGTGAGATACAGAGGCAAGCAAGTGTGCCGGGACTTACCCCAGTTCACTGCTAGTAGCGCCACATCACCTTAATGTGTCTGCGCATAGCGCAGAAGTATTGCACCACAGTTAAGTACGAAATTAAAAATCAAAATTTAAGTTTAAAACCTTGTTAAAATATAGTTTAGTGTTATAATGTTCCAAATACCAAGTCTTTATGTTCTAGACTTAACAATTTACGTAAAAATGCCATTTTAAGAGAAAAATAAGTGCCGCTAAATAATGAAGCTAGAAAGCCAGAATTTGGCCAGAAGGTGCAGTTAGAGCTGGTAAATAAGTGGTGCAGGTTTCCAAAACCATAAAACAAAAATTAATGCTTGAATCCTCGTTTTTAGGAAAAATCAGTAGCGTTGAAACATGAAAATTTGTTTTATGCTGGGAGTTCACCCCAAAAATAACAACTGAGAGATTACGTTAAGCTGCCTCTTATAGTTTTTGAATAATTAAGTAAAAACCGATTTTCTAACTAAAATGTACCCAATTGTTGTAGATTAAGTACCTGTAACCTTAATGATAGGGAATTTTGGTTAAAGTGGATGATAAAACATATCAAGTGATAGAGCTGTACCAAATTTGAGAGTTGTAGTATTAATCACTGCCGACAAAAGTTCTAGTAAAGATGTGGTTCAGAGGTAACGATCTACCGTTAGATCCACTATAAAAATTCAGGAAGGTAAAGTTTTCATTCTAGCGAGCTGAAACTTTTCTATGCTTTCAAACAACTTAACTAAATACAAATAAAAATTAAGAGGTTTCTGAAGTAATCTGTAACTATATTATTAAAGTTTACGTGCTCGAGAAAGCGGTCATTTGGAGGCTGCTGCAGTATGCAGATAGCAGTAGACAACAGATGTTCCCTCAGCCGTCTGCTCCAGCACCTATATAAATACAGCCCGAGAGGCAGTAGTAAGGTTCACTTCGCACTCGGTTATGGCAAGATCAATGCCTGTCAAATGTCAGATTGCGCTCTGCCTCAGATGATGTCAGAGCTGAACTGTGTCAAAGCGCATATTTTGCGGTAAAAACGGATAGTGAACTCAAGAAGACTGTACACCATCCTGGATCGCTTAGAACTCACCAAAGTAACGGTTAGTGTGCCGTCTGTGTGAATTACAATTCCGCGTGGCAAATGGTGACTTTATTTCCACATTTATGGTAAGCATTTATTTTGAACATTTATTGCAAACTTTCATTTTAGTAATTTCAGTCAGGGCGAAACACAATCTGGTAAGAACATACCATTGAAGTCGTCCCTGAACTGCTAAATGTGCTGTTAGAATAGAAAGACTTGCTTTCAATTGGCTGGACCAGAATGGGCCATGCAGACTGGAAACTAAGGTCAGTATCTTTCCCTTCGCTTTCTGGTGGACCACTAAATTATTTGCCAGGCCCGCATGAATAAAAAAGACAGCATTTAAATAATTTTTACTCGCCCCCCCCCCCCCCCCCAACTTCGATCCTGACAAACCAGTTGTATTCCAAGTTGATGCTTCCTCTTATGGAACTGGTGGAGTCCTTTCGCACAGAATTGGTGATAAAGACAGGCCTACTGCTTTCGCATCAAAAGTTTTGTCCAAATCTCAGTGTAACTATTCATAAGTTGAGAAAGAGACTTTGGCTATTCTGTATGGTGTCACCAAATTCCACCACTATTTGTATGGCAGAAAATTCTACATAGTAACAGATCACAAGCCTTTGCAGTCCTTGCTTCTTCTGATGAATCTGGTTCCTGTATGAACTGCCCAAAAATTGCAGAGATGGGCTTTGTTGTTGCCTCAATTCCCAGTACGAGATCGTGTATCATCCAACGGCTCAACATGGTAAAGCGGATGCACTTTCACACCTTCCAATTAGCCCTGATACAGATTTTGACGCTTCTGCTGCATCTTATTGTCACACTGATTCTCAAGATTCCGAATTTCTTGAATCTTTTACGCAGAACTATAAGGAACTTGCACAGGCCACAGAAGCTCATTCAGATTTGAACATTTTGCTAAAATATATTCGCATATCTCGGTCTCACTCATTGAATAGCATAACGAACTCTGTAGTGCGCCAATACTTTGCCCGTCGGCATAGCCTCGCTGTACAGAAAGGTGCGAGTCTTGTTCAAAATGACAGTAGACAGTCACGATTGTTGATCCCTGAAGCCTTGCAAAAAGAAGTGTTGTAGTTACTTCACCTAGGACACTGGGGGATTGTTCATATAAAACAGTTAGCGCGTCGACACTGTACTTGGCAGGGTATGGACACCCAAATAGAACAGATGACATGACAGTGTCATGTATGTGCGGAAAATCAGTCAGCTCCACCATAAAAATTCTCTGCCTGGCCTCAGCCGCAGGCACCATGGCAATGTGTGCACATAGACTTTGTAGGACCTTTGTAGGGGGGAGGCGGGGGGAGGAATGTTCCAGTGTAACAAGCGCCGGCATGAAGGTCAAGAACAATACAGCAGAGAGGGCTGTAAGATGACATCAGCCAATAGCACGCTGACTAGGACACCACCATGACAGGAACAGCCACTACATAAAGAGAATAAAAACGACGTGCTGACTAGCCTTGGGCACACTACAAGAGCAGTGACTTGTGATCCATATCAATTACTTGCATGGAGACTGTATATTACAAAGGAAACTGATTATTTGCATGTCGCCACTTTGCGACACCACCTTGTACATATGCAAGTTAAGTATTGTCAATTCAATTACTATAATAAACTGCATTAATATCATTTGCTTGTATGCTGTCTAGCTATCTGAGAAAGCAGCTTCCTAGGTGTCCTATAAGAGACTAGTGGGCAGGATCCCACATGTTAAACTGTGGTTTTCTTTGCAACACACTTGGTGAGTCAGTTTAAAGGTTAGAGGAGACCATAAAACCGGCCACAGGATAATGCCTACTTAAGTACTGTAGTCTTCAAACGACCTTTGCTGTTGTAGACGGTGATAATTTTTTTCTACCAATAGGTGCAGGTTGAGATGAGAAACTGAACAACGTACCAAATAATTTCATTAAGATAAGTAACTCTTTGTTGATGATTAGCAGGATGAACCTCAGCTACAAGGAACCACATCCTTGTGTGAAAGAACAGACAATGACGACAATCCACAGCTGTTCAAAACAATTCACAATTTGCTGAATGTGAATTCCTGGACATCAGCTGTAAAAAGTACAGATTTACTACTCAGTAGTGACATACAAAAATTTGTGCCAGACCGAAACTTGAACCCAGACATCACCTTAACCATTTCGGCTATCCATGCACGCTTCCAGGGCAAACATTCAGAATTACTAGTAATGCAAGTAAGAGGATTATTCATAAAACTTCCAGAAGTTTAAGAACAGTAAGACATTCAACATGCAGCTTATTTAAACAACAAAAACCATAGTAAAATGTGGTAAAAACAAGCACTGTTACAGGAATACACAAAATCTTCAGAAACCATTTCTTACAACACAACTTCGAACTGTCAACACAACTGGCACTGTTCGGAGTATCCTACGACTCCCACATCACTGGCAATGCGTTATACACAATGCTGGTGACTACTTTGAAGGTCAGTAAAACTTTGAAACGTGTCTATTTTGTACAAGCTGTAAATAAATAGTTGCCACTATTGAAGTTCCAACCCTCATATAACAGAAAAGGACATCTCATAAGAGTGTAAGACATCTGTACCATCATGGCTACAAAAGTGGCTATGGAAGAGCAGCTGCATATTACACTGTGAATTATCTTTCCAAACAAGTAGTGGTTCTATTTGACAAAATGAAACCACAATTAGATGTGTCAAGACAGTTGACGCTCAAAGTGACAAACTGCATTCAATTACACCACAAAATGAAAGCAAATACAGTACATACAAGAGGTACTCTTAAAGTTTTGGTGAGCACCTTTTTTTTTTTTAAAAAAAAGTTATATAATCAATTGTTTTTGATTGTTTCCAAGTACACTTGTGCAGTCCTGGAATATGTTGGAAGTCCGATGCCACAGCACTGTAAGACGCTGAAACAGGAGCCAAAACAAATGGCACAGCGAATTTATAAAGTGGAGTGCTGGAAAGTAATTCATTTACAGCAACAGCCGAAGTGTTGCACTGGTGTCAAGCTAATCCAGATGGCTAAAGAATATTACACTTCTCCTCTTACAATGAATAAAATGTTTGTCAATAGAAATCTTGTTATCTCGTGCATTTAGCAATAATGCTGTGCTGGCTGGTAATTTCCAAACCTTGCACCCTCATGTTAGTATGATGTTTGATATACTATGGGATACAACTGTTTGTTATTCACCAATAGCACAATCCATAACTGAATTTAACACAATAGTTCACCAGTTATTGAATGACTGTTTTCCTACTTCACCCTTGGTCAGCATAACAGCCGTATCATATACTTCATTTTTAAATCTGTGCCCACTTAACCTACAGCTTACCTCAGTTTACTGTCAATGGTAACAAATGAGCTTTTCATAGTGAAACAACATGACATGTCATACTTCAAAAATGGACACATTCTCTCTCACTTTCTATTGCATTATGTAGCATCAGTTATTGGCATCTTTTTGGTGCCAAATACAGGGCGAGTCAAAAAGGAATTTGCATGATATAGAAATTTAATGAAATAACTTACAGAATCTGTAAATATGTCATTAGGAAACAACCTCAAGTTTCACATAAAAGTGTCTAGTGTCATTTTGCTTCGATGTGACCACCATCTATGATGTGGCAAACATCCCACTGGTAATCAATTTCTTCCCACACTTGTTGCAGAAAATTGGGCATAACTTGTGCAACAGCAGTGAAGATTCAATTTTTCACGTCAGCTAACTTGTTTTGTAGGTGAGGAATGTACACAAGGTCTTTAATGAAACCCTAGAGGAAGAAAACAATGGTGTCAAGTCTGGGGAACTCGGTGGCCATGTGATTGGCCCTTCACAGCCAATCCACCCACGTGGGAAGTGATTATCGAAGAAACCTCGAACTTCCGTGAGGAAATAAAGTGGTGCACCATCTTGCTGGTAGTAAACCATCCCATCTCTGTTACCTTCATCAATATGTGGAATTAAAAGTTTTCAAGCATATCCAGAAACACAATACCAGTGACAGTTTTCTCCCTGAAGAGGAAAGGGCCATACACTTTCAGTGTGCTAACGGCACAAAAGACATTAACTTTGGGCTGTCACATACGTGTTCCAGGGTTGCTTGTGGATTTTTGCCGCCCATATTCTGCAGCTGTGGGTGTTCCCCATGCCACTGATATGAAATGTTGACTCATCACTGAAGACTGTTCATGAATTTCCCATCATCCTGTATCCAATGCAACATTTCTGCACAGAATTCCCCAAGAGCAACCTTACCTACATGAGTAATATGCTGTGCCTTTGTGAATCTGTATGGTTTCAAGTGTGAATGTCTATGCAGTGCTCGTCAAACAGTCTTTCAAAGAATGTCTGTCTTGCAAGACTCACATCATGTTGATTTTTGATAACTGTGGGCAAAGCTCTTCCTAACCTGTTCGGCATAAGCATCAACATGCAAGCGACCTGCTGATTTATCATGTCACAGTGAACAACCCACCTCACCAAAGTTCTTGTGTCAAGAGTAAATTGTAGGCCTGCTTGAAGTTTTTTTTTAGCATATCCAGTGCAAAATTTACACTGAACAGTTGTTGCAGAGTTCATTTCATTAAACCAAAACACACTGCGAGCATGATCGCCACCAGTGAAAGTAAGTGGGTACTACACTCCTGGTGTCAGAATGCGGTACTGATGCACTACGACACTATGTGAATCAAACTTTATACTGTTTGCTACAAAATGACACATCTACCAATTCTGTAAATTATCCCAATAATTTTCTATATTATCCACAGTTGTGAAGTCCTTTTCAACTCACCCTGTATAGTACATGGCGTGTACAGCTCGGCAACTCTGTGTTAAATCAATAATTCACAGGTTCAAAGTTCAATCCTTTGTACATTCTACAACATTTTCTAGTAGGTATCATGGTTTTCACCTGTACTACTCCATCATGTATTTTTTAATGTAAGTTGCACAATTATTTTACATTAAACTTAAAATCAACCTACAATTAATTGGAAACATATGTTTTCAAGTCAAAAGAAGGTATGTGTTTAAAACTTAAAATCAACCTACAATTAATTGGAAACATTTGTTTTCAAGCCAAAAGAAGGTACGTGTCACCATTTATCATCACCCTCACACATTTTAAGTGACTTTGATATTCAAAACTATCTTCACAGAGCCACCCACTTTATTCAATTTTTGATTTTGTTGAGCACTTGAAGTAGTACCACAAATAATTTCCTCTTTCTACTATATACTGCAATGCACCGTAAATATAACTCCAATATTCTTTCTTTTGTAACTGACTGTGCTCGAAATTTTGACAAGCAATATGCTACAGTCATATCCAAACGGTCCACATAACTCTCCTAGTAACCACTTGAGTAATACGAGATGGTTCACAGTATGGCAATGTGTAGATATAAACTGGTTATTTAATCATATTTGATTCACATGAAGTTACGCAGTTCTTCGAACTACTGAACAGAAGTAAAAATATTATTACAAAAGGATGTCTCCAAACATTACAACTTTACTCCATTATACAGAAGGTTAAAAAACAAAAGCAAATGTGCAGCTAAATAAATGACATTAATCTAATTAAATAAAACTGCTGGAAATAGAAACGATACCACCTGATAAAAAAAGCAAATGATATAGAAAAGCACCAATCAAATGATGATAATATTAACAGCCCAAAGTCACCTCAGAAAGACGAGATACCTCTTTTTGTGTTGTGAAGACGTGCTGCAGCAGGATTTAGGCGTGCATCTCTCGACTGACGAGCACTGCCTGCATCTGACAATGATGGACCACGGCTCAGCTTCTCATGGCTAAGCTTCTCATTGATAAACAGCAACCGTAAAGGCTGGCTGCCAGCAACAGTTCCTTGAATACAGATGATGCATGATAAATTCTGAAAGTTGACAAAACCTGTCAGTATTCTATAAAAATATCAGGAATGTAAAATCTACAAGCAGTTGCACTTTAGGTTTCTTCTTGTAATTTTACAGAAATCTTCAATAACCAAACAAAAAGATTTAGTTATTAAATTAAGAGGAACTATGGTCTATGTTATGTAGGATGGCACTTCTGCGCAAATAGGTGGAACGGAAAGGAAGCGTGGGGGGATGAGAACTGTGCATGCGCGTCAGCATAGAGCAGGCAAACAAAGTCCTCTTAGCCGAACTACGTTGCTGCGGACAACAGTCAGACTTGTTTGCCTATGGTACATATGTTCAGATCTATGAGGGGAATAATAAATATTAAAACCAATTTTGATCAATCATCATCAGAGAAACATTAACCCACATCTTGATGACATTGCATCCACTGCTCCACAGATTTACTTTGCATGACAGGAGACGAGAACAGCTGACACAGCTTTGTGAAAACTTTAAGTACAATTTTTCTCACAATGACAATTGTCTAATGACAAGGTCATCAAAACTGTTTGCAATAATTATCATTTATTGCAATTTCAACTGCACTATAAGTAAAAATTTAATACACAAAAAATTAGCTTCAAGCACAAACTGAAATCATTATATTTACTTGACAACTGCTTCTACACAATATAATTTTTGAAAATGTGTGTGTGTGTGTGTGTGTGTGTGTGTGTGTGTGTAGTTAAGTGCAATCACTGTGCATAAAAAAGAATTTGTGGCAGAAAAGCTAATGTAAAAGATTATCGTAAAAACAGTCAGCAAGTTGTCATTATTAACGGGCATTATGAGTGTAAACTAACGCGTTCGACATTACAATGAGGGGACCACATTTATAAACCACTGAACAAGCAAACAATTAACACGCATCTGTGAATAGCGCCAGGGAATGCTGACCAATAACAGCCAAAACCACCGATATCTTGACGAGTAACAGTTATTGTCATTTTAGGGCCTTATCCAATTTGTGCCTTGAACATGACAGCAGTTTACATGTGGAAATATCGGACTTCTGACGAATTTATGCAGCTGCATTCTCGCGTGTTATTAGAGGGTACAACATGGTGAGGGAAGCTTCACTTCTCCTTGAGCAATACGCTGAACATTATAGTCTGCATAATGCAAAGGATATAAAGTCCTAATCAAAAAGGCTAGGAAGTTCTCATTATTATGTATACAACTGATACGTTGACAAACATATTTTTTAAACCATGAGTCTTTAAAACTGAGAAATATTTTTGCTTTCTTATAAAGTCTACACCGTAATATTATCATCATTTCTATTTGAGTTTGTTTCCAAACAATCTAATGGTAAATTTACAATGATAGGTTCAAGGCTTACATCCATCATCACCTCCCTGTCAAATTCTTCCTTCTGAAGCTTTTCAGCATGCCGCACAGACTGTGCACACGCTACAGGTGGGATGTTGTCTATTGCCTCATGCACAAGCAATTCACTGTATATTACCATGAATGTTTTTTTTTTTTTTTTTTTTTTTTTTCCTTTCCCCCTCCCACATACCCTTAACCCTTTGTCAAAATTAATTCCATTGAGCTACACTGACAGTGACACATGGGTAAATGCAAAACTGTGTGCACCATTCACATGCAAGGAAGTCAAGTTTGTAAGTTCTGTCACATGACTTGTATAAATTAAAAAACTGCAGGTCAGCATGAGTCTGGTTTATACTGTGCTCAATATTTTTATTTTTGAGCCAGGGAAAAATATCCGCTTTTCTGGTGTTTTTACTTACTGCTTTCTCTATAACAGTTGAATTATAACTGGCAATGACCAATTTTGAAGCAAGGTATGGCAAGAATTGTGAATCATGTCATGAAACTGACAGCATTCATTTCCAAATAGTAGTCACTGCCATTTTTCTTCCATGTAAATAAAACTTTATTCTTAGAAACAAACCCAGAAGAAGAGTCAGCATGCAGAATTATTATCCAAGAACCTATTCCTATGAGAATTTTAAAACCGCCAGTACTGTCACTCATTTTCCAGCAGATCTTCCTGGAATGATTCTAGTTGACCCACGTTTCATCAGGGTAATACACTGTTCAACTATCGCCTTGTCTTGTACCTTGAATCTTTATGTGGGATGTAGTTCGTGCTGCAGCTATGTCACTTCTTTGAACTAAAAGCTTTCTTCGTAACATATCTGGAACAGTCTTTTAAAATTCTTCACATCGATGAAGCACTTACCATTGAAGCCGATTTTCTCCTGCATAACTTAACACGTTTTTGTGATGTGAGGCATTCATCATTCACATGGAGCTCTTTAAAATACCATTGTTAAAACCATCCACTTGTGTTACAGGTTCATTGCGATTTCTATGATTTTCCAGGGGACACAAAACCAACTTTTTTATGGTTCCTACAGCTCTGACAGTTTTGCTTACAGTTCTCTTTCAGTTCTTTCACCGATACCACATGGTTCTGGAGTCCGTTTTTATGCTTTCAAATGTCAACAGTAGAAGACCTGCTTTCAAATTCACATTTGGAAAAGTTATAAATGCAGTAAATAATCCACCTCGCCTGCTTGTGAAGCACTTCCTTCACATTTACTGCCGCCACACGACTTTTTTTAAATCACACTTAAACATTTACAGACACACATTCACAGCTATACTGCTGAAAAAAAAAACCTCTGACAGCTGAATAAATACTTTGGTTGTCGTGAAGTACGGTAACAGTGCAGCATATTGATGCGAGATTCTCACACTCTAACTGTAACTCTCTGCTAATCACTCTGAAAGAAAATGAATATTATTGGCTGCCAGTGGCTAATGGAGGGGGATGTGCAGAACGGCTGACAATGGGCCACCTTCCTACAAGACATGAACTTTAGCATCAAAAACGCATCTTCAGATTACCTGTTAAAGGGGTATTTCCTATCGAAGGAGCAGTTGCTGTCCTATTTAGTGTACGTGACGTCGCTGAGCCGTGGATGCTGCCTCCCCCTGATGAAACCTGCAAATACGGTTTGTTACATACAAAGGTGTGCTGTAAATTTTCAATTGATATACACAAATGAAAATGAACAAGCTGTGGCACACAAAGCATATAACATTTAACTAAGTAATATTTTACATGGAAGAATAGCCTTTATTTACCAAATCACTGAATGAGAAATAACGAAAGAAAGCTTGAGACACAACATGTTGGAAGCACTCATATTTGAATCTCTAACTTTGACAACTTTTTTAAAGTCCCTTTAACAGGAGGAAGAGAGAGGTAGAAAACAGGAGAAGAGACAAATAGACAAATGAATTCTAGAAGAAAGAAAACAATGTTTCAAATTTTTTGCACGATTCCATGCCAATTCCAACTTAATTTTTAGAGTATTTTCTGCATTACTACACAATGTGATATCACTGCCCCCAAACTTCTCCATAATTTACAGCAACAAAGGTATGAATTGTTACAGCAGGACCACTCCAGGCATACCAAACTGTGTGCATGCCATGTGTGCAGACCATGGGCGGGTGGACATAGACTCCGCCTGTCTCTGCTTTGCTCGGTCCTCTTCAGAATTACCTGGTACAGCACGAAATTTCATTTAGTATGGTAGTGTGGCATTTTTTGTCTGTCATCACAACTCTCTTCAGTACAGTGCCATTTTCCCTTCGCTATTTGTTCGCGATATGGATGTTCACAGGCCCAGTGGCTATTTGCATAAAAAAGAGGCAGTCTAATGATTATCACAAATCTTTAAAATTGAATGAGAATGACAGAAGGGAGGAATGAGAATTCTCAATATCTATTACGCAGTCCATAAGCAAAGGGTACTGCAAATTTGCTATGAAATGACATTACAGTATCATACAGAAAGAATTTAAAGATTTGGTTGGCAATGATAGAGCTAAAAAATTAAGCTAAGGTCTCGATCAGGGCCAGCAGCAGTCACAACAGTGCTTATATAGTGCTCATAGGCAATGTGTCAGTTTCACGTAGCCAATGGGATGATTCTTTGACATAGCCAATGAGAGGCGAGAACAGAGGCAATGTATATCTAGGGGCAAAATTGAAACAATTGTCTTGCTTGCCATTTTTTGGCGTATTAGTAAGTTTAGAGAGACATATTTAGTGATTACGGCAGTAAGTTGTAGAAAGTGGGCTGATTCAAGTGATTTAGTTCTGCTTGGCGACATTATCTGCTGGTGCATGTCTTATGAAGTCACTGCAGAGACACGAAAATCTATCGAATGTGGCAGCAAAATGCCTCTTCCAGTGGCGAAGGTTTGTGTGGATGGTATCACCTGAAAGTGTTGCAAAAGCTGCTGCTTTGAATAAGTGGATCATTGTTTCTTAATTCAATCACAGGAGAAGGTAGGTGGACCTTGTTTATTAAGAATAGAGCCGCACATTCGAAATAGTTAATATGATGATTTAATGAAAAAATACTGATCCACTCACTCAATGGAGCGACTGCATTGCATTACAGAAGAGACATATTTCATGAAGAGAAAAGGGGGAGGGGGAGGGGGAGGGGGAGGAGGAGGAGGAAGAGAGAGAGAGAGAGAGAGAGAGAGAGAGAGAGAGAGAGAGAGAGAGAGAGAGAGAGATGGGGGGAGGGGTCTATATCCAATCCCCATACATATTTAGCAATTGCAAAGCATTGCCGGCTTCGCTAGTGTGAAATTCTTATACAGTGGGACTGCATTGCCATTTACATGTGACGTGTTCACAGCTTCCCCTTCTTCCCCCTCCTCACATTCAGATTGCATGACGTGGCAACAGAGGAACTGCGCTGACATAATTAGTGCTATGACACTCTTGCCATGCCATGGCTCACAAGCCGAATTATTGGCTGCCCCTGTATTAAACCTTCTAGTAAATTCAGCGCAACCAGCCTACATAGTACACTAAAGCACATTACAGACATGACACATTTATTGTTCTTTGTACTTCAGTACTGGATCATGATGTGGGGGTGAATTCCTTTTACAATACCTATCCAACAGTAATGTCTAATCATTCCAGTGGTAAAATGGGATTTTTACAACTGGAATACTGCTCACGAACTCTGTAAAGCAGTTTCATTCATAACAAAGTTGTATGTCATATTGACACCGTACTAATATAACAATAATACAGCAGTAGACACTATGTCTTAATAAGATTCATACAGCAACCGTAAAAAAAAAAAAAATTATTATTCCAACCACAGATGGAAGATAATTCTGATTAACATTACTACTTTCGTCCTCTAAGGGCTGTCTTAAGATCTTTATGGGTGGGTTACAATGTATGAAGACACATATGAAATCCTCATCTTGCGCAGTATAGTATCTAAAGCTAGCGTCCACTAGCAAGTAAACTTTCACAAGTCACTTGTAAAAGCTACTTCTGTGAATTCTTTGAAGTGAAAACAACCCCAGCAAGCATACTTCTGCAAGTTTCTTCAACTTCCAGAGTGGCTTCCGCAAGCTAGTGGAAGTAGTTTCTTGAAAGCTGCAAGTATTTGCCAAACAAGTTAGTTGCTGGACATTTTTCTCAATCTCGCAGAATTTTTGTGTGTGGAAACCCAGTACAAAAACATCAGTGCTGTAAAACAGAATGGAACATAGACAGATGGGCTGAAATGAATGTATCATTGGAATCCCTATACCAACACACACATTTGGCCACTGTCAGCCAAAGAAGTACAAAATGAATTTACTTATTACTTTCTTTCACCAGAGGGGGAAGCAGAATGGCAATACAGATGTCTTTAAATTTTAACTGATTATTTAATGTTAGCATAAACATAACTGCACCACACTTGTAAAAAAAACGTAATAAATACTGTTTGCAGAAATCACAGAGTAATTAAAAAGCGACCTCTTGGCGATATAGTTTGCTGCATTTTTGTATCCCATCTCCAAATACTTCATTCTGTACAAGACAGATGTTCAAAACCATGTGACATTCTCAGAAAGTTTTAAATTTTTTAAGATTTTTCTTTAACCCTTGAGCAGATGCACTGTTGTAAAAATTGCAACAGCAGCTGTTTTTATGCTCAATCAATGCCTTAACCTTTAGCTATTGCACCACTGCTGCCATGTATTCCATTTTTTATGTTTTCTCAACAATCTTAAATTGGTTTCAGTTCCTTTGCTAAGCTTTCTCAGTTTCTTTTCTGAACAGTAATCAACGAGGTGTCAAATGCTGTAAAAAGTTCAATGTGGGCCTGTTAGTGTGACAGTTGCAATTGCAAGCTTTGTTCCGGTAGTCAATATGCAGAGAGAAGTGTACTTATTCATAGTTTGTAAGCATTAACTTTGTTAAACTAGCATCTGAATTAATTTATTCATTTCATTTCTTTTGATGTCTTGTTTCAGTTCAAAGGGTGTATCAGATGAGGAAATATGCCAACTACTCAAAGAAAACATTGAACATAAGGACCATGGCAGTGAACTTGAACTTGACGGTGAGGATTGTGATGATCTCTACAAGATAGCAGATGGGCAGGAGATCTTTACTGGAAAAGACAAAGTTATGCATTGGTGTAAATGCAAGTGTGCTAAAATGTCAAAAATCAAGAGAAAATATTGTGCAAATTTAACAGGTCCAAAGAGAAATGTGATGGATATAACTGATGAAGTTAGAGGTTTTCTGAAAATAATTTTCCTTGATATTATTGATGAAATTGTAAACTATACAAGAGATACATATATAAAGAGACAGTGAGACACAAATCAATAGTCAGTGAGACACAAATCAATTCTCGCACAAAAGAGGTAATAAAGTAACACCAAGACACAAAATAATGGCTGTGTTTGGCATTATTCTTTTGACTGGAACAAGAAAAAGACCATCATGCTAATGTATTGGAACTCTAGGTGGCAAAGGGAACAGGAATGCAACTGCTTAGGGCTGCTATGAGTTACAAAATGTTTCTATTTCTTCTATGCTTTATGCAGCTTGATGACATGGAAATGAGAAACGATAGGAGAGAAACTGATAAGCTGCTGCAATTTATACATTATTGGACCCTTTTGTTGATAACTGTCAAAGTTTTACAGCCTCAGTGAATTCAACACAATAGATGAAATATTTCACCCTTTCAGAGGCCACTGTGGATGGATTTACTACATACACAGGAAACTAGCTAAATATGGGATAAAAATGTTAGCACTATGTAATGCAAAAACATTTCATTGCAGTAATCTGGAGGTTTACTGTAGCATGCAATCAGAAGGGCAGTATCGGGTATCTAATGCTCCTGAGGACATAGTGAAAAGAGTTGTGGCGCCTGCAGGAAATTCTAAAAGAAACCTTACAACTGACAACTGGTACACAAGCTACACCCTTCCTGAATATTTGCTGCATAATAAAATCACACATATTGGTACAATGAAGAAGAACATACACAATATTCCTCCAGAATTTCTCCCAAACAAAACAAAAGAAACTGGAAGTGCAATGTTTGGGTTTCAGCAGGTTTCAGACATTCCTCATAAAAATCATGCTGTCATACTTTTGCCTACTATGAATGATACAGAGACAGTTGATGAATAAACATGCAAACATGAAATTATAATTGATTACAGTGTGACAAAAGGTGGAGTTTAGATCAAATGTGTACCTGTTAAACAGTTTCAAGAATTACACGGAGATGGCCATTGGCATGTTTTTTTTCTTTTTCTTAACACTGCTGAAATTAGTTCACAAGTACTGCTTTTTTTTCCCACAAAGCCAGAGACAACGTCACAACAACATATTTATCTCAACAAGCTAGCAGAAGGTCTTATGAAAGAATCACTCAAATCACTGCCAGTAGATCTCACTGTATTTCTTGCACAGTTTCATGATGAAACGTTGACTTCCAAAGATCAGCACCCTCAACCTATAGTTAAAAAACACTGGATGTGTATTCCTTGTGGGTGTCAAAAGAATTCATCCACATCAACTAAATATGATAGATGTAATAACTTTGCTTGTAAACAGCACGCTAAGTAACAAACTATCTGTGAAAGCTGTTATGAAAGTGAATGTATGTCAGAATAACTGGCTAATTTGTTATTACAAGAACTAAAAAGCAAAAGCTTTTGTTGTAAATGTTGAAGACAGAGAATGTGATCTGCATTCTTCAATAAATATAGCAGTTTGTTCAGCACAGGCTTTGTTTTACTGACAAATGTAAATGTAAATTTTGCAACACATGCCTTTTTGTGTGACAATAGGTATGCCTGCTGGAGGGTTCATAATAATAGTAATTCAACAACGATGGCAGCTGCTTTGGTTTTTAAACATGATGCTGTCCAACCACTTGTCTATCTCACAATGAAATTTTCTGAAATTAACCTGCCCAAGTAACTTGCAGAAGTAAACTTGCACAAATTTTTGTTCTAATGTAAACATCTTGGCGAGTACTTGCAGAAATTATTTGTGGTAATTACTTGCAAGTGGAAACACACCTTACTATTTGATTTGTTATACTGTAACCCACTCTTACAGATCTGAAGGTTGAAACTGGTAATGATCATCAAATTAACAAATTAGACAACTGCCAATCAATGTAAATAATACTTCACACGTGAGACCACACTTCAATATAGGAAGAAAGAGTGATTTTACATTACTAAGTTCATTCTAAAGGAAGCACAACCTCAAATTGTATGAAGATAAATCAGGAAATTTGTGTAATATTTTTTGATGCACTTGTCCATTGGAATAGCCTGAAATGATTTAGGGAAACTATATATAAACTAAATCAGTATTACCAGACAGGTATATCAGTCTTGCTACTGAATACTAGTTTTGGGTCTTGACTAATGGGTCACTATGCTCAGCGCCACAACTTCCATATTTATTGGACTCATAAAAAATACAAGGATTAACAGGTGAACACATTATCGTATCTGATCTAACCATCCTGTGCATAAACTGAACGACATGCACTGAGAAATATGTGCCTCTAGAACATATTTCATATCGGCTAAGATAAAAGGACCAATTAACCTGTAAAAAGCCCAAATTGCAAGTCACATCTGGTATCAGATACACTTGACAAATGCAGATTGCCTGTAATAATCCCAATAGTTGCTGAAGTGCACAACACACCTTGCTATTCTAACATGCCTTTCCACGACACTTACATAACTCAAAAGTTCCAATACTGAATCTGTTCCATATATTTATTAAACAATACAACACAAAGGACACAAATTATTATTATTATTATTATTATTATTATTAATTATATTAGTCTAATGTAAGAATCATTTACCAGTGCCCCTGTAACAGTAGTCATGATATACACAATATGTCACACTACCAATTAAATATTAATGATAATCTAACACATAGAACATACAGGCCCTGACTCAACTATAAATTAACCAATGCTCAAACAAGTAACTGACTGACAGTCTTATGTATGAAACAACTTATACTAAGGAGAAGTTTAATAGATAGCAAAAGACACCTTATTGCTCACTGGCGATGTGGGAGATGTCTGAGTGACTTTGCTGATTCCAGGGGTAACAGGCGGAGTAACTTCTCCTGATTTAGTTTGTAAACGGCTGTCATCATCAGGAGGCACAAGTTGTTGCAATTCACATTCCTCTCCACCTTCAGCCATGACTCTGTGAGACAGTAATAAAACTTATGTTTGTTGCTATCATACCACACTGTGAAATTGGGAATGTCAGCAATAAATTTCCGCTGGGATATGTTTCATTTAAAACTGCTCTAAAATACTTCCTTTGGAACAACCGAAATTGTAACTGACTTTTCAGCTACAGCTGTGATGTCACGTCACTGCTGTGCGAAATTAAATATATACAGCAAGGCTGCAAGTACAGATGATGAATGAAAAAGGATATAACAATATGAACACTATATCGTATGTGACAGGTACTTTATAGTTAACACACGGAAAATTAACTATTTTATTGACAGAAAATTCAGGCTGGAATACAATATGCATACAAGGATAAATTTCTACTCACAAATGATGTTATCTAAAAACTAAGCAATTTTCTGTTTTTTCTACAAGCCTGTGCACTGCTCAGTATTTTTTTCCATTTGATGAATAGTGATCCTGCCTAATAAATACGTAACACACATTTCAAACACACAGCACGAATCAATTAACAAACACCAGTAACTGAGAAAGATATGTATTATAATGAACAGCTCATGCCAAAAAGCTAACAGATCATCTTCTCCTCCTTAAGGCTATCCAGGACTTTGCCTTCTGGCCTGGTCTGGCCTCACTATCAGGTATAGGATGCTATTCATAATTCATCAAAAGGTTACAACATTATTTGATCTTCAGTTCAGTCAACCTCACCAGCTGATCTGCGTTTCTGTGTGTTGTTATAAACTGAGCAGACTCATTTCATGCCACAACAGCTCATATCCGGCTTACAAAGATTTACAAATACTTCTTAAAAAACCAAATGTAGCTGATTATGATTCAAGTCACTGCAGATATCACTTCTAATATAGTTAAGGCTTTGTGGTGAACGAGCTTAGATCTATGATAATCTGCTAAATTCTTTTTGGATAAGAAAGAATCACATTGTACTGTGACTAACATACAACACTTGGACGTACTAGTAACCTTAACAGGAACAAACCATTCAGTTAGCGTGATTATCAGCAACAATGTCCAATGTGACACTTTGTTGACAAATTAAGTACTCCACAAATCTCACAGGCTTTCTATTTGTAATCTCTCTTCTCCATTAAGATATTATTCTCCTCTCAAAAACAAATTCCAGGAGAAACAGATGCCCTTGTTCACAGACAAAGCTGTCAAATAACAATTAATTGGTAGCACTTCCCTTGATATTAATTGATTTTTAACTCTTGGGGAAAAGAAGGTTTGCCTGTGGCTCTTGGTCTTCAGACCTGCTTTTCATCAGAATGTGTCCCAGGAATTTGGTATTAATCCCAAAGATATACTTTTTAGAGCATATGTACAGTGTTTGTCTTTTACTGCAAGAAGACTATAGTCTGGCACTAAAAGTAGCCTTGGCTTTACTTCCTTGTGGTAAAATTGCACTTACAGGTTTGGCAGATTTTCTGTTGCATGTTGCTGTTGGTAACAGTTTGCCCAATCAATCTAAGGTATTTACATAAAGTTAGCTAATATTATGTTTTAGAGCATTGGTATTTAACCAAATCATAGTAATTTTCAACAAAACTGGAAATAAAAGTAGGTTATTGCAATGATAGACACATATTTGTAGCTATGCTACACATCGATCTATCATAGCAATCTTAGTTTCATGTTGGCTCATTGGCTTGATCAGTTCACAAGCAAGTTATCGCACTGTGACTTAATCTTGACCACAGGCTAAGCCATAGAGTAGTCTGTCATCACAACCAGGTTTTCTGCTTTCACATCCATTGACTTCACCAACTCTCAACCAAATTGTCACAGTCCCGCCTAACATAGGCCTTGGGCTGTGCTATAAGTCAGTCTATCAACCAGTATGCAACCATAAGACTTCACAAGGTACACTGCTCCTCACACTGTCACACTGTGAATTGCCCCACCACCTGCCCTCTGATGTGCACTATATCACTCAGCTGGCTACAACCAACATCAACAAACTGCCAACATCCGCAGACAATGCAAGAAGGACGAGACCATAAGGGTATTTTAGCCTTTATATACACATCTATTATCACTAGAAAGCCAACATCTATTCATAGAACTTTATCTTTGGTGGGGAACCGTAATGTGGTTTCCTGCAAAACTACCAAAGTTTGTGCTACTGAACATGGAATCATCCATTATTTCTACAAAAAATATACTGGAATATTCAAAGAAAGCACATTATTTCAGAGAATGGCAAATGTAAGTTCAAGAGCAGCTTACATGAACACAGCAAGTGGGTGAATCTTACCGATTTAAATAGCACATGTAGTTCCCATCCACAAGCAAGAAAACTCCCAGTTACACGTCAGGAGAAAGAAATTGACGTGTAAGTTTTTAGATATCAGTAACAGGAGTAATTTTTAAGGACTCAAAAAATTTGAGAATATTTTCAGAGCTAATACCACAAGAAGAAAGTTTAATCTTTCAAAAACTGTTAACCTATTTTTAATTTCTAATTTTCACTGAAGAAAAGTAACACACAATTAGCAAAGAAGCAGCTCCATGGCTTTTGAAATCACCTTTGAAACTGCAAATCGCTTTTTCTGCAAGCTCTTTGCTTTCCATATTCTAGGAGGAGGTGGTACAGACCAAAACAAGAAAAAAATGTCTAGTAAACAAGTGTTCTGAAATGTATACCTTATGAGATATGAGAACTTGTACATCTTCACTACTGCAAAACAGCCCTTCCACTGAAGACGTGCTCTTAGTTTGAAAGGGATGCACTTATGCACTTTAGAGCCCACATTTATTCCCTCCCCCCCCCCACCCCAAGTGATTGTTCCTGTCATATCCCTGAATATTGACCACTACCCTTGGGACAACCTGTAGGTGTGAATAGCTGCAAGCTGCATCTTCCCCTCCACCTGCTTCCTTTTTTTCACAGAAACAGCTTTTCTGATAAATAAATTTTCCTATATCACAGCAGAAAAATGCTACAATGGTTCCTGCAGTATGGCTACAGCGCACCACTTGTTACGTACTCTCCCTGTTAATATATGACTCATGTTTGTCCTTATATTAAGCAAACAAATCCTATGTCACTGAAATGATCACTGGGTAAATACAGTACGATATTACACATACTGAGTAAGACTGAAAACTGTTTTAGGTAAGAATCAAGTAAATAAACACTACTGGCTGTTGTTCAATTAAGTAACAATAATCAAAATGATGTAAAATCTAAAATCTGACAGATTGACAAGGATCTTTCACAATTGTCTTGCCTACAATGTTTTTAAGCACATCTTTAGGTTCTGCTTTTGATCACTGCAAACACTATTACACTAAGCTTGTACCACATTAAGATATTCATGCAGTGCAAATAGTACAGTTTTCTCATCAGAAGATGTACTTATTGAAACAGGACCATAAGAATTGGCAAACAACTTAGTGTACACCATACAGCTCAATTCTTTGACTACTCCTGATTTCAACTGACATTACTGGTACTTTATTGCAGTAAAGTATACAAATAATACAAGCACTCATGTCTGATAGTTATGGTAACTAAAACATTTTCAGAATTCGACAAGACAGCACTATGCAGCCACAAACCATTTTGCTTTACAACTGTTCTAAGAGGTGTGTCTGTACAATAACACAAAGCACTCTTAATTTTGTTATGATACATGTCTTAAATATTAAAACAACATCTTTACTTAGCTACATTCATAAACAAGCAGTGACTTCAGGTTGTTGCCTCAGACTAATTCAACACATCTGTCTGTCAGGCACACCTCAGTAACACTGCTACATCTCTAAAAAAATTCTGAGAATTAAGTATTATAAATTGCCTCCTGACAGCAACGAGACAGCCAAATAACTTTGTACTAACGAACATGGTAGCCTGGAGGCTGTGGACTGAAATTTACCTTTGTTGTCAAAAAAAAAAAAAAAAAAAAAGTCTGCAGAGAGGAGTTAAGTTTCGTCTCTTTCAGGTCCTTGACTATGATCATTTTATCCAGGACCCCAAGAGTGATATCCTGCTTTATTATTTGTTAAATATTTAAGTATAGTAGTTTCACACTAGAGTGCTGTGCACTAGCACTACAAGACCATAAGGCACGCTGCATACCAAACACGCTATTACATTGTATGCAGCAAATACATCATAAGTCTGTAATATTACATATAACAGCATAAAACAAATGGTAAGGACTTTAAGTTCTGTATTGTTCTCAGCCTCATCTCTCCATGCAATACATAAGAACACATCACTTTTACATCATAATCAACTGCACATGAAATACTACACACAACCAATGGACATTTGTACCCTAAGGTCTCTTCAAACACAAATTTGTGCAGTCTGCTAAAAATTAGTTTTTCTTTAAAGCACAGTAAGTATAATTCTTTGGTACAAATTATATAACAACCAAGACAATAGCTTGCTTAATACCATACTTTTTGACAAAATCAATAATGTTTGCTTTGTAGCTGTTAAAAAAAAATTAAATGAATTCACTAGGAGAAATGTTTTTCCTGGTGACAATGAACACACATGGAATATTCGTATGAAGGACCATTAATCGTGACTTCTTCACGGAACTTAGTGTGGACATAGCAAGCTAAAGAGAACAACAAATGGTCTGGTTTAAAACATAGGGTAACTATCACTGGGCTCATATTGCAGATCAAATAAAATGTCAAAAGAACAGACATCTGTATTTCCAAATATTTGAAATTTAATGATCACACTAGGACGTACATAAAAACAACAAAATATACAGTTCAGCTTCTAGAATAAGATCACGTAGGGAAAATATTCAACACAATTAGCATTCAGATCAGTACTAGATAGTTTTTTTCTACAACTTACGTATTTTTGTCAGCACTTACAAGCATTAGACATGTTCCTTTCCATGACTATTCACAAAACCGTAACTTGCGGATGCAAGAAAATATTAATACGGCTCCTTTTCAGCTACTCAAGGTCCGTAAAAAAAAAAAAATATCAGCTACTAAGTTTTTGCGTTATTTTCAGACATTTTGATGTATGCTCTGCTGACGTAAAGCTATTTTACTTCAGCAATCCTTGTTTACCACTACGACAGCAAGAACTATTTTATCTTATCCCTCAAAGCGCTAGGCTTGTGTGCTATTCGAGCGTTTTTGTAATAATAGAAAATGGATTTTGGTGCTCAGAGATGCACACGAACTGTTTACATCAAGAAAGAAAAGGAGAACTTTCACGATTATCTTCCAAGCGCGGTGTCTGTTGCTCCCTTATCATCTAGAAACTTGTAACCATTATAAATCATATGACTGAGTATTTGTGCTGCTATGTTCCACAGTCCACATAATTTGTACAACAAAAATAAAAATCCAACGCCATTTCCAAACTACCATGCTTCCTCATAATGTACGGCCATCTTACCGATGTTGATGTTTTATTCTTCGATTGGTCTTTCGCTTCACTAAGCATTCTCTCACGAAAGGTCCATTTACTGCTGGAAAACGTAACTCACTGGTCACCGACCTTTTCTTCTATGCCACCGCATTCCCACTCTCTAGCTATGGTTGCCTTTCACATGCCTCTCGATCGTCGCAAATAGTAAAAAAACACAGCAACGTAATGCAACAAAACACGAAAGTCTCCACGAAACTGAGAATTTTCGAATCGGCGTGTGCTAAACGCATTTAACGGTTTATAATTTCAACGTACTATACATATACTACGTACTATGCCTGCTACTTATTATTCTTTCTTTCTCTCTCTCTCTCTCTTTCTCTTGGATTCTGGAAATTCATTTCCAATTGTCGGTTTTCCACACAAAAACTTCACAATAGATTTTCGCTCCTGTGTAAACGCAGAACCGTTTAAGAAAGTAGCTTCGATTTTGAAGTTATGGCTTTTTTCTTTTTTTAAAAAAAAAAATAAAATAAAATAAAGATATTCAGCTAATATGGACAGAGTGACTCACTATGCAGTGAAGGAGAAGCAGAAATATTAGACTGAGGATGAAGCTGTCTACCTCTAAGATTAATGTGTAATAGCGATTGTGCTGACTAAATCACAAACGGGAACAGCTGAATTACAGACGCCATATTGAACTGAGCTTCTAGCCGCAGCGCTTATAGTGGCATGGACAAGGAAAAAACGAACACAAAAATTTAGGGTATGGAAATGCGCATATCTTATCTGCCAAGGACGACGTTTCGTTTGGAAATCATTTTCGAATGGGTAAAATCAATTTCGGAATATTTTTGGGCCATATTACTTTCTCTGTACAGGAGTTCTATACATGAATATGAGATGCTGTGCAATCTTGCATTTGACCCGTTTCCACGTCACGATCTGTGTGAGGCTGAGCTAATATCTGCGCACACTCAGAAGGGCCGCCTTCACGAGAAACGCATCAAGTAATTCCAGTTTGCAACACTATGTAGCGCTGGAACACAGTAGGCAATCCGATTTTAGATAAAAGCATTGTTTTAAGTAACTGACGACGAAAATGTATATATCCGAGAGTAAAAGAGTATATAATTTTTTGTATTGTAGTACGGTGCCATGTGGCCTTTAATTAATGACAGTTACATGATTAAATACCGTATGAACTCGGTGACTGCGCGTTGTTGGAAGTTGATATAAACCACAACGTTCGGACTACTTGCCGTGGTAGGATACATAAATTCTTCTTCTTCTTCTTCTTCATAATTTTTGGAAGAGCTCGAGGAAACTCGAGCCCTTATGCTACATGTCAAAAATAGTTACAGGCGGGCGAATCTGACCCGCAAGTTCGTGAACATACTCTAGCTGAGGGAGGAATATTGCTGTTATCTGCAGCGGGTCGTTAAGCGGAATCATCGGCGATGAGCGAAAATGTGTACCGTTCGAGCACGGGATTTCCTGTTTGCTAGACAGTTGCGGCAACCACTGCACCGTCCCAGTAAGCAGGAGATCCCGGGTTCGAATCCCGGTTCGGTACACATTTTCGTTCATTGCTGCTGGTACCGCTTAATGTGCCGCAGCAGCTGAGTAATAATCCCCTTTCAATTTACATATAGTGTTTCGTAGCTGCTGACGCGGTTGATGTCCGTTCTTTCGAAGGAAGAATTCAAAAAACCTCATAAATGTACCACTCTTGAGGCAGTAAGCCGAGAATGGTTTGTAACTCCCCCACATCGTGAAGATTTATTAGAGCTCCACAGTACTTTTCCTCGGAACATCCCTGTAGGAGACAGCATGCTCAAGGTTTTCTCTGACCTTCAAAGTGCCTTATCTATACTGTTATATGTACGTAGAAAACTGGAATATGGATTCAGGATCATTGTTTATTTTCACGCATCAATTTCTGCTGCTTTCTTTTCAGTATGTCTAACTGGTATAATAGCACCAGCCTTTGCACTTCTGAACTGGACAAATTAACTGTCTGATCGGTCTCCATACTCAATCTCCGCCGTTTAGGCACTCTCTCATGCGTCTGCATAGACAGATTGTTTGGTGTGAACAGTAGATTTGCGGAAGGTTTGAGTGGAATTGCTCAAATATGTCGGTTCAAACCGCGTTTGCGCAGATTAGCTGTAGGGCGTGGACAGGAAATCGCCGCAAGTCTGGCACATCACATTGCAAAATATTAAACAGAGTACTAATGCGGTATGCACTTCATAACTGTAGCAGAGGGCAAGTAATTTGGTATGCTAATGTTGTAAAATTCAGATTGTTATCTCACAGCTTCAATTACTCATTTTTTCATTCGTCATAAAATTATAACTTTTAACAATAGAATAATGAAATGAAACAGTTTATAACAATTAAAAAACAATGACAATGAATAACAAAGACTTAGAATAACAACCGATATCAACATACAACAGAACAAAGTATGGCTATGTATCAGATGGAAATAAACTTGGGGGTCATGTGATCAACAACAGATCATGACATCAACCATCACAACTTTCTTCCTGAGAAACCTTGATGGCGCTGTGATGTGATATGATGCCCAGTGTGGATGCTGCCATTTGAAATGTACTGCAGAATATCTTGACAGGGCATGACATGATGTGAAGTGACAGCCAGTGTGAAATGGCCTCATGAAGGTCAGAGGTCCAAGGACTGGGCCTTGGGGTTCACCATACTTAATAGTTTCCAGTACGATTTTATTGTTTCACCTGCACCAGTTTGGGAACTGTTTGTTTACTGTTATGTAAGTAGTCGAATCGGCAGTCTCCTGGCTTATCACAGACTAGTAAAAGTATTAGTCTACTGAGGGAAAACTATTCTACAGTGACTGTTGTGGTCTACTGGGTAGAGCACTGGACTCTAGTGCAGGAAGCCAGGGTACAGTATTAGGTAGTGGCGTAGATTTGTCCACATTTTAGTCCCTCCAGATTGGTCCTAAGCCCACTCAAGACCGATTCACACAACATGTCAGTGGAAGAAGAAGGTTTATTGACTGGAGCAATAATCAAAAATTTATGTCACTTACTCAAGAGAATGCTATATCTGGTGCTCCAATTATTAATATTACAAGTCAGTTACCAAATTCACCAATTATAATATGTATTACTATAAAGAAAATTACAATGAATGCATGACCTCCAATAACAACATCATAGACTTGGTCATTTCCTATTAAGGATCCAGGTTGCCCTAATTTGACATGAATAAGTATTGTTATTGATGTTCATCCTATTACTGCTTATGCACCAAATAGAAAGTATAAAGCCATAATGGCGTCATGGTTTTGCCGAAAATAATAATTTTTGTTGTAAGATAACTGAAGTTATAGATAGTAGACTGTAAATTTACTTCTGAGAATTTTCTCTCTTACCATAATTCTGTGTTACATTCAGTTACGATTCTAGAGTGCAATTCTACAGATGTAAAAGTTTATTAAGGGCTACAAGATTATTCTTTTATTAATAACTTTGAAGTTTAGTTTGTTTCACTTAAGTCCTTGGTATAATGAAATTAAAGATGGTTTCTGAAACTAATCCTACTGTGGGAATTATGACAATTACAGGAAGAATAAATTCTGATTTTTGAGACTGATCATGAATTTCCAGTGTAAGACATAATTACTGCTAAAATCTGATTCACATGTAATGATAAAGTATGACAGTAGTTAATACTACTATAATTGTTATTGGGATTGCTATGTTGGTTCCATTAGTGACTGTTTAACAGCTCATTTTGGTAAAAATCAAAGGAAAGATAGTAATCCACCAAGGGATAACAGCGATAAGAATACTATAAATATAATATAAGATTTGTTTTATGAAGAATAAGCAATAGCAGTATAATTAATCTTAGTAATGAATAGACAATAAAATAAACTTCTCACATATTTTCTTAAATGGTTAATGATCTAATCATACTTCCTAGGTTCTAACAGACAATACGCCAGAAGTTGTCATAATGATGTTTGATTTAAATCTCCTACTGCTCCAATAATAATTCTTATAATAAAGTTATGTAAATAAATGTTCTTAATTGGATACAATATAAAAAGGCTATTATTGGGGCAATTTATAGTCATGTTGTTAATGTTAACAACATTTTCACTTTGATATAACCATGATTTGTGGAAATCAAAAGTGCAATGGAGCATCCACACTCTTTTAACAGCAATCTAGATCTGATTATTACTGATAGGATAAATTCTCTTTCTTATCCTATGGGGTATATTGCTTGAATAAATCAAATTTAAAATAATAACACTGCTGATGGCATCATATGAACAATAAAATATTTAACTAATGATTCATTTATTATTATGTTTTCATTTCTTGTTAATAGAGGTCTGAATGATAGTAAGTTGATTTCTGGAATTATGCAAACTCCAAGTCAGGAGTTTGATGAAATCGAGAGGCTCATTCCTATAATTAATGTTGATTGGACGAAAAGTTTTGATCATCAAAAAGGGAGGACTAACACCTCTAAAATAGGGTATGAACCCACTAGCATATTTAGCTTACTGTCTTATACTACATAAGGTATATGATGCACAGTACATTTTGATACTAAAGGGGATAGTTTGATTCCCATCTTATGCAATTACAATGGAAGTAATATTTATGTACATGATTTATGCTGTCAAGGAACTATTTAATCAGGCACTCTATTATTCGTTACTTAATATACTAGTTAATATACAAATTAATGCACATATTAATTTAAATACATCTCTAAAAGGTTGGGGAATAACTGCAAAACCTACCTTATTTGGACACTTTCGAATTTGAATATAAGCTAGACCCTTACATTCTAATGAAGTTAAAAAGTTACACTAATTAAAACACAAATAACTAAAAGAAGGCAATTTAACATAAATGTAAATTAATAATACTGTATCACTACTATATGTAGAAAAAATCTTTACTAATCAAATGATTCGTAAATTCAACACATTAATCTATCAAAACAGTATAACCAATTAACATTAATCTATAACACAAAAATTATCCACATGGTCATTTCATACTAATATGAAGAAATAAACTTAGGATAGAAACTAACCTGGCTCACGCCAGTCAGATGTCAAAACATATAAAAATGTAAATATTGCAGACACCTAATTACTGAGCTCCTATGCACAAAATTTTTCTTAATCCAGCATCAAGGTCACAATCGGCTTTATTGACATAAGCTCTTGAAAACAATTATGCTGCTATTTATTAAGAGACAGTTGATTTCTCGTCAAGCCATTTATTCCAGCCACTAATTAAGAGACTAATGATTATGCTATCTCAGTAGAGTCAGAATACAATGGCTCTAGAAAATATTCCTTAATGAACCAGTCAAATCTCAAAATTTTATCAAAAGTAAATGTTTTTGATAAACAGTTAGAAATCAAGTTTACCTTGATGCTTATAATAAATTAACAACAATAAGTATGCAAAACAAGATATACTAATTTCGTCATTACTGCAAGATTACAAAATTAAATCCAATATGTTAATAAATAACCTACAATAATTATAAAATGAAATTTTAAAATTATAAATGATATGTGATCTTAAAGATACTTCAAACAAAGTGTACGTTAATAGCATTACAACGTAGCCCTTAAAGAATAAATAAGTTAATATTTATATCTCAAAAATTAAGTGAAGACGTATTATCTTTAAATATTTGTACCATTCCTTAAGAAACTAGATAAGTTAGGAAACAATAATTATGATACATTAACAATAAAACCGAGAGAAGTCAATAAATAAGAAAATTTTGATCAAGCTGATACAAAAGGTTCAACACATTACATTTACTTTAACAAATTTAAATTGGTATTTCATAAGTCTCTTCATTACCAGTAAGCTATAATGTAAAAAATCAGTTCTACAAAATGTTCTAAGAAAGTAAAATTATTTCTGTTAAATAAGTAAATAAACTAATATAATAGAATTGATAATCAAGATATCCTGATCTACACAGAGACATTACCAGCATAAATGTAACACATCACTAACATGTGATATTTTGAATACCTTCCTGCTTACACTTTCCCGTACATCTAAAATGTTTTGACTTATCTAAATGGTAGTTAACTTACCTAATATTTTCGATATAATAATCAATAATGATAATGATGGATGATGTGTAAAAACCTCAGAAACAATATCAGTAAAATTAACTAAATTAAATTACTACATGGTGCCCATTTATTAATAATGTTTCACCATCAACTACATTACAAGCACAAATATATTGTAACCCACCTCCTCTAAATTATAAGTGGCACATATTCAAATATTTTATAAGTCACGAGAATTACAATTACAAAAAGATTCTCTGATAACTGTGGTACACAAACACATAAATTAAGTACAGTCCACCATGTATTATCCATCATGGGGTAGGATCCTCTGCATGAAATTAGACACCACCAAATCTTTGGATTTTACAGACCTTAAATAACAGTATCTCAATAAGAATAATTAATAATTAAGTAATAGGGTATCCAGATTCACAAAGTCAGCCATAAAAATTCTACATTTAACCTTAAAAATCATAATTTAACCCTCAGATTATAAATAACAGCTTTAACCAATAATATTCATTTGCATCGATCATATAACCTTGGCACCTGCATGTATTATGACGATGTAACATCAATTGTTAACTTTAAGATCTTTTATAATTAAATCGAATTACTGCAAAACGATCATTTATTTTAACGAAACTTGCATTTAATTCAAGGAAATAGTCAAGAAATAAGCAAGAATAAAACTTTTGAGAAAACCAAATTACATCCATTTCAACAAATTTAATCAAATAGTTTATAAAAACACAAAAAGTTCAAAAAACAAAGAGAAAATAATTAAAGGAAAACAAAAAAATTACAAAACAGATCCACCATGTCACAACAACTTCTCTGTTATATATAAATGAAGATAAGAGTAAGCCTTGTATCCCAAGAAATATGTTATATTATTGTCTTTATAACTTACTATTTCCTTTCTACTATTAATAAACATAGATTTAGTAATATAGATTATTTAAATAGCACGATCAATAATTTGCTTCAATATGTGATTAATACAAATTTTGTCACTGCTGTAATATTAATAATAAATATACAGGGTGATTATAATTAAACTTAAACTTTCAAACTACTGTAGAAATAACTTAACTGTTCAGAATGATATCGAATTGCTACAGAATATTATCAGAGGGGGGAAAAGGTGAGGCAGAAGAAAAATAAATAGTTACAAAATGTAGCAATAGATTCCACCGTAAGCATCATAATTTAATAGTGGTTGACAACAGATGACAAATGAATCACTCAAGAATGCCTAAGGTGTACATCTGTACCACTCAGTGTGCATAGGTGTACGGGGGTGATACTGTTAATTACGTAAGCCCATCCATTATGGTATGGTCATATCACACTGGATGGGAAAAATCTGTTTTTAATTGTCCTGAGGCCAAAAACCGTATAAAAACATCAATAAAATCGGTTTTTAATTGTCCTGAGGCCGAAAACCGCAAAAATTGCCAGTGACGTTGGTTTTTAATTGTCCTGATGCCAAAAACCGTATAAAAAGCATCAATGAAAATCAAATTGGATTATTAATTTCCGCGTGACTGACACATGTTGTGGAACAAGCTGAAATCGAGAAACAGCATGTTCCACAACTTTCCCGGGTCACGTTCAGAATGTGTGGGCAATGCATGCCTTCAATGCAGATAAGCTTGTATTCGGAACACTGAACACAACATCTTTCAGGTAGCCCCACAGCCAGAAGTCACACAGATTAAGCTCAGGTGATTGGGATGGCCAGGCTGTAGGGAAATGGTGGTTGATAATTCTAGCATTTCCGAAATGGCGTTTCAGCAGTTGCTTAACTGGATTTGCAATTTGTGGAAGTGCGCCATCTTGCATAAAAATGATACCATCCACACATCCATGCTGTTGGAGAGTTGGAATGACATGGTTGCGCAGAAGACACTCATATCACTTGCCAGTGACAGTACAAGTAACAGGACCGGAAGCTCCCGTCTCTGTGAAAAAATATGACCCTATGATAAATGATGCCGTAAGCCTGCACCACACAGTGACCTTTTCAGGATCAAGTGGTACTGGTTGATTTGCGTTTGGATTTTCTGTTGCCTACATTGGACAATTCTATGTATTGACATATCCTGTCAAATGTAAGTGGACTTCATCTGTCCACAAAATCTTCTATGGCCAATCATTGTCTACTTCCACGTGAGCAAGAAATTCTAAAGGAAAGGTCTCACTTGCTGGCAGGATAACAGGAAGCAACTCATGCAAATGGGTAATTTTGAATGGATGTTTTACACACTGTGCTCATGGGTATGTCCAATGTTCGGCTAACTCTCCATGCACTACACATTTGCACACCACCACTCTTCTCCTCCTGTATTGCTGTGGACACTGCTTCCACTGACGTCAAATTAATCTGTTTCCTCCTTCTACCAGGTTGCACACCAAAAGAACCCGTCTTTTCGAATGTCCGAATCATTTTCTCCAGACACACAGCAGTCATCAGAGCAACGCTTTTTTTTAAACCCTTCGGTGATGGAACTTCTGCAGAGCAACATGTGTACAGTCATCATTCTTGTAACACAGCTTTACAAGCAGAGCATGATCCTGCATTGAGACAGTCATGGCGAACATCACAGACATAAAAAGGAGAAAAGCCGTATACCCGGCATGTTTATACCACCTTCAATGGGTCGTGCGCATGACAGGTGTTTTCATTTACGTATTCTCACACATACAACACAATCTATTGATCAATTTTCAAACTATTTTTTTTCTTCTGCCACATATTTTATCCCTTTTCAATAATATTCCATTGCAATCTGACGTCGTTCTGACCAGTGATGTTATTTCTCCAGCGATTTGAAAGTTTAATTTTAATTATAATCACCCTGTATATGACACTATATGTAATGGATATAATTAGATAATTATATCATTGGAATTAGTATAATTAATTATATTAAGTAAATATTAAATTAAATAAACGATGGTATTTTTTTATATCAAATTAAAATTATTTATAATACTTAATTAGATTAATAAAAATATCTTATTATACAATATTTTCTTTTTGTCTAAAAAGTAGGTAGGTACAGCTTTTTATGAATATATAAAGAAAATGATCAATTAATAGTAATCAAATTTATAATAATATAGTAAATCTAATGTTACAAATTAATTTTAATTATTTATATTAAAATAATACAGGAATATTGATATGCTAAGAAACGTAAAATTAAATCAAATTAAAGCAAACCATTCATATAAAAGCAAAAAAGAAACTTTCAATTTAAATATTAAATAAGCAAGAACAGAGTGCCTGATTAAATGGTTACCCGGATAAGTTAAATCAAGTAAATACATGTTACCTCCATTAATGTTACATAAGACAGAATTATCTACCTCCTTTAGTATAAAAAATTATTGAGCATCATATAGTGTACTGTAATAGAAAATGGCAAACTGACCAAGCTATGGGGTACCAGTTGTCTCCTTTTTAATGACCAACAACTCCATGAAACTTCTCTATCAGCATTAATAATACGAATGAGCTTGTGCATCTCATCCAACTCCTGATTTGGAGTTTCAATAGGATTAGAGACCAACTTACTCTTATTTATACCCTTATTAACATGAAATAAAAATATATTAATAAGTGAATCATTATTTCAATATTTTATTGTTCAAGTGATGGCATCAACAATATTATTATTTTCAGTTATATTTCTTCAAATAAAGAACAGAGTACGATGAGGAAGAGAACTCATTCCATCAATAATAATCGGATCTAGATTACTGTCAAAGATTAGGGATGCCTAATTTCACTTTCGATTTTAAGAGATAATGGATGCAGGTGAAAATCATTGGTTAAGATTAATAACATGACAAAAAATTGGTCCAATAATAAGCTTTTTATTAAAAACATGTATTTGAATTATTATTATCAGAAGAATTACTATTGAAGCAAAAGCGAATTAAATCAAACAACATTACAACAGAATGAAATTTTCACACTGCAGCAGAGTGTGTGCAGGTATGAAACTTCCTAGGAAATTAAAACTGTGTGCCAGTCCGAGACCCGAACTCAGGTCACTTGCTTTTCGTGTCCAAGTGATCTACCAAGGTCCCAAGTTCGAGTCTTCTTCTGACAGACAGTTTTATATGCCAAGATGTTTCATCATTAAAGCAAGTTCTAGCATCTCCATCAATTAGACAGCTAGGATAAATAATTAGATCGTTAGCTGTTGCACAAAATTTCTGAGAATTTTTTGATTATCTGTTCATTACTAAGATTATTTTTGAACTGTTGTTTATACTTCATAAAACAAATCTACTCGGCAAGAAATACAAAAGCAGAAATTAAATTTGTAATATTCTAATCACTTTCATACCTTGGTGGATTACCAACTATGCTTGGATTTTTACCAGAATGTATTGTTATACAATTACTTATAGAGATCTACATAAGAGTCCTAATAACCATTACAGTAGTACTAAGTAGTATCAAAATTTATTACTACATCGGAATCAGATTTTCAGTACCAATTATATCTTACACTACAAACTGATGATCAATGAAAATGAAGTCACAAAAATTTAGATTTATTTTGCTCATAAGAGTCACAATTCCACAATAAAATTAATTTCTATATCAACCTTAATTTGACTATATTGTGGATGTAAGTTAAATAAACTAATACTCTTTGTAGTTTTAATTAAACAGTCTTTAAGGCTGTAGGGAATTTTTACACCTCTAGAATTGCAGCCTAGAATCATAACTGAATATAAAACCAAATTATAGTAGGAGAGAAATGTCTCGTAAGGAGATTTACAATCTACCACTTATAACTTCAGCCATATTACCACAAAAATGATTATTTTCAGCATACCATATGGACATTGGTACTTTATACCTTATATTTGGAGTATGAGCAGGAATAGGAGGAACATGAATAAAATATTTATTCATGCCAGATTAGGGCAACCTGAATCCTTAATTGGAGATGACAAAATCTATGATGCTGCTATTACAGGTCATGCATTCACAGTAATTTTCATTACAGTAATACATATTACAATTGGTGGATTTGGTAATTGACTTTTAGCATTAATAATTGGACCACCACATATAGCATTCCCTCAAATAAGGTTTTGATTACTGCCTCCATTATTAACCATTCTTCTTACATCTTCTTCAATAGATGATGGTGCTGGTATGGGATGAACAGTTAACTCCACTAGCAGAAGCTATTGCTCACAGCGAAGTCTCAGTAGATCTAGTCATTTTCTCATTACACTTAGTAGGTTTTTCATCTGTTCTATAAACAGTAAATTTTATTGTAACAGCAGTTAATATATGAAAAGAAAGGATAATTTTATATTAAGTACCATTATTTCTATAATTAGTTGCTATCATAACCCTCCTTCTCGTTCTTTCACTTCCAGTCCTATCAGATGCTATTACTGTATTATTAACTGATCGAAATTTGAGTACATAATTCATTGATTAGGTAGGTAGTGGTGATCCTATTTTATATCAACATTTATTCAGATTCTTTGATCACAAAGAGGCCTACGTTTTAATTTTACTGGGAATTTGTAATATATCACACAATTTATGTCAAGAAAGTAAAAAACTTGAATCACTGAGGACACAGTTCATTTTACACTATACTATCAATTGGATTAATAGGGTTTATCATATGCACACATCACATGTTTACAGTAGAAATGAATGTTGATACATGAGCATATTTGATATGAGAAACAATAATTATTGCTGTACCAAAGGGTATTCAGATGATTAGCAACACCGTGCAGAACAAAATTCAGATTATTATGAACTCTAGGATTCATTTTCTTATTTGCAATTACAATTGGGAGGTTAAGAGAATTAGTATTAGCAAGCTCATCCCTTGCTATTTTACTACATAACACTTGTTATGATATATCATACTTTCACTATGTATTATCTATAGGAGTAGTGTTTGGAATTATAGGAGGTGTTACCCAATGATATCCTTTATTCACAGAACTAACTATGAATAATACATTATGAAAAATCCAATAAACGATTACATTTATTGGAGCAAACCATACATTTTTCCTTCAACACATTTTAGGATTAGCAGGAATACCACTATGACATTCTGATTACCCAGAATCATATTGTTATATCCATGAAAGAAGCCAAGCCTGAAATACATTCCTAAAACAAAATGGACAACTGCTAATAACAAAAGAGGCAACAGTAAGGTCTTTAGGCATGGTGAGGGGGGTTATATACCTGGTAGGAGGCTGGCCAATACCAGACTGATAGGCAATTGATTTTGATAACAAGCTAAAAACGATAAGTTATGCACACACACAGACAGGGCTGTGTGCACTTCTGACAGCAGAGTCCTTGACAAGGATTGAAATTAAAGTAATAGGCATAGAGTACTTCTGGCTGGAAAGAGTGCATCGAATTAGAGGGCAAAAGAGTGAGGTCCTTCTAGTGAGAAAAGCACTACTTCATGAAAAGCCAATGCTAGGCTTAGGACACCCTGTGTGACTATATTAAGGTAATTTACCCTCCGTTTCAGTGTCCATAGTGAATTTGATGTTGGGGTGTATGGAGTTTAGATGGGTAAGGAAGTCAAGGAGTTTATCCCTACCATGTGTCCAGATGACGAACGTGTCGTCCACGTAACGGAAAAAGCAAGTAGGTTTCCATTCAGATGACGACAGGGCTTCCTCCTCGAAGTTCTCTATGTACAAATTCGCTACCACCGGTGAGAGTGGACTACCCATGGAGGGTAAATTACCTTTCCTTGACGTCTTGGTCAAGAGAAAGGCTGACAGCACCCCAGGTCATGGGGTGTATCGGAAGACAACGCACACTGATCTGTATTTGCACGCAGACAGCTGCCACCACCCTTCACAGAGGAATGGGGTACTTAAAACTCTAGTACATATGGCGCGCACTATCTCTGACGCAGAGAGTCTACCCCAGGAATTGGAACATCTGAGAACTGTATTTCGAAAAAGTGGGTACTCAGAGTGGCAGATTCAACGTGCTCTCCGCCCAACCACTACAGCACAACCTGTGGAGATGGATGAAATCACGAGGGAGGAGGTGGGCACTGCGTTTATTCCATATACAGGCGCACTCTCGGGGTAAATCGCCCGCATTTTGAAGAAACACCGGCTCGGAACTGTGATTTGTCCTCCGAATAAAACTCGTGCACTGGTGGGGAGCGCCAAAGATGACCTCGGTTTGAGGAAGGCCGGCGTGTACCAGATTCTGTGTCAATGTGGCAAGTCGTATATTGGTCAGAAGATGCGTACCGTCGAGGATCGATGCCGTGAACACCAGAGGCACACTCGACTGATGTATCCGAGCAAGTCGGCGGTCACTGAACATTGTTTGTCGGAAAATCACGCTATGGAGTATGAACGCACGAGGATTCTGGTACAGACGTCGAGATACTGGGACAGCGTTGTTAGAGAGGCCATCGAAATTCGCACCAATGACGACCTCATAAACCGTGACTGTGGCTATAATCTTAGCAAGACTTGGGAACCAGCGATTGGGTTAATCAAGAGTAAATCGAGCAAACGTATAGTTGTGACGACCACGGCGGACAGAGCCATCACTGCGACGTCATCTCAGACGCCGTCGCAATCTGTTCCACCGCGCGACCGTGGCGAGGGGCGCGGACAGCGGAGGGAGCGCGCCGCGAACGGAGGGTATTTAAATCGGCCGCCGCCGCGACAGAACCCAGTTGCCTCTGAGCAGCCATAGCGTACGGATCTCCGTGCCGGCACGTTCACAGGAGCTCAGTCCGTCAGTTCACCTGATGATGGCGACATGTATGATCGCCGAAATGTTGTGCACGTTGGACACTGTAGACCGGCAGTACAACCGTGGATATTTTGATTATCAAATACGCCGGGAGAAACTCAAGAATCACACCTGAACTTATGTTAGAAAGTCATTTGATAAATAAATTTCCTAAAGTTCTTTCAATTAAAATTAGTATAAATCTATGGTTTGCTCCATAAATTTAGTAAAATAATGACAGAACTATAGTATGTTCATGGAAGAATGGTCATTGCTCTTAATAGCGAAGCTGCGGCCTGAAGTGATAAGTTTGGTCATGTTGCCATTTAGTATTTCTTTTAAAATTTCAAATGTTTATTTGTAGAGCTTAAATCTACTGCACTAATTTGCCATATTAGAATAAAGTAATTTATGGTAGTTATGTTGTGCTGGTGGATTATTTTGTAGTCATTCAGTTGATCAAGTTATGTTAGCTCTAAGAATAGTTTGTAGTTATTCTTTCTTAAATAATTACAATGAAAATAATGATGCAAGCAACTGAGACTGTTGGTCTCATGCTTGATAATACATTTCATTATGTATATGTATCTGCCTAATCAGAATACTGTCATGGTATTCCTGCTCACCCTAAAAAGTATTGCCGGAAGAAAGTGAGGCTCCAGCAAATGTAATTAATAATCATGTAGCATTTGTGGTTAGTTATGTGCATAAGGGATGTCATAACACCTCCTATAGTTCCAAATACTGCTCCTGTACATAATGCCTAATGAAAGTCTGCTACAACACAATAAGAGACATGTAGTATAATATCATTCGATTAGTTTGCTAATACTAATCCTGTTAAGTACCGAATTGTGAATAAGGAAATTAGTGCTAGAGCTAATAAATAGTGTGTGTTAAACTTGAACACTCTTCCTTAATCGTCTTAATACCTTACTTCCAATTGGTACAGCTATACTCATCGTTGCTGATGTGAAATATGCTCTTGTACTAACTTCCATTCCTATTGCAAATACGTGGTGTACTCATGCAATACATCCTATTCATTCAATGATTCAATATTTGCACACTCGTGACGTACAATATGTGATAAAAAAAACCAAATCCTGGAAAACTTAAAATGTGGAATTCCGAGAATCAGAATAACTGTTGATACAGACTAGGTTCACTCCCACCTCCAGGCTTAAATAGCGATGTTTTTCAATTTCGATCAGTCAAAAATCTAGTAATAGCACTTACTGGGACTGGAAGTGAAAGAACGGGAATCAAGGTTGTAATAGCAACTGATCATGCAAATAATGGTGTCTCATCTGAAATTATTCTTCCTGATTGTATATTAATTGGTGTTGTAATACAATTTACTGCTCCCAGAGTAGATGAATCACCTGCTAAATGTAAAGAGAAAATTGCTACTTCTGCTCATGGTCCACCATGAGCAATAGCTTCCGCTAGTTGGGGGTTAACTGTTAAACATTTACCAACACCATCATCTACTACAGAAGATGTAAAAAGAATGTGTAATGATGTCAGCAATAATCAGAAACCTATCTTTGCGAGGAAATGCTGTATATGGTGCTCCTATTATTAATGCTACACGACAATGTGCAAATCCATCAATTACGATAATGATTACTATAAGGAGTTTTATTATGAGAGTGTGAGCTGAAATTATAACATTTCCTCTCCAATTAAGGCTCTAGGTTGCTATAATTTGGCCCTGCTCTTATTGACGTTCCTACTATTTATGCTCATGCTCCAAACAGAAAGTACAAAATGCAACTGGTCTTATTGTCTGTTTAAAATAATCTTTTCTGCAGTAAGATGGCTTAAATAATAGTTGGTAGACTACAAATCCAATTTTGACCATTTTCTCTCTTAAGATAATCAGGTTTTATACTCAATTATGATTGAAGACTAGACTTCTCGAGATGTAAAAATTTACTATGGCCTAAAACATTATTCTTTTAACTACAACTTTCAATATTATTGCTTTATTTAACTTAATTCCTTAGTACAACGAAATTATAGTTGGTGTGAAACTTATTCCTATAGTTGAAATTTTGATTTGTATAGGAAGGATAAATCTTGATTTTTTAGACTTAATTCTTATTTATCATGAACTTTTCATGCTGGATATAAGTGATAATAGTTAATAATTGATATTAGGGTTGTTAGATAGCTTTCAATAACAATTCAATTTGGTAATAATTCTAGGAAAGGTAATAATACACCAAGGGATGAGAGTAATAAGAATATTATAAATGTAATTTCTGCTTTTAGATTTGATTTATGCAGAAGAAATTTATTTGCTTTA